>NC_143577.1:74688009-75010537 GCF_048544385.1 Mastigoproctus giganteus
GTTGAGTGTCGGAACGAAATGTAAGCGTAAACTTAGTGTCTTGTATTCTATGATGGAAAAGGGTCTGGAGCTTACGTTACGACATTGGAGAATCCCATGTTATTGAGGGAGAGGGGATTGTATGACTAACTACTAGTGTATGAGCAAAAGATCTTACCTGAGATAGGGTTTAACATTTTGCTGGGTTCTCAATTTTTTGAGTTTGTCCCCATTATATAGGGACAAACACAGTAGTATGTCCCTATATTTCTAATTTAGAAATAAACATGATAATACAAACGTAGGTTTTGAGTGTTCTATTATCTTCAAACAGCACAGTTTACCTACACATCATCCCACTCAAGGAATACTTTATCACCAGATAATTAAGGGTTTAACTGAACTAAAGGATAAATCAACTTATAAAAAAAATAACTTTTTATTATTGTTGACGAAGTTTCCTGATAAAATTTTAAATATCTAAACCACTCATGTGGAGGGAGAAGGTGGAGTGTCAAGATGCCTTAGAGAAAATAAAAAACTTACCTCACTTTCTGGGACATCTGAATCTTTGAGATCAAAATTTGATGCTATAAAGAAAAATAACAGAAATGTATTTTTAAAAATTAAGATAAAATGAAGTCATTTACAATTTCTAAAATTTCTTTCAAAACTTGATACCATAGCAGTTACACTCAATTTTGATTCACATATGAATTAAGATTGCAATTATGAATTATGATCAGTGAAAGTCATGAGCATATAACTACTGACAGATAAATAATTACTTTCTCCTTCCAAAAAAACTTTGTCACTACACATTTGCCTCTTTTTCTCATCTATAGTGATATATAAACACTAGTCTAAAAAAGTTTTGACAAGAACTGCACACTGTAAACATAAATGAAAATAAAATCAGTTCATAGAAGTCCTGTTTCAAACACTATAAAGATAATTTACACAATTTAATTGTGGATGCTAGTCAGAACCACATTACTAGCACCCTCATTAATTGAAGGTGCTAGTGGTGGTAGTGGTGTCAATGCTCTACAAGTAACACCATTTGAGGAGTACTTAGCCTGGGCAACTGGACCAATTGTTATAGTACATTGGGCTTTACACTAAGCTCAGTGATGTCCCAAAAGTCAGTCTTAACCCCATATGTTTTCTGTTTAGAATGTGTAAATTCAGAAGTCATATAAATGACAAAATAATAATTTTTGAAATCCCAAATTGTTTTGATTTTATAAACATTGTTCATTTAATATCCCTCAGTTACAATGTTTGAATTTTTAAGAGTAAAATGAAAGTAAAAACACAGTGGTGTTTAAAACTAAACACAGCCAGTATTAACAATTTGGCATGATACAATATTTTATGCCAATATACACTGAGTGATCACTAAATTATGACCACCCTATGAAAACTGAATGCGACCCGTTGACCACGTGAGGTACGAGAGTGCGGAGTTAGTCGACCTACGTAGCATAGATAAGGTGTCAGTGGTTCAGTAGGTAGTAAAATTCCAAGCGTGATCAGTAAAAGGAAGGATTTATCGGACTTTGATAAAGGACAGATTGTGGAAGCTCAATGAGCTGGTACCTCGATTTCCCAAATGGCTGAACTGGTGGGGTCATCGAGAGCCACCATAGTTAAAGTGTACCAGGACTGGCGCCAAAATGACCCGACGGCAAACCTGCCAAGGTTAGTGAAAGGTTGATGTTAGAAGTGAGTGCCGGGTAAGACGACTCATACAGGCAAACAGGCACAGCACTGTTGAACAGTTGACTACCCAGTACATGGGCCAACCGGGAACAATAGCTGGCATGACCATATGTCGCACGCTCGCACGTATGGGCTATACCAGCAGACAACCCCTATGGCATCCTCTCCTAACCAAGGTTCATCGGCATAAAAGACTCGCCTGGTGCAAAGAGCATGCAAGTTGGACGTTAGAAGAATAGAAGGTGTGCTGATCAAATGAGTCACGTTATTTACTCCACACCATGGATGGTCATGTACGGATTTGGTGTCAACAACACGAGGCTCTTGATCCATCATGCATGGTATCAAAAGTGCAGGTCGATGGAGGTGGTTGTATGGTGTGGGGCATTTTTCCCTGGCAGGAACTTGGACCCCTGGTGCATGTGGAACAACATATCAGTGGTCTCTGCTACCGTCAACTGCTTGCTGACTGTACACCCTGCTATGTTACACTTTTTCCCGAATGGCGATGGTGTCTTCCAAGATGACAATTTGCCAAGCCATTGGGCACTTGTGCAGGAATGGTTTGAGGAACATAGTTCTGACTTCCAGCATATCGACTGGCCTCCAAACTCCACCGATATTAATCCCATACAGCACTTAGGACACTATGGAAAAGCATATCAGGCATCTGGATACACTAATCACCTCCATACCTGTATTGCTGATCACATTACACACAGCTTGGTTGGCCATACCTTCCGAATGCTTCCAACATCTTGTTGAATCAATGGCATGTCGGATAGCTGCTGTATTGGGGGCAAAAGGAGGACCTAAGAAGGATTATTACGTAGGTGGTAATAATTCAGTGATCTCATTTATATTTTTTATAAGGTAAAATAAGTGCTATGGGTCTATTCAGAAAGTAACTGGAATGCTATGATATAGTGAAAATAAGCATACTTACAAAATGGACAACTTAATCCCTTCAAAATAGTGTCCTCCTGAGGTGATGCACTTAGCCCAATTAGGGACGGGTGAAAGCATTTCCAAAAGTGTTTCAACTCTTAGAATCACTTCTAGAGAGTCAGTTTAAAAATCTAAAAGCTGAGTTATCATATTACACTTGATTGTTTGTTCATCATTTTGAATCCTTTCAGGGTTTTTCAGTCTAGGAAATAAATTTGATGGCAAATTTTCATGGTGACGCAAAACAGTACTCAGTTTTTGGAGTACTATTTTTCTGAAATATTTTCCAAACTGCATCACAAAGACATCTAAATAAATTCAACATAAAACTCTTTATTAATTGTTTGCCCCTCTGAGGCAGATTTGTGGTGGGCCTCAATAAAAAAATTTAGCAACATATTCTTCATTTTGCTGGATATCTGCTCTTCTTTTTTTGGCTGAGGGCAAAAAGGAACCTTCTACTGGATTATTGCTCTTTGGTTACATTCCCATTCCATCTGTAATTAAAATATGTTAAATATTATCTCATCATCGGTTGCACATTCAACCAAATTGAAAGCGACTTGACGTAATATTCACATGGTTCCTCTGTTAACAGCCATGGCACAAACTTTTCAGAAATTCACCTCGTGTTCAAAATTTTCTTTAAAATGGCATTAAATAATCCAATGGAGATCAAAGTTTCTTCAGCAATTTCACAAACAATTAATAGCAAAGTTATTAATATGCACTCACAACACAATTTTATCATTTGCTGAAGTTGAGGGCTGTCCAGACTGTAGATCACTTTTGGCTAACTTAACCTCTAGGAAACAATGGTCCCAGTTCAAAACTTGTGTATGGCACATTGCAGAGCCCCCCATATGTTATTTTAAGATCACCAAATGTTTCAGTTGCAGTTTTTCTGATTTTAAAGCAAAATTTAGCACACATGACAAAAAAATTAAATGACAAGCCATACTGACATACACTCTGTGAGCACTGAATTATGACCACTCTCATTCATAATGGACAATGCCACATAGCTCACAGTATAAAAAGCCAAAAAGCTTCATATGCTAAAGCAATCATAATTTGCATCTGATCGTGCAAGTCAAAGTGAAGCAGTAGCAGTTATGGGACATAGTAAAGATATCAGAGAGTTTCAAAAGGGCTTGTTTGTGGGAGCTCATGCATTGGGTATTTCCATATTGGGAATGACATGTCTTGTTCGATTGCTCACAGCCCACCGTGGTTAAAGTGCACAAAGAATTGTCGAACAGGTCAAACCGCCTCCCACCAACAGAACTATAAGGGATTATGCAAGGTGGATGCTTGTGGTGAGCAAAGGGTGCAGTGCATTGTACGGGCTCAATGGCAGATCACTGTGTAGACAGTCAACATCACAATACAATATGGGGAATGCAAGATATTCCAAATGATGATGCACAGCACACTGAGACATATGAGGTTCCACAGCAGATGACCCAAGAGACATCCCCTCCTCTGCTAATCACTGTCAATGGGTGAATGCTGCTGTGTCAACCACACACTGGTTGGACAGTGGATGATTGAAAATGAGTGTGCTGGTCGGGCGAGTTCAAATACTAGGTGCAACATGGCAACAGATGCCTTTATGTGTGGCGTAAGCAACAAAAATCCATGGACCCATCGTGCATGGTGCTCCCAATCCAGGCAGGTGATGGTAGTTGCTTAATATGGAGCATGTTTTGCTAGCAAGAACTAAGATCCCTAGTGCATATGCAATGTTTCACTGGCAGCTCTGAGGAGACCACATGCACCCTACCAAATTGCATTTTTTTCCCCCCAGACAGAAATGGGATCTTCCAAGATGATAACATGCCGTCATTGGGCCCCGCACTGTGCACAAGTGGTTTGAGGAAGACAATGAAGATACACTCATCTTTATTGGCCTCCAAATTCACCTGACCCCAATTGAATTGAACACCTGTGGGATGTTTTGGAATGGAAAGTGAGGCATATGGATATGCAACAGTCATCTATTCTAATACTGTAGCAAGCCATGTAGGCAGCATAGTTGCAGAGACGTCTTCAGACATCTAGTGGAGCCAATGCCAAGGTGAACAGCAGTTTTATCTGTACAAACGGTGGCCATAATTCAGTGATCATGGAGTGTATGCATATTGAAATATGACAAGATGTGAAAGAATGTCTTTGTTATCAGAAGACAATAACAGAGTAAGCAAGTGAATAGCTTACTGCATGGAGGTAAGGATTAGACATGTATAAACATGTTATGCTTTATCACACTGCTTTCTTTTGTCTCAAGCTTGAACAACAAGCATAATCAAAATAATCAAAAATACTTTTTGAACAGCTCTCGTATAAATGATGAATATACCAATGCTAAGCTGCTAAGCAAAAATCAAAGTCCTAATACAGAGTACTATTTAAAAAATGCATTGTGCTAATTAATAATATAAGCCAGTACAGTAAATATTTTTTTGTATATAAACATAACTGAAAGCAATTTATAATTCAAGAACTCAATTAATTAAAAATTCAAATTATTCCATAGCATATAAAATGATATGATAATACCAAATAATGATACTAAATTCCATATTGAATGACACTCCTAAAAATGCCAACATGGAGACAACTGATTGCCTTTTCACTTGATTAATGAAAAATGTGGCATTCAAAGGTTTAATAGTAATTATTATATTATATTAATTTTATGAGGTGAAACAGAGCTAATAAAAAAGAATTTATACAAAGAATAGGTATCCTTTGCCAATTGCAAGGGTTGGGTGGACCCTTGCGAATGGCAAACACTTAAAGTAGTGACGAAGAAGGCGTGAATATGTTTCTCTTGGGTGACTGTGGTGACATTGAACTCTGCCAGGTGTTGGAAGAGATTTGAGTCATCCTGACCAATCTTCCTCCATTACCTCCCCACTAAGTAGGGTAGTTATCACAGTTAGGTAATCACTTCCATATGGGTTCTCCTCTACCTCCCAAGTAAGTGAAGGCAGGAGAGAATGGGAGAAGACAGAAAGATCAATGGCACAAAACATAAATGGAAAAAAGCATGTGTTTTAAAAGTTTGCATGTTTAACAGGGTGGCCATTGTCAGTAAACATATGCTCTATGATTTAGCCCCTCATATTAATGTCAAACAACCCCACAGGGGGTGCCTCCGTAGCTAGGTGGCAGGAGCAGCAGTGTACAACACACGCTTCTTGATTAGACTGGGGTTCGAGCCCGTGACCAACAAATACGGAGGATGCGGAAAGGTCAGGGAATGACCACCGCATATGCCCGGAGCAATATGGCCTTAGTTGCTAATGCTCCTAAAAACCAAATAACAAACAAACAATAACAAACCCCACAGGGTGTGAAATCCCCAAAAAATAAGACAGAGGAATGTGATTGCATAAGATCAAGGTCTGTCAGTCCCAGGTGGCAAATAGATAGAGCAGATTGTTAATAAAAACCCTACTGTAAAGTGAACAGCTGCTGCCTATATGTTGGTAGTAAGTACCATAGGTTGAAATGGGTCCCAATTACCTATAACAACAACGCTTCCTCCATGGGCAGGTCCATCTCCTGTTCTGTTTTGATGTATTATAGTAATCTTATGCAAGGAAGGGTTTACATTTACCTTCCGGTATGTCTCCTGCAAGCAAAAGCAAACTGGTCTGTGCTATTATTGGAGGGTTTGATGTTACTACACTGACAGTGGTAGAGAATGAAAAGGACCTGGGGGTAATTGTACAGTCAGATATGAAGTTTTCTGAGCAGTGCAGATGGTCTGCAAGAATAGCTCATGGTGTCTTGTCAATGATATACAGGAATTTTTCTAGCAGGGATAAGGAGATGATGATCTCCTTGTATAAGGCAATGGTCAGGCCACACCCTGAGTACTGTATACAGGTCTGGAGGCCTCATTTTAAGAAGGATGTAGAGATATTGGAATGAGTACAGAAGGCAACAAGATTAGTGAATGGAACAAAGGGTTGCTCTTACAAATAAAGGCTTAAGTTTTGCAAATTACAGTGTCTGTAGAGTAGGCACCTGCAATGTATAAGGCCTTGAATGGTTTGAGCACGTTCAATGCTGTTGGGATTCTTCCTCTTGCTCAGAATAATCACCTGAGAGAGCATAAATTCAAGTTGAGGAAAGATAGTTGTAGGATAGATGTGTGAAAGTTTGCCTTTAGCCAGCGGGTGATTGATTGCTGGAACAACTTCCATCTGTCATTGTAGAAGTTGATAGCTTACACAGATTCAAGGCAGAACTAGACAAACATTTGGAGCGAGTGGATGGGTGAAGTGAGAAGATTTTTGGCTGATGCTGTATAGGCTTGCTTTCTTGCATCATATGCCTTTGCTAATGCTAATACTAATGTCATATGTATTCTGACAAAATCCATGAATGTTTCATGATAGGAATATAAAAGGCTGCTGTTGACCAGTGACACATTTCCTCCATGGAAAACATTTCCAAGAGTGAATTATCTAGTAAGTCCTTCACCTCAACATCTTGTAGTATGTTGAGTACTTAAGGTTTTTGTAGCTTCCGTTTTCTACTAGGTTTTGGTAGGGGGGTTGTGGTAGGAGGTACAGATACAGGAGTGGCAGCTCATTGGTCCTTTCATGCAAGTTTTTGTGAGCCTAATAAGTAGCATGCCATAGGAGTGAATGACTCTTTAGGTGAAATATTTCAGTTCGAGTGCTACTGAAATATTTCCTAGCTACCTTTTTGGCACACAAAGATTTTATACACATTGTATGAATATACACAATCTTCATACACATTGTATGAAGATTGGTATTTAGAGGTTTCACTGCTTTTCTTGCCTTCTCTTATGATATGTTCAACTCTGCCTTAAATCTCAGTATTTCTTTTTTAACTCTGCACTTCTAGCAGTTATTACAGGTGGGTTTGTAGCTGAACATGATGTAATTTCATGGTCCATTAATGTCATTGGGTGCCTGCAAGGGCACCACAACAGGCCATTTACAAATGTCCACTTCAAGCACTTAGTAGGTTAAGGATGTATGTCCTTACTGGGCAGTGCAGGTAAGTAGGTACCCAGCTGTAACCGAATTAGGAGATGGTGTGTTGAACATAAGGATGAGGTTTCTAATGGAGATCAGATTCCCCTCCCTATGTATGAATATTTCTTTGGCAGCTTTCACTCCTTGTGTTTTCAGATAACAAAAAATTTCCTCTTTAGACAATTCAGGGAGATCCCATTCTCTGTGATCCTTCGAGATGAGAAGATGAACTGAGTGTCTTGCAGGGGCATTAACATGACATAAATGACATTCAAATAATAGAGGTGGCTCGGAGAAGTTGTTTTGAGTGTTTTTCTAATTTTGTTTCACTAGTAAACTCTTCCAAGCCCTTCTGAAAAAAGACTGACATTTACTAGATTCCAGTTAGAATATCCAGTAAGAGGGCACATCGAACGCGACATCAATCCCGGGACGAGATTTCAGATCATTATGTGAAAAGCAAATACTGTTCCAAGAGTAATCTCATCATAGTACAACCTTCTGTCGAAGTAAAAATTTGATGTTTCCTACAAAACATCAGGAGTGTCAAAAACAAACTAAATGGCCTACTTGATTTGCTTTCCTGCGCAGAGTACAACTTCGTCATTCTGATTGAAACCTGGCTCAGAGATGAAATGGAAATTGATGCCTTCACCTTAAATCTTGGCTATCACACGCAGGCTGCTAACAGAATTGGGAGACGAGGTGGCGGTGTAGCAATCTGTCAAAGGAGTTCACTATCCCTGATTAAGGCATCCACTTATCCAGGAGGTGACACAGAAGATGTTCTTGGAATCTACCGAATTGCTGGTTTGTCGATCTCTGTGTGTGCCATTTATTTCCCTCCACCAGTTTCTGAGGATTCTGTCCTTAATCTGACAGCATGGCTGTCATCCACAATCAATCATCGGCAAAAGCTCATCATCCTAGGAGACTTTAACCTTCCACTGCCAGCCACAAAGAAGCACCTAGATACTCTGTCATTGAACATGTCGGAAATGGGCATTGGTCTTATTCATGTCCCTCCCTCACACGGCGATGCCACCCTGCAGCGCATCTTCTCAAACTGTTTAGTAAAGGAAATCCTGACCATAACTGGGAACTTCCTTCCGTCTGATCATGTTCCAATTGCTGCGATGATATCTTTGCAGGCACATAAGGATAAACGTACACAAGTACAAACTACAAACACTGTCAGGAGAGTGTACAATCCAAAATACATCAACATTGGAAAAGTTACTACCCTTTTCCAGCTTTACCCATGGAACATACTGGCTGAGCTTAACATAAATGAGGCTGCCTACTGGCTTTTGAGATGGATGGAATTCACTGCAAGGTCTGCAATGTCCAAAACTTGCATCCTTAGTCCCCACTTAAAGCCATGGTGGAATGACCTCCTGACCAAGACCTTTAGGGAAAAACAGGCAGCTCTTGCCTCTTACAAGAAGTTGCCTTCACAAGAGTCATACACTAAATTTTCCAAAGCAAGGATGGATTTCCAGAAAAGGAAACAATTTTCTATTGACAATTTCATGAACAGCTGGCTATCCAAGGGAAAACGTGTGTGGTCCACTAGTCATACTTGCACCCCTTTATCTTTAGATGTCCAGGAATGGTGTGAGCATGTGCTGCGTTTTAAGCGAGATCACCGTGTGTCCGAAGCATATCCTTGGAATGAAGTGTTTAATGTTTCTTCATCTTCCAGTAATACAGAAATTTCTGAAGAACAATTAATAAAAATAATAAATTCACTACCTGACAAGTCCACCACAGGAATTGATACAATACCTCTTTTTAGTCTAAAAATTGCTTCTTATTTCATCAGCAAAGAGCTCACTCAACTCTACAACAAAGTACTCAAATTTGCACAGGTGCCTTCAAGCTGGTTATCATACAGAGTCGTGGCAGTTCCAAAAAAGCTTGTTTGTTTGTTATTTGGTTTTTAGGAGCATTAGCAACTAAGGCCATATTGCTCCGGGAATATGCGGTGGTCATTCCCTGACCTTTCCGCATCCTCCGTATTTGGTGGTGACGGGCTCGAACCCCGGTCTAATCAAGAAGCGTGTGCTGCGCACTGCTGCTCCTTCCCATCTGGCTATGGAGGCGCCCTCCGAAAAAGCCTTGTGCGAAAAGACCGGCTGACTTCAGGCCAATATCAATTGCCTCTCCCTTCCTGAAATGCCTCAAGAAGTGCATCTATAATGATGTAGCACTCGCAATCTTTGCGCATAGGCCAGAACATACCCATTATGCCATGCCTAATAGATCTACTGTAACCTGCCTATAGTCATTATCACAGAAAATACTTCATGCCTGGAATGACAATGAAAATCTTCACACCATTTTTCTGGACATGAAATCTGCTTTCGACTCAGTCCAAATAACACCCCTTCTTGCCTTACTTGAGAGATTCTATGGGATATCCGGAAATATGCTCGAGATCCTCAATAATTTGCTATCTAGGAGAATGCTTCACTTCAAAGGCGATAACATTACAGTCACTAAAAGCGTCGAAGTAAGTAGGGATCCCACAAGGTGGTTCTCTGTCAGCCTTGTTATTTGCAGCAATATTCATTCCACTAATGGATCAAATTCCAGCTTTCCTATCGTATGCTGATGATATTTTTGCTACTTGCCATGCAAACGCCATGTTGGTGATTCACAAGAAAGACAAACCGCCTCTGAATCTGTAAACCGCTACCTAAATACATTCTGTAAGTGTGTTAAATTTTTTGGCCTGTGAGTCAATCCAGAGAAGTCAAACTATCTCATCTTTACGCCAAGTCGCATGACTTCTGCTGATACTGCATCTTCTCTATTTCCGGAATTGGCAGGAAATGTTCTGACTCCCACAGACAGTGTCAAATTCCTAGGAGTAATCCTTGATGCCAACCTCACCTATAAAAAACAAATCCAAGCTCAGTATTCCAAAGCCCTGAGAGCGTTCTGGGGAATGAAAATTGATCTGTGCAAAATGCACAATAAGCAAATAATCAAGAAATACCTTGCAACTTACTTCTGTAGTGTACTCTCCTATGCTGTGGAAGTTTGGTCGGTGGCACCACCCACCAGCCTCAGGAAACTGTGGGGCCTCGAATTCTGGTTGCTGAAGTGGGCCAACTTGTGGTCACACCAAATCTACACAACATCTAAATCTACTCTCTGCTGCAACCTGCAATATATGTCCATAGTTCACAGAGCCCATGTGCTAAAAATAAAGTCATTCCTTCATCTGTGCTCAGCTAAACAGGATCACATCAACATCTGGAACACGGTTGGTTGGTTGGCGTTTGCCAGGCAGACATCTCCGTAGTACCCCCTCCTTGTGTTCAAGGCTCCAGCAGTTACAGAATTTCAAGAGACAATTCCCAAATGTGACTCTGGGCACTCTCAACTCGCTCAACATCGACATCGACCTGTGGACTATAGACAAGGCATATCGCGATGGCATCTTGTTCTATCTTGCTGTTTACAAAGGACATTTATGTAAGTGCCGATCTTAGTTAGCCAATGTCATTTCATGTTCTGCTCAACTTGTAGTCCTTTTTCACTGTAATTACTACTTCATTTTTACATTTTGATTATCATCTTTGCTTTGATCTATTAATTATTATTATTTTTTTATTTTTATTTTTTTATAAAACAAAATCACTTGTATAAACAACAAATTGTAAGATTCCTCTGGCTTTCTGTGTAAGGAATCACTATTGTATAAAATTTATGTTAATAAAGAATCTTATTATTATCTTATGTAACATATCTGTTTCAGTGTCATAAATTTCTGGTTGGGACAGAGTTGGGGTCCCAGAAGAAGAATTTAAATTATCAGAATTCATAATAGTTTTTATTTCATTTCAATACCCAGGTCCCTAAGGGGACACTCACTATTTGGTAAGCAATAAATGTGCTCAGGAGTGGGATACCAGAGATACCTGAGCACTATACCCAACACCACTGCCAGCCTGAATCATGTCCCTTGGATCATGAAAGTAGTGGCACATGGTTGACCTTTGCAGGCAAACTCGGTTGCTGACTGATCCTGGGTGAGCCATCCCAGGACCTTTTGTCTTGTTGAAACAGGAGACAAAGTGGTGTTGAAGTTGGGAACTTAACCACCAAGAACCACCTTTCTGAGTTCCCATGGGTTGCAGAACATGGAAAACATGCTGAATTCCTATAGTGGTAGTAGCCTGGAACTTAAGCTGTGGGTTTGAATTCCAATGATGCTAATCTGAAGGACCAGCAGCATCAATGGAAGGTGCCCACATTGAGGGGACAAATATGTGGAATGATCTACCTTTGTGAAGTAAACATGGTTGTCAATGAAAATCAAATCTGCTGATTATGTCTTTCATTGGTTGTTCTTCGAAATTTTGACATTTTGAAACTTAACTGAATGACAGCTACTGTTACTGAAACGGTGTTAACAAACTTGAAAATCAAGCAGCTTTATTTTTTAAAATGTGATATACAGGACATGCATCCTTAACTTCCTGCAGCATTTATTTCTCAGCTGAACGTTTGGCAATTCAGTGCACTGCTCATATTGGGAAACTTTCTTATCACTGCTGATGCAATGGAAAGGGAGGTGGAAACCATTTGCTTTAAAAAGTTTATGAAATAAGTACAGTTCGAATAACAATAGCTGTGCGACTTCATTACAATACAATAAGAATGACATCATGGAAGATGTCAATCAATAAACTGTCCATTCATATCACAGTGTGCGTTTTCTTGGCATCTGAACATGTGCTGCTCCGGGAAATTAAAATTTTACATGATTCAACCGGTGTGGTTGTATCTACACAAATGTATTAATTATTATTAACATATTTAAACAATTGGCACCAGGGACAATTTTAAAATTTTAAAGTGCCTGGATACAAAAAGAAAGAGTTGTGCCCCCCTCAACCAAACGAAAGGTCCTAATAATAAATTTATTGTCCTTGAGTTTGTCACAGACATTCTCTCAGATATGCCAGACAAGCTATACTTGATACCTGTGAGTCTAAAACGCTGATGGAACTGATATTCGGGTAACACTCAAGTCAAGTGGACCCAATTTCGGCGAAGTCCGGACAGTCTGTGACAGCCAAATCCTCTGCTTGCACCTTCACGATGGTGGGACTGTTCGTAATCCTGGGTATAACTTCCATGCAAAAGTACATGGTGGGTGACCATCCAGGTGTGAACCAACGTAAGCAGGAGTCGAGGTGTGGTGCCCACACCACATGGAGGAACGCCGCCCCTCTATGTTACCAGGCAGTACTCTCATCAACCGGTGCAATACCACCACTTTGCTTATTGGAGGCCTGAAGTGGTGGAACCTATGTTTAGTCTCTAGAGCTAAGTTCCGGTCAACCCTTCCCCATCTCTTCCATCATGCAGTATGATTGATGACTTTTGAGGTTATGATGAACATCGTGGTGAGATCCAATATTCCTTACATTTCGAGGGTACAGCTCTAAAACGGTGTTTGCAGGCCGGCCGCTAGTTAGCACAACAGACAGAACCTATTGGTAACTCTCTAGGAGGCTTCCGGATCAGCTAGTGTATAATCTTGCTACCACTACTCATGGGGTTTTGTCAATGATATATAGGAATTTTGCTAGCAGGGAAAAGGAGGTGATTATCCCTCTGTATAAGGAAATGGTCAGGCCACGCCTTGAGTACTGCAAACAGGTCTGGAGGCCTCATTTTAGGAAGGATGTAGATTTACTTGAGCGTGTACAGAGAAGGGCAACAAGATTGGTGAGGGGAATGAAGGGATCCTCTTATCAAGAGAGGCTTAAGTTCTGCAAATTGCAGTGGCTGGATTTTTTTTTTTTTTTTTTTTGATTTGGTAGTTGTTGGCGCATCGGCTTCTGTGGCCATATTGCACCTCCCAAGGTTTTTTTGCAGTACTTTGATCCAAGCCCGAGGCGGGAATCGAACCCGTGACCTTTGGGTTGCCGGGCAGGTAGTTTACCCAGCAGTGGCTGGAGACTAGGCACCTGTGCGGTGATCTGATTGAGGTGTATAAGGCCTTGAATGGGTTCAGCACGCTGAATTCTGATGGGATCCTTCCACTTCTTCAGATTATGAACCTAAGGGGGCATAAATTCAAATTACGAAAGGCCAGATGTAGAATAGATGTGCGAAAATTTGCCTTTAGCCAGCAGGTGGTTAATTGCTGGAACAAACTTCCATCTGTCGTTGTGGAAGTTGATAGGTTGAATAAATTTAAGGAGGAACTGGACAGGCATTTGGAGGGAATGGTGTGATTTTTTTTTTTTTTTTTTTTGGCTGAGGCTGCATAAGCTCATACATTTGCTTTCTTGCATCACATGCCACTACTACTACTACTACTCTGCCAGACAGTGACTGGAAAGAGTCTCAGTAGTGTGTATGTGGGGAGCATTGTCGAGGCCACGTTATGTCAAGGATCTGGGTATATTCTTACCATGTGTACGCCATATCCAAAAATTTCATTACTTCATACAGCATGTCCCACCCACTTTTTCTTACTATTGAATACACCATGAGTTGTCAAACTAATAGAGCAAGCTTATCTGCGAAAAGATCTAAACCTCCCAAGCACTTCCTAATTCATTTCACAAATATAGGTGGTCTCAATTCTAATCTCAACGATGTCCATTTCCACTTGCAGTCTGCCAAACCCCTGTACTTTTTCTGACAGAATCTCAGTTATTGGTTGATTCAACTACTGCTCATCTCAGATGCCCAAATTATTCGCTGTATGATTCTTTTCGCCTCAAAGGTGGTACTTGTGCATATGTCCATTCTGATATTCCCTGTCAGAAACTTGGCAATTTGGAATCTCCTCTCTTTGATCTTATCTGGCTTAAAATCTCTCCACCTCGTTGTGTCAAATTCATCTGTTGTCTCTACCATTCTCCCAACTCCACTAATCACTTGGAGCTCTTTGACTTCCTCTCTTTGCAACTTGACTTTCTTCAGCCCAACTTTCCTTACAGTGAGGTAATTTTCCTTGGTGATTTTAATGTTAACAACTCCAGCTGGCTTCCATTTTCTAGTCACAACGACCCAGCTGGTCGAGATGCTGAGGCTTTTGCAATTGCTAATGATCTTGCACAGATTGTTCATTTACCTACAAGAATACTGGACAATCCTACTCATACAGCCAATACGCTTGATCTTTTTTCTCACAAACAACCCTTCTAAGTACACGGTCGAAGTGAGAGGTCCTTTAGGCACTTCAGATCACAACTTGGTGATTGTCTCTTCTCAAATGGAACCTTTATCTCATGGCTATTCCCAACCTCGTATTGTTTGGCATTACAAGAATGCAAAATTGGATGACCTGTGAGACTTCTTTTCTTCTTTTCCTTGGTCGGATTAGTGTTTCAAAAGTTCTGATGTCAACGTTTGCTCAGATCGTGTCAGTGAAATTATTCTTGCAGGAATGGAATCCTTTATCCCACACTCCACTTTAAAATCTCGTCCATTATCTAAACCTTGGATTTCCAATAAATGTGCTAAGGCTGTTCAAGAGAAGAATGTTGCATTTCGTTATTGGCTTGTTTCTAATTCTTCAGTTTCATTTTCTGCCTACACCAAAGCCCGCAACAATTGTAAAACAGTTATTAACCAGTCCAAACTAGAGTTTGAACAGGCTAAGAGTATAAAACTTGCTTCTTGCCCTAATGGTAGCCGAGAATTCTGGTCTCTTGCTAAAGCTATTGGCCGCAACTTTTGCCCATCTCTGCTCCCACCTCTGTCCAAACCAGATGGTTCTGTTGTCACTTCAGCCAAGGATAAAGCTGACCTGCTAGCATCCCATTTTTCTTTCAACTCATGCATTAACAATCTTGGTAAAACACCTCCCACTATTCCCAACACGCTCCATTCAATGCCTCCTGTGGTCTTCCGTCAAAAGGATGTCAGAAGGATTTTGATGAATCTTGATGCTAAGAAAGCTCCAGGTCCCTTATTTCTCCACTTGTTCTCAAAACCTGTGCCCCTGAACTTACTCCTATTCTTTGCCGCCTTTTTTCACTTTCTTATTCCAAAGGTGCTTTTCCTTCTGCTTGGAAATTTGCTCATATCCAGCCAGTTCCTAAAAAAGGTGACAAATCCCTCCCATCCAATTATCGTCCCATTGCAATTACTTCTACTCTTTCTAAAGTAATGGAGAAATCAATTAACCACCAAATTTTAAACTACCTAGAAACTTTCCATCTGATCAACGATAGCTGGCATGGATTCGGTCAGTGTCGATCCACTGGTGATATTCTGGCTTATGTTACTCATTTATGGACTAATTCAATGGAAAGGTTCAGTGAAACACAAGTAGTTGCTCTTGACATCTCAAAGGCTTTCGATTGTGTTTGGCATAAAGGTCTTCTAAACAAGCTTCCATCTTATGGTTTGCCAACTGTTTTTAGTAATTGGTTATCCAGTTTTCTCGCTGATCGCTCACTGAGGGTGATGGTAGATGGCTCTCTATCTTCTAACTTCTTCACTAATGCTGGTGTCCCCCAAGGTTCAGTTCGTTCCCCCACTCTTTTCCTCTTGTATATTAATGACCTTCTTCCATTGACTGGAAATCCTATCCATAGTTTTGCCGATGATAGCACATTGCATTCCACTTTCCATTTTGAGAAACCTTGTCCTGCTCAATCAGCTTCAACTTCTCGAAAATCTGCTACCAATTACTTAAATGTCGATCTTCAGGTAATTCTCCAGTGGGGCAAAAACAACTTAGTTGATTTCAACCCTTCTAAAACTGTCTTGTCTTATATCTTGCAAAAAGGATTCTTCTGCTCCTATGCTTATCTTTAGTGACACTCCGATTTCTAGGCAAAATGATATATCTCTTTTGGGGATTACCCTGACTTTTAATCTCTCTTGGCACAAGCACATTACAAATATTGCTTCTTCTGCATCTAAAAAACTTGGTTTTCTCTTTCGCTCTCGCCTTTACTTTTCTTCCAAACAGCTGCTCACTCTGTATAAATCGCAAATCCGCCCTGCCATATAATATTGTTCCCACATCTGGGGTGGTGCCCCCAAAACCTCTCTCAGGCTGCTTGATTCTATTCAGAAAAGGACAGTTAGGTTAATTAATGATTCATCTCTAATAGAGTCTCTCCACTCGCTGTCTCATAGACGTACTGTTTCTGCTGCATGAATCTTCTACAGATACTTCCATGGGCACTGTTCTTCTGAATTGACTTCTATAATTCCTGCTCTCTCTTTCAAAACAGTCCAAACACGTGCCGCCACCAGCCAACATCCATTTACTGCCCAACTTCAAACTCACAGAACCAACTTTTCATCTTCCTCGTTTATTCATTCAACTGCCGTTTTCTGGAACAACCTTCCTTCATACATATTTCCTGAAAATTGCAGTCTACAGAAGTTCAAGTCCAATGTCAACAAATATCTTCTTTCATCTTCTGAACCTCCAACCCAAGCACGGTTCTAAGTACTATAGGTTCTAACACTTCTCGTGTTTGGGGTTTACATAAAAAAAAAAAAAAAACCTCCTCAAACATGAAAGGTTTATGTTCATTTTGCAGCCCCTGGGAGCTGTTACCAACCGACAGGAACTTCAAGGTTTCCGTGTTAACATGGCCCAGATTTCCACCAGGATGGTATTTCGAATTAAGGCTTGGAATATGATGCTTGGGAAAGTTTTTCCAAACAAAAGATACTATATACACAAAAGATAAGGAGATGATTATTCCATTGTATAAGGAAATGGTCAGGCTACACCTAGTTTGTTATTGTTTGTTATTTGGTTTTTAGGAGCATTAGCAACTAAGGCCATATTGCTCCGGGATATGCGGTGGTCATTCCCTGACCTTTCCGCATTCTCCGTATTTTGGTGGTGACGGGCTCGAACCCCGGTCTAATCAAGAAGCGTGTGCTATGCACTGCTGCTCCTTCCCACCTGGCTACGGAGGCGCCGGCTACACCTAGAGTACTGTATACAGGTCTGGAGGCCTCATTTCAAGAAGGATGTAGAGCTGCTGGAACGAGTACAGAGAAGGGCAACAAGATTAGTGAATGGAACAAAGGGGTGCTCTTACGAAGAAAGGCTTAAGTTTTGCAAATTACAGTGTCTGGAGACTAGGCACCAGTGAGGTGATCTGATAGAGGTGTATAAAGCCTTGAATGGTTTAAGCATGCTCAATGCTGATGGGATTCTTCCTCTAGCTCAGAAAAATCACCTGAGAGGGCATAAATTCAAATTGAGGAAAGACAGATGTAGGATAGACGTGCGGAAATTTGCCTTTAGCCAGCGGGTGGTTGGTTGGTGGAACAGACTTCCATCCCTTGTGGTGGTGGTTGATAGCCTAAATAAGTTTAAGGCTCAGCTGGACAGGTATTTTGAACGAACAGAGGGGTGAAGTGGAAGTGGGTTTTTTTTTTTTTTTTTTTGGCTGATGCTGCATAAGCTTGCTTTCTTGCATCAAATGCCTCTACTAATGCTAATGCTAATATAATTGCAGTAGCAGCAACAGTTTCCCTGCTCCATTGTTCCAATGTTGTGGGGAAACTATGTTGCTAATCTTTTACAGCAGTTGATTATCTGTGAAGTTTACTAACAGTAGGGCTGCATGGTATGAGATTTCGAAATTCTGATAAAGTGTAGATTCCCATGTTGCTGAATTTATGAGGTTGTAGTATATTTTATATTTCTGTGAAATAGATCTATGATGTTTTTTCAGGGACTGCCTGAACATTAATGCTTTTTGCTACATTTTAAGTATTTTTTTTTATTTTTTTATAACAAAACATTTATATATTAATATTTAAATTAAATATCAGAAAAATTTCCAAAAGTAAAATATTTCAGTTACACACACACACATATATATATATAACATTAACTTACCAATAAAGTTATTTACTGGTGGGAGGTACAGATCAGAACTGAGTTTTAAATCTAGCAAAAAGGAAAAAAATGTTAAAGTATTATAGCTATTTTTAAAGATAACATTAAGACTGATACAATTTTATGTACCTGACAGTATGAACCAGAGCTATATTGCTCAATACATTCTACGTTGATATCAATATTTGTAAAAGAATAAGAGAAGTTTACCTCAGTATGATGCATAGAACACTTCCATATGATACTCTCCAGAAATTAAAACGAAAACAATTAAAAAATCAATTGAACACAATTAAAAATCAAGTAAAAAATTAATTTAACAAAAAAATTGCAAAAACGATTTTTCTCCTTAAAGCTGACAACACTTTTTGACCGTAAGTCGTGATCACGGGAATGAAAATTACCGAATGGGATGAGCATGAAACTTAAATAGGGATTATTTGTCTTCACACATGCACGTAAAAGACCATGAATCAGAGATGGCCGGCAAACATTAACAGAATTCTCGTGTAATTTAATTTTGATGGTTTCTGCGATTAACAGTCTCGTATAATTACATTAGACACTAAGTATTTTGGCCTCGATAAATAAAAAAGTATGTTTTTCGTTAACAGCATGAAAGGTTAATTCTGATGCTGCTGAACGAGAAGCACGCACTGAGGTCGTGTGTTGATTAAACCCCAAAATTCAGAGGAAACCACATAGAGCCTTGATAAGATGAGTCACAATCACCGCAAGAAATGTTGTATACCAGATCATTTATTTGTGTTGCAAATGAGGAAAGAACTGAAATTGCACACTATGCTGTTCAGTATAGTGTGCAATTTCGGTATTGGCCTGCCCACAATTTTACATTCAGTATTTTTAAAGAATTTGTTAAGCCATTTGTGCCACTATTCAATATATGGGACAGAAATAAAGTATTTTTTGATATTACTATTGTTGGTTGGTGTAATTTTTTTGTATCCTATCCTTAGCTTGTACTCTAATTCGGTTTATTGTAGCAAAGGGGTAACCCCTATTTAAGAATCTGCTGGTTAATATTTGTATTTCTGAGCCCAAAGCAGATTCCGTCATTGAATATTTATAGGCACTGAGAAATTGATTAAAGATAATAGATCTTTTGTAGGTGTACAGATGATAGCTGTTATAATGCAGAAGCACACAAGTGTTTGTGGGTTTACAATAGATGTTAAATTGGATTTTATTCGAGTCCAGAGTAAGCGTTAAATTTAGAAAATTGAATGACTTAGTATCCATATTCTAATAACTAATAAATTTTGTAACTATTTCCCCCCCCCCAATAAATGGCAAGTGCATTCTTTATTGTACCTGTTGTACAAATTTCTCTTCAGTACGAGTCTTAGAACTCGCTCCAGAGTCCTAGGGATACTTTAGGGCTCTGGATACTACACTAGGGCTACTACTTTACTAGGGATACTACATAGGGATACTTTAATTTTAACAACCTTGCATATATATATATATATATATAGAAATAAGCCAATATTATAATACAAAATGATATTGTCATATATATAGCACCTGGCATTGTTATCGAGTGTCAATCATCAGAACTGCGCGACAAGATGACAGTATAGTGTCCTTTGTTTCTAACTTAAAGTACATGCCATGGCAGGGGAAAATAATATCATTACACAGTATTAAAAAAAAAAAAAAAAAAAAAGCAAAGCTGTATGGGGAGAAATATGGAAAGCCAGCATGTAATTTAAGGTTGACATGACAGATAACCCAAAAATAAATACAGATATAAATGAACAATGAAACAAACACAAAAACGATAGAAGTAGTATATCATTGAAAAAAGACAATGGCTTATGATGGAAATAATTGCAAGAAGCAACCAGGTAGAAGTGATAATGTGTATAGACCTAGAAATGCATATAAATGTATTTAAAACCTATATATTTTTGTGTACATGTTGTGTTTATAAGCAATTTATAAGCAAAACTGCTATACAATTTATAAGCAATTGTATAGCAGTTTTGCCAATAGGAGATGAAATCAGGTAAGTAATTAGGATAGAAATAGATACTCAACCCTCATATTACACTAATAGCCCCAAGTGTGGAAAATTTTAGTTTTAGGAAAGCGAACAGTATATGATTGAACAATATGAAGTTAGTGCTCAGGTTATCAGGGAATGCGATTTCCCATCCATGCTAGTAATGGCTATAGACATAAAGTCAGACCTCTATATAACAAAATCGATTGTTTGTTTGAAAAAATTCGCTGGTCAAGATTCAGTAGCGGGTACAGCCAATGAGAATGAAGTGAATGAAGGCAGCCGGCTCCACCCAGTGGGCGGAGTCAATTACGTCCTCACGATCACAACTGACAACTGTGCCAAGAAGTGCGTGTCACACGTGTCGCAGTGCGTGTCACCCGATATTGACTGGAGCCTCCACATTGACGGGGGTCTGGGGGCAGAGCCCCCAGAAAAAAAAAAAAAATTAATTTCGGCCATTGATTAAATTACTTTTTTTATTTTCTTAGTTCAACCCCGCGGGAATGTTAAAAATTAAATTAATGAAGGATGCAAGTGCTGTTACCCGTACCTGTTATTTGTGTTTTGATATCACGTGGTTGCGGTTTAATCATCTGTCTTAATTACCATCGTAATTTAAAAGAAATAATATTTAATCGGCTGAATAATTCCGGGGGTGTGGGGGCTGGAGCCCCACATTGACGGGGGTCTGGGGGCAGAGCCCCCAGAAAAAAAAAATTAAAGTTATTTCTTTTTCTGAAAAATAAAGTGAAAGTTAAAGTGACGTGGCCACTTTCCTCCTCTTCTGAGCTTTCTCATTGGCTGATTAGTAATTCCTAATTACATTCTTAATTACCTTCGTAATTAAAAAAAATCACTTATCCGATTTTAAATGTGATTAAATTCCCCATTTATGAAATTCCGCTTAAACGGGGGTCTGGGGGTCTTTAATTAAAAAAAACGGGGGTTTTTAATTAAAAAAAAATTAAATTAATTTTTAAATGTCGACTGATGAAAGTGACGTGGCCACTTTCCTCGTCTTCTGAGCCTTCTAATTGGCTGATTAGTAATTCCTAATTTCCCCAATTTCTGTGGTTCCTCGTGATTTTCTTTCTTGTTCAGCCACGTTGGGTGCAGGTGTGAATTGTAGGTATGTATTAATTTTTTTTTATGTTAATATTAAAATATATTAATTTTTTAGGTATGTATTAATCTTTTTAGCTTTTCTGATGATGTGCATCCCAAATTTTCATTGTTAATGCTGGTGAAATCGGATAGTAAACAATATTTTTTTAAAAAAAAATCATCATAACCATTTCTGTTGTTCACGTGCATCCGCAATTCTCGTTGTTAATTAATGCTCGCGAAATAGTCTTTTTTTGCAATTCCCTGGCGAATTTTACGTTGTGCTGTATTACCTGCGGTCGAGAAAAGGGTTAGTTTTTGAAATTGTTCAGTTTATTTGCCTTTCCTTTTAGCGAAATTTTGGTTTAAATTACACTTTCCCCTTTCCTTTTTAGCTCAATCAGACTTATTCCAATGTCACGTGACATTTCGCGAACTCGTAGAAACGTGTATTTTTGTATGTGGATTTTTCTGATTTTCGCATTTATCCTTTGTTTTCAGCCTCCACTTTCGTTGCTGTGCCACGTGCCATCTGCGTGTCACTTCGCCTCCGCCGGGCGAGGAGAGGAGGGGGAACGCAGTGAGTGGGTGGAGTCAAAACCCGTCAATCACTGCTTTTCCCCTTCATCTCCTCGCCGCCATTTTTGTTGGCCGTACCCGATATTGAATCTTTACCAATTCGCTAAACAGAAATTTGGTTATAAAGAAATGTGACGACGATGAAATATATTGTAATTCAACAAATAAAAATAGTAAAAAAAATTTTTTTTTTTTTTTTAAATGTAAACCCCAAACACGAGAGGTATTACAACCTACAGTACTTAATACCGTGCTTGGGTTGGAGGTTGAGAAGACGAAAGACGATATTTGTTGACATTGGACTTGAACTTCTGTAGACTGCAATTTTTAGGAAATAAGTATGAAGAAAAGTTATTCCAGAAAACGGCAGTTGAATGAATAAATGAGGAAGATGAAAAGTTGGCTCTGTGAATTTGAAGTTGGGCACTAAATGGATGTTGGCTGGTGGCGGCACGTGTTCGGACTGTTTTGAAAGAGAGAGCGGGAATTATAGAAGCCATTTCAGAAGAACAGTGCCCATGGAAGTATCTGTAGAAGAGCCATGCAGCAGAAACAGTACGTCTATGAGACAGCGAGAGGAGAGACTCTGTTAGAGTTGAATCATTAATTAACCTAACTGTCCTTTTCTGAATGGAATCAAGCAGCCTGAGAGAGGTTTTGGGGGCACCACCCCAGATGTGTGAACAATATTCCATGGCAGGGCGCATTTGCGATTTATGCAGAGTGAGCAGCTGTTTGGAAGAAAAGTAACATCGAGAGCGAAAGAGAAAACCAAGTTTTTTAGATGCAGAATAAGCAATATTTATAATGTGCTTGTGCCAAGGGAGATTAGAAGTCAGGGTAATTCCCAAAAGAGATATATCATTTTGCCTAGAAATCAGAGTGTCACTAAAGATAAGCATAGGAGAAGAAGAATCCTTGTTGCGCGATATAAGACAAGACTGAGTTTTAGAAGGGTTGAAATCAACTAAGTTGTCTTGGCCCACTGGATAATTACCTGAAGATTGGCATTTAAGGAATTGGTAGCAGATTTTCAAAAAGTTGAAGCTGATTGAGCAGGACAAGTTTCTCAAAATGGAAAGTGGAATGCAATGTGCTATCATCAGCAAAACTATGGATAGGATTTCCAGTCAATGGAAGAAGGTCATTAATATACAAGAGGAATAGAGTGGGAGAAAGAACTGAACCTTGGGGGCCAGCGGCATTAGTGGAGAAGTTAGAAGACAGAGAGCCATCTAACATCACCCTCAGTGAGCGATCAGAGAGAAAACTGGATAACCAATTACAAAAAACAGTTGGCAAACCATAAGATGGAAGCTTGTTTAGAAGACCTTTATACCAAACACGATCGAAAGCCTTTGAGAAGTCAAGAGCAACTACTTATGTTTCACCGAACCTTTCCATTGAATTAGTCCATAAATGGGTAACATAAGCCAGAATATCAACAGTGGATCGACACTGACGGACTCTATACTGGTGATCGTTGATTAGATGGAAGGTTTCTAGGTAGTTTAAGAGTTGGCGGTTAATTGATTTCTCCATTACTTTAGAAAGAGTAGAAATAATTGAAATGGAACAATAATTTGATGGGAGAGATTTGTCACCCTTTTTAGGAACTGGCTGGATATGAGCAAGTTTCCAAGCAGAAGGAAAAACACCTTTGGAATAAGAAAGTGAAAAAAGGCGGCAAAGAATAGGAGTAAGTTCAGGAGCACAGGTTTTGAGAACAAGTGGAGAAATAACATCGGGACCTGGAGCTTCCATAGCATCAAGATTTGTCAAAATCCTTCTGACATCCTTTTGACGGAAGACCACAGGAGGCATTGAATGGAGCGTGTTGGGAATGGTGGGAAGTGTTTTACCAAGATCATAAATACATGAGTTGGAAGAAAAATGGGATGCTAGCAGGTCAGCTTTATCCTTGGCTGAAGTGACAACAGAACCATCTGGTTTGGACAGAGGTGGGAGCAGAGATGGGCAAAAGTTGCGGCCAATAGCTTTAGCAAGAGACCAGAATGCTCGGCTACCATTAGGGCAAGAAGCAAGTTTTCTACTCTTAGCCTGTTCAAACTCTAGTTTCGAACGATGAGTAACTGCTTTACAATTGTTGCGAACTTTGGTGAAGGCAGAAAATGACACTTAAGAATTAGAAACAAGCCAATTATGATATGCAACATTCTTCTCTTGAACAGCCTTAGCACATTTATTGGAAAACCAAGGTTTAGATAAAGGACGAGATTTCAAAGTGGAGTGTGGGATAAAGGATTCCATTCCTCCAAGAATAATTTCTCTGACATGATCTGAACAAACGTTGACATCAGAACTTTTGAAACCCTAATCCGACCAAGGAAAAGAAGAAAAGATTGTTTGTTATTTGGTTTTTAGGAGCATTAGCAACTAAGACCGTATTGCTCCGGGATATGTGGTGGTCATTCCCTGACCTTTCCGCATCCTCCGTATTTGGTGGTGATGGGCTCAAACCCCGGTCTAATCAAGAAGCGTTTGCTACGCACTGCTGCTCCTTGTCACCTGGCTACGGAGGCACATAAGAAGAAAAGAAGTCTCGCAGGTCATCCCATTTTGCATTCTTGTAAGGCCAAACAACACGAGGTTGGGAATAGCCATGAGATAAAGGTTCAATTGGAGAAGAGACAATCACCAAGTTGTGATCTGAAGTGCGTAAAGGACCTCTCACTTCGACCGTGTACTTTGAAGGGTTGTTTGTGAGAAAAAGATCAAGCGTATTGGCTGTATGATTAGAATTGTCCGGTTTTCTTATAGGTAAATGAACAATCTGTGCAAGGTCATTAGTAATTGCAAAAGCCTCAACATCTCGACCAGCTGGGTCGGTGCGACTAGAAAACAGAAGCCAGCTGGAGTTGTGAACATTAAAATCACCAAGGAAAATTACCTCACTGTTAGGAAAGTTGGACTGGAGAAAGTCAAGTTTCAAAGAGAGGAAGTCAAAAAGCTCCAAGTGATTAGTGGAGTTAGAACGGTAGAGACAACAGATGAATTTGACACAATGAGGTAGAGAGATTTTAAGCTAGAGAAGATTCCAAATTACCAAGTCTCTGACAGGGAATATCGGAATGGATATATGCACAAGTATCACCTTTGAGGTGAAAGGAATCATACAGCGAATAATTTGGGCAACTGAGATAAGCAGTAGTTGAATCAACCGATAACTGCGATTCTGTCAGAAAAAGTACAGGGGTTTGGCAGACTGCAAGTGGAAATGGACATCGTTGAGATTAGAATTGAGACCATGTATATTTGTGAAATGAATTAGGAAGTGTTTGGGAGGTTTACATCTTTTCGCAGATTAGCTTATTCTATTAGTTTGGCCATTCATGGTGTATTCAATAGTAAGAAAAAGTAGGTGGGACATGCTGTATGAAGTAATGAAATTTTTGGACATGGCATACACATGGTAAGAATATACCCAGATCCTTGACATAACGTGGCCTCCACAATGCTCCCCGCATACACACTACTCGGACTCCCTCCAGTCACTATCTGGCACAGTAGAGGTAGCAAGAGTATACACTAGCTGATCCAGAAGCCTCCTAGAGAGTTACCAATAGGTTCGGTCCGGTGTACTAACTAGCAGCCGGCCTGCGAACACTGTTTTAGAGCTGTACCCTCGAAATGTAAGAAATACTGGATCTCGCCACGATGTTCATCATAACCTCAAAAGTCATCAGTCATACTGCATGATGGAAGAGATAAGGAAGGGTTGACCGGAACTTAGCTCTAGAGACTAAACATGGGTTCCACCATTTCAAGCCTCCAATAAGCAAAGTGGTGATAATGCACCGGTTGAGAGTCAACTACCACCTAGTACTGCCTCGTAACATAGAGGGGCGGCATTCCTCCATGTGGTGTGGGCACCACACCTCGACCCTTGCTTACGTTGGTTCACACCCGGGTGGTCACCCACCATGTACTTAGGCGCCTCCGTAGCCAGGCGGGAAGGAGCAGCAGTGCATAGCACACGCTTCTTGATTAGACCGGGGTTCGAGCCCATCACCACCAAATATGGAGGATGCGGAAAGGTCAGGGAATGACCACCGCATATCCCGGAGCTATATGGCCTTAGTTTCTACTCCTAAAAACCAAATAACAAACAAACAAACCTTGTGCATGGAGGTTATACCCAGGAAAAAGATAAGAAATAAATCAAAAATAAGTGGGAATAAATACATTTTCTGATATTTTAAAACAATTAATTTATTAATACCTATAAACATATTAAGAGATGACTACTTACACGATGTGCACATATATCAGTTGGCTTTTAAGAATTATTTTGTAAAATATTTGGTTATATTTTGTTGTACACTGGATTTTACTGTACATCGTTCATACAAATGTTCATAAACACTCAAATATATTTTCTGGCACATTTTCTTCACAATGAAGGCCTTGGCACAAAGTTTCAAATGCTGCCAACATTTCATGTTTAGAAGGTTTAATACTGCCCTCATTTTCATCCAACTCATCATTGATACTGTCACTAGTTCTTTGAATAGGCTCCAAAATATTGGAGTCAATTGGATATTCAGCTACTATGACATCATTATCTACTCCTAAAAATTCGTCAAGAACAATTTCTCCACTGATCAAACTCCTTGCTTGCAGTTCTTCCCAAGATTGCTCAATATCTTGTAGTAGTTCATCCCTCTCATCATTGTTAATTGACATTTTAGCAAAACAATTCTTAACAGTTGTTTCAATCACATCTTGACTCAACACTTTTGCCAACAGTGATATGCAAATCCACAAATCTATAAAATAGAATCTATAGGTTGGTTAGTTTCTATTCTCAGCATAATTTTTTCAGTATGCACCTTCGGTAGTGCATTTTGAAATTCTTGATAATGCCTTGGTCCATTGGCTGCAGTTCAGATGAGTTATTTGGACCTAAGAAAACAAGCTTCAAAATTACTGAGTGAAGATGGGCAGGGCAGTTGTTGACAACCAATGCAATTTTTCTGTTTTCTTTTGTCATCTTTGAAATTATTGATTATTTTGATTAATGAAATTTAAAATCCACTGTTCAAAAATTTGACTTGTCATTCAAGATTTTTTGTTGTAGTCCAACTCTAACGACATTACTCCTTAGAAACATCGGGGTTGTTTACTTTTGCCTATTAACAAAAGCTTCAGTTTTCATTACCAGCCATATTTGCACCAAGCAAGACTGTAATTCTATCCTTTCTATTTTTACCACCTAAACATTTATCACATTTAAAAGTCAGTGTTTTGTCCAGCAAACATTTAAAAATTAGACCTGTTTCATCAATATTGAATGTCTTTGAGCTCAGAGTCCATAATTTTTTTCAAACTGTTTCTTTCCAATGGGTACAGTCTTCTTCAATTACAACTGCACTTTCACCAGAAATAACTTTTTTGAGTAAGCTATGGTGCTTTTTAAATTTGTCCAGCCAACCAGAACTGGCTTGGAATGTTTATGCCCCAAAAAAGATGCCTACTTCATAGCCTTTTCTTTTATTAATGCCCTGATATCAGCATGTTTTGGTCTCGGATCTTCGGATCACCCATTTAAAAACAGCTTCATCTACATCTTCATACAGGCATAATTTCGCATGCTTCTGACTGAGTCCTATTTCCTCAGTTTGACAAATGAAACACAGTTTTTCAGAACGGTTGGCACACCACCGGTAGGGATACTAAATTTTAAAGCGATTTATTTTTTTTAATGCCCCAATATACACTATTAAGCACTTCCCCATTTTCTGCTACACTCAAGGATTTCCTTTTAGACATCGTAAAGTTACTTGCACAGCAGCCAAAACAAAATTAATTTAGGGACTTGTACCTACTATGTAAATAGAGACAGGTGAAAGTGTGGATGGCTCATTTCTGTGAAACAACAGATGAATTTCTGGGATAAAGGAAAATCACTCTCTTTCCTAATTCTCTAACTGGGTGCTTACAGTACAAAACAGGTTGACTAGAGCCAATGTCCGCATAGGGAATATGCCTTAATCTTTGCCAATGACTGTGGACATACAGATAGCAGTTAACGAGCATGACTTCTAGGTACAGTAAAGACTGTTGTATAGGTTTTTACTAAATTGTGGAATGTTTAACTCTTAATTCGTGCTCTTAAGAATTAAACCCTTTAACTCTTGTGATTAATTCTTAATCCTTTTAGCTCGTAATTCATGCGTTCTACAACATTAGCTCTATTGCCTAAAGGCAAGGTGCTTACAGTACAAAACAGGTTGACTAGAGCCAATGTCCGCATAGGGAATATGCCTTAATCTTTGCCAATGACTGTGGACATACAGATAGCAGTTAACGAGCATGACTTCTAGGTACAGTAAAGACTGTTGTATAGGTTTTTACTAAATTGTGGAATGTTTAACTCTTAATTCGTGCTCTTAAGAATTAAACCCTTTAACTCTTGTGATTAATTCTTAATCCTTTTAGCTGGTAATTCATGCGTTCTACAACATTAGCTCTATTGCCTAAAGGCAAAGTGTGTGAACAATGCGTACCCAGGTCTCTCAAAATCAGTTTGTTATATGGAAATTTTCTTTATTATACGGAAACTATTTTAAATGTAATGACCAAGGGAAAATCAAAATAATTCCTTAAATAGAAAAAGTGGCTATATGGAAGTTGATTAAGAGAGATCCTCCAGTGCGCGCGCACACATGCACACACACGTGTGTGTGCCGTAGCCTAGTGGTCAGGCGCGTGGGTGCCTAAGTACACGAGCCGTGAGTGACTGCGGTTCAAGCCCGTGACTACTGAATACGGTACTGTTTCATGTATTCAATCTAATATGCGAACTCCTCTGACTGTTTGTTACATACTATATATATAAATGAATAAATCTGAAAATTTATTCATTTATATATATAGTATGTAAGAATAGAAAATGTAAAGAAAAGGAAAACAGGAATTGCACCTGAATGCGCAAAGCTGCAAAAACAGGATACAAAAGTATACTGATGAAATTAGAAAGAATTAATAGAAAATACAAAAAGATGGAGAGGTATTTAACACAAGGTGCCGAGCCTAATAGAAAGGAAAGTAAGTAAGGGAAAAGAGTGAGAAAGAAAAAGAATGTTAAGAACCTAAAAAAAAAAAAAATTCTAAAATTATATAGAATTAAGGGCTGAATTAAAAAGCCAATCATATGTAGATAAGCTGAAAGGGAAAGAATAAATTATTATTAATCAATGCTAAATAATAACGAGCATCAAAATGAAGGAGGTAGAACGATAAACAGGGAAAAAAAAAAAAAAAAATTTAATACAAACTAAATAAAATTAAATTAAACAAATTAGAGTGTAAATATGCCTTGTTTTCATGTACATGGCTTAAGAGTATAAAATGTAATGTAAATTCTGAATCGTTTAAAGGATGAAAAAGTTTTTAAAAAATGTTTTGAAAAGACAAAAAAGCGAATTTTTGATTCATAAAGGTATTATATGTAACAGGCAGTGGTATAGAAATGGGAAATAATGCAGAGTAACGGAGGAAAAAAGGTAATAGAGATAAAGGAGGAGAAAGTAGTGAGAATGTCCAAATCGCCCTCGTATTACACTAGTTCAATGGATGGAAGAAAGAAGAACAGAAAGTAGAAAGATGAATGTTGTTCCTGTTATTTGGTTTTTAGGAGCATTAGCAACTGAGGCCATATTGCTCCGGGGATATGCGGTGGTCATTCCCTGACCTTTCCGCATCTTCCGTATTTCATGGTCACAGGTTCAAACCCCAGTCTAATCAAGAAGTGTGTGGTACGCACTGCTGCTCCTGCCCACCTGGCTACGGAGGCGCCTAGAAAGATGAAAAGAAAAGAGAAAAGAGTTTAAAGGATACTAGGCAAGCTAGGTGTATAAATACCCAACCTCTTAGAGAGGGCCTTGGCTGTGAGTGTTAGTAGAAGTAGAAACTAATACCACTAGTCTGTGTTATACAGTAGACTCTCAATTTTCCATGATAGATGGTAAAAGAGAAATCCCGGATAATCGATTTCCCAGTTAATCCAAAAATACAGTAAGTCCCCGACATATGTTCCAGGACTTCTTATGAAGTCGAGTTTCACGTAACTTGGGATTGACTAATAAAATAATAAAATATTGCTCCTACAATATTATCCTACGATATGCCAAAATTACAAAAACTACATAATATCCTCAGAAGAATGAAAAATAGTTATATATTTTTCGATTAATTAGTTATATATTTTTTATATATTAGTTATATATAATTTTTATATATTAGTAATATATAAAAATTATATATCAGTTATACAGGGTGTTTCAGTTAAACGTTTCAGAACTTCTAAGAGGGGTAGGGTACATCCTGACAACTCGAAATCATATAGCAATGTGGGGTCGGAAATGCTTTCCTGAAGCGGTGTTGTACACAGAAGCACCATAAAGAAAAGAGACCGTAAGTGAGAAATCGTTTTAATAATACATGAAAAGAAGCAAAAGGTACATGGATTAAAGTAAGTGTTCGAAGTTTCTTCCACGGGCTACAATGCACGCCTCACATCTCCGACGCATGGACATCCGAACATTCTGGAATACTCCAGGCGATTTTCGAATTTCTTCGGCAGCTACTGCGATTCTTGCAACCAGCTCCTCAGCATTGTCAACAGGGGTGTCATAAACTAGCGATTTCATATGACCCCAGAAATAAAAATCAAGACATGATAGGTCGGGTGACCGAGCAGGCAAACGCACGGGACCACCACGTCCGATCCACTGTTGACCAAATGTGACATCCAGGTAGTTATGAACATCTCCGCTATAATGGGCAGGGGCTCCATCGTGTTGGAACCACATTGTCTGTTGCGTTGATGCAGAAATCTGTTCATCTCTCAAAAGTTGTGGCAATACTTGCTGCAGAAAGATCAAGTAGATAGGTCCGGTTAGACGACACGGTAACAGGTAAGGTCCGATGAGGTGATCTCCCATAATACCGGCCCATACATTGACCGAAAATCGAATCTGTGCTGCACGACGTCATATTGCATGCGGGTTCTCGACTGCCCAGATATGGTCGTTATGCGTGTTGAAAATTCCTTCCCTTGTGAAGGATGCCTCATCGGAAAACAACACTTCAGCAGGAAAAAGGGGATTTGTAGCACATTTTCCAAGGTACCACTGTGCGAAAGCAATACGAGGTGCATAATCCTCCGGTTGCTGTGTCTGGACACGCTGCCTGGAGTATTCCAGAATGTTCGGATGTCCATGCGTCGGAGATGTGAGGCGTGCATTGTAGCCCGTGGAAGAAACTTCGAACACTTACTTTAATCCATGTACCTTTTGCTTCTTTTCATGTATTATTAAAACGATTTCTCACTTACGGTCTCTTTTCTTTATGGTGCTTCTGTGTACAACACCGCTTCAGGAAAGCATTTCCGACCCCACATTGCTATATGATTTCGAGTTGTCAGGATGTACCCTACCCCTCTTAGAAGTTCTGAAACGTTTAACTGAAACACCCTGTATATAATTTATATACTGGTATTAGTATTAGTAATGGCTGCATGGTGCAAGAAAGCCTATGGCTTATGCTGCACCAGCCAAAAAAAAAAAAAAAAAAAAAAAAAAACACCCAAAACCCGAATAAAACAACGATATAAAAAAAAATAAATAAAATAAAATAATAATAATAATAATCAATAAAAAAAAAAAAGGAAATTAAACCTATCATCCTATGTGCTTCCTCACCCAAAGGTACTATCCAGATGACCTTTGAATTTCCCCAAACTGCCAGCCTATCCCACCCATGTAGGCAACTTATTCCAGTAATTTATAACTCGCTGGGTAAAATAAAACTTCCTGCAGTCCAATCTAAACATCTCCCCCATAACTTGAATTTATGTCCTCTAGTTCTAGCATCATTTATAATCTTTAAAATTTCGTCCTCACTCATTTTACTGATTCCTCTCAGAGCCTTAAACACCTCAATCAAATCTCCTCTGAGGTGTCTGGTTTCCAAACTCTGCAACCCACATATTTGAAGTCTTTCTCATAAGGACGCCCTTTTACCAATCTCACCAGGCAAGTTACCCGTCTTTGCACCCTTTCAAGAAGCTCGATGTCTTTCTTCAGGTGCCGTCTCCATACCTGAATACAGTATTCCAAGTGTGATCTAACAAAAGCCTTATATAATGGGATTATCGCGTCCCTATCTCTACTTGCAAAAGTTCGATACATCATCAATAGGACACCATGGGCCTTCCTTGCAAACTGTTTACAATGCTCAGAGAATTTCATGTCTGACCGTATCGTAAAACCCAAGTCCCTTTCCTCCAGTACTGGGTTTAGTTGAACTCCACCAAGTGAATAAGTTATTTTGGGATTACTGTTTCCCAGGTGTAATACCTTACACTTTGTTGGATTAAAGCATAGCTGCCCTTTTTCTGACAATTCCTGAAGTCTATCTAGGTCTCTCTGAAGAATCTCAGCTTGATAGTGATCATTAACTACTCAACCAATTTTAATATCATCTGTAAATTTAGACATCACGCCCTCTATCCCTTCATCGATGTTGTTTATGAAAATTAAAAACAACAGTGGTCCTAATACTGATCCTTGGGGAACCCCACTTCTTACATCAACCCAATCTAAGGAATAGCCATTTATCACAACCCTCTGCCTCCTGCTCTGAAGCCATCCTGCTATCCATCTAAGGATTTTCCCAGTGATTCCAACCTGTTCCAGCTTATAAAGCAACCACTCATGTGGGACTGAGTCAAAAGCTTTGCTGAAATCTAAATAAACAATGTTGAATATATATTAGTTATACAGATAGAAAAATAGTTGTATATTTTTAATTAGTTCAATTAAAAACTAAATTTATCTGGGGACAGCGGTCAAGTTGCTGGAGTGGCACATAAGAAAAGCAAACATTAAAGGAAGAAATTGTACAGTAAAAACTGATTTGTATTTCGTAGCCTTGTTTTTTTTTTGTTGACTTCATTGGTGCTAATCCCTTCACCGCTTCTTGTATTCTGTCTTTCTCCTTTATTATTGTGTTCACTGTTGACAATGACAAATCTAAATTCCTCGTGATACTTGTTCATCTTTGATCATTTTCAAACATCCTTATTTTAATTTTCTGATCCGAATTGATCGCTTTCCTTTTTTAATTATTTTTATAGATTTACTAGTACCCTGTCACTTCTCTTAGTCAGCACCATGATAACCGTCAAAATGAAATTTTGTGTAAAGAACTTCACGGGGTTAAGGCGACAACTCACTATTATAACCCCACGTGTGCTCACATTTTAGTAAAACACATTTCTGGAGGTCACTGCCATAAAAAAATAAAACAATGTTTGCACTTTCCGGGTTACTGGGCTTTTTTGTTAGCGCAATTCATTATAACCAGGTAGTAAACTCGATCGTATTGCATTTGCGATAATACTGATAGCTGGAATACTGTGGGATTTTACGTTATGGTGAAATGTGTGTCCCCCTTCACTGAAATCTTCAGTCATATAAAAAAACCTAAATAAATTTTAAGTCTTCTTTTCATTCCTATTTTTAAGGTTGTTAACTCCATATCTCGCTTGTGTAATTTGTATGTGCCATGATCATCGTTATTGACTGCTTATCATTATTATTCTGTTTTAAATTTTACATTCCTAAAAAAAGAAAAAAAAAATTGAGTGGAAAAAATTAATGTAAGTTCGAAGTTACGTAAGTCAGGGACTTACAATATCCAAAAATGTTCAGCAACCTACGTAAAAAATATGCCGATAGATAAAAAAAACTTACCACACACTACACGAGAGTCCAATACAATGCTTCCCTTTATTTTTTTCGATGTCGATTTTAAATCAAATAGCTTCCCTTTATTTTTTACAATGTCACATATGGTTTTTTTTGTTTTTTTTTTTTTTTTATGTAAACCCCAAACACGAGATGTATTAGAATCTATAGTACTTAGTACCGTACTTAGAAGATGAAAGAAGATATTTGTTGACGTTGGGCTTAAACTTCTGTAGACTGTAATTTACAGGAAATACGTATGAAGGAAGGTTGTTCCAGAAAATGGCAGTTGAATGAATAAACAAGGAACATGAAAAGTTGCTTCTGTGAGTTTGAAGTTGGACAGTAAATGGATGTTGGCTGGTGGCGGCACGTGTTCGGACTGTTTTGAAATAGAGAGCAGGAATTATAGAAGCCAATTCAGAAGAACAGTGCCCATGGAAATATCTGTAGGAGAGGCATATAGCAGAAACAGTACGTCTATGAGAGAGCGAGTGGAGAGACTGTTAGAGTTAAATCATTAATTAACCTAACTGCCCTCTTCTGAACGGAATCAAGAAGCCTGAGAGAGGTTTTGGGGGCACCACCCCAGTTGTGGGAACAGTATTCCATAGTAGGGCATATTTGCGATTTGTACAGAGTGAACAGCTGTTTGGAAGAAAAGCAACGCTGTGAGCGAAAGAGAAAACCAAGTTTTTTAGATGCAGAATAAGCAATGTTTGTAATGTGCTTGTGCCAAGAGAGATTAGAAGTCAGGGTAATCCCCAAAAGAGATATATCATTTTGGCTAGAAATTGGAGTGTCACTAAAGATAAGCATAGGAGTAGAAGAATCCTTTTGCGAGATATAAGACAAGACTGAGTTTTAGAAGGGTTGAAATCAACTAGGTTGTCTTTGCCCAACTGGAGAATTACCTGGAGATTGGCATTTAAGGAATTGGTAGGAGATATTCGAGAAGTTGAAGCTGATTGAGTAGGGCAAGGTTTCGCAAAATTGAAAGTGGAATACAATCTGCTATCATCGGCAAAACTATGGATAGGATTTCCAATCAATGGAAGAAGGTCATTAATATACAAGAGGAAAAGAGTGGGGGTTAAGAAGTGAACCTTGAGGGACACCAGCATTAGTGGAGAAGTTAGAAGACAGAGGCCAGGTGGGAAGGAGCAGCAGTGCGTAGCACACACTTCTTGATTAGACCGGGGTTCGAGCATATCACAACCAAATACAGAGGATGCGGAAAGGTCAGGGAATGACCACCGTATATCCCGGAGCAATATGGCCTTAGTTGCTAATGCTCCTAAAAACCAAATAAAACAAACAAACAAACAGAAGACAGAGAGCCAACTACCATCACCTTCAGTGAGCAATCAGAGAGAAAACTGGATAACCAATTACAAAAAACAGTTGGTAGACCATAAGATGGAAGCTTGTTTAGAAGACGTTTATGACAACCACGATTGAAAGCCTTTGAAATGTCAAGAGCAACTGCTTGTGTTCCACTGAACTTTTCCACTGAATTAGTCCACAAATGGGTAACATAAGCCAGAATATCAACAGTGGATCAACACTGAAGGAATCCATACTGGCGATTGTTGATCAGACAGAAGGTTTCTAGGTAGTTTAAGAGTTGGCAGTTAATTGATTTCTCCATTACTTTAGAAAGAGTAGAAGTAAGTGCAATGGGACGATAATTGGATGGGAGGGATTTGTCACCCTTTTTTAGGAACTGGCTGGATATGAGCAAATTTCTAAGCAGAAAGAAAAACACCTTTGGAATAAGAAAGTGAAAAAAGGCGGCAAACAGGAGTAAGTTCAGGAGCACAGATTCTGAGGACAAGTGGAGAAATACCATCGGGACCTGGAGCTTTCTTAGCATCAAGATTAGTCAAAATCCTTCTGACCTCCTTTTGACAGAAGACTACAGGAGGCATTGAGTGGAGCGTGTTGGGAATGGTGGGACATGTTTTACTGAGGTAGTTAACACGTGAGTTGGAAGGAAAATGGGATGCTAGCAGGTCAGCTTTATCTTTGGCTGAAGTGACAAAAGAACCATCTGGTTTGGACAGAAGTGGGAGCACAGATAGGCAAAAGTTGCGGGCCATAGCTTCGGCAAGAGACAAGAATGCTCGACTACCATTAGGGCAAGAAGCAAGTTTTCTACTCTTAGCCTGTTCAAACTCTAGTTTCGAACGATTAATAACTGCTTTACAATTGTTGCGATCTTTGGTGTAGGCAGAAAATGAAATTGAAGAATTAGAAACAAGCCAATTACGATATGCAACATTCTTCTCTTGAACAGCCTTAGCAGATTTATTGGAAAACCAAGGTTTAGTTAAAGGACGAGATTTTAAAGTGGAGTGTGGGATAAAGGATTCCATTCCTGCAAGAATAATTTCACTGACACGATCTGAGCAAATGTTGGCATCAAAAGTTTTGAAACAGTAATCTGACCAAGGAAAAGAAGAAAATAAATTTCGCAGGTCATCCCATTTTGCATTGCTGTAATGCCATACAATATGAGGTTAGGAATAGCCAATCACCAAGTTGTGATTTGAGGTGCCTATAGGATCTCTATCTTTCACTGTGTACTTAGAAGGGTTGTTTGTGAGAAAAAGATCAAGCATGTTGGCTGTATGGTTAGGATTGTCTGGTATTGTTGTAGGTAAATGAACAATCTGTGCAAGGTCATTAGTAATTGCAAAAGCCTTAGCATCTCGACCAGCTGGGTCAGTGTGACTAGAAAACGGAAGCCAGCTGGAGTTGTGAACATTAAAATCACGAAATAAAATTATCTCACTATTAGGAAAGTTGGACTGGAGAAAGTCAAGTTGTAAAGAGAAGTCAAAGAGCTCCAAGTGATTAGTGGAGTTGGGAGAACAGTAGAGGCAACAGATGAATTTGGCACAATGAGGTAGAGAGATTTTAAGCCAGAGAAAATCAAAAAGAGGAGATTCCACATTACCAAGTCTCTGACAGGGAATATCAGAATGGATATATGCACAAGTATCACCTTTGAGGTGAAAGGAATCATACAACGAATAATTTGGGCAACTGAGATGAGCAGTAGTTGAATCAACCGATAACTGAGATTCTGTCAGAAAAAGTACATGAGGTTTGGCAGACTGCAAGTGGAAATGGATATCGTTGAGATTAGAATTGAGACCATGTATATTTGTGAAATGAATTAGGAAGTGTTTGGGAGGTTTAGATCTTTTCGCAGATAAGCTTATTCTATTAGTTTGGCAATTCGTGGTGTATTCAATAGTAAGAAAAAGTGGGTGGGACATGCTGTATGAAATAATGAAATTTTTGGATATGGCATGCACATGGTAAGAATATACCCAGATCCTTGACATAACCTGGCCTCGACAATGTCCCCCGCATATACACTACTCAGACTCCTTCCAGTCATTATCTGGCAGAGTAGAGGTAGCAAGACTGTACACTAGCTGATCCAGAAGCCTCCTAGAGAGTTACCAATAGGTTCAGTAATTTGTTCACTACTAATAGGTTCACTAGTTTGCATGTACTAACTAGTGGCCGGCCTGCAAACACTGTTTTAGAGCTGTACCCTCGAAATGTAAGGAAGATTGGATCTTGCCACCATGGTCATCATAACCTCAAAACTCATTAATCATACTGCATGATGGAAGAGATTGGGAAGGGTTGACCGGAACTTAGCTCTGGAGACTAAACATGGGTTCCACCACTTTAAGCCTCCAATAAGCAAAGTGGTGGTATTGCACCGGTTGATGAGAGTCATCTACCACCTAGTACTGCCTGGTAACATTGAGGGGTGGCATTCCTCCATGTGGTGTGGTTGCCACATCTCGACCCCTGCTTACATTGGTTTACACCTGGGTGGTCACCCACCGTGTGCATGGGGGTTTTCCCAGGATTACTAACAGTCCCACCACTATTATAATGGTTCTTTAGAGATTTAACAGATGCACCATTTTCAAACTTTTGAATAATTTCAAGTTTTTGTTTAATTGAAAGTGCAACTCATTTGCGTTTACCCCTCATTAAAAAAAATTTTTTTTTTTCATTATCCCTGACATAAATAATGAAATAAAATTTTTCTCCTTGCGGTGCGACGGAACAATAACAATTGAAGCAATGCACTAAAACAAACTAAACATTTGTTCGTTCTCTCTCTCTCTCTCTCTCTTTTTTTTTTTTTTTTTTTTGTTTTTGAGTGTTGGGTTTGAAGACAGTGGTGGTTGCAAGATAATAATCTCCCGATGACAACTTGATAATGCCCTACTTGTCGCTTATTTACGACTTGCAAAACATCTGTTTATACCTATTCTAGTTATTACTTGAATTTTATGATTTCTGGTTGATTTTTTTTTTAATTTGGAGTCTTGAAGTGTCCCGGTTAAACCGATCCTGATAAATCAAGAGTCTATTGTATTTTAAAATGCCCAAAATACAAAGCCGATAGAAGCCAAAAAAGAAATAAAAATAATGAATAAGAGAAAACAATTAAATACCTGTTAAGTTATGTAACATAAAAGTGGGCAAAAATGTAATACTGAGAAAGAAAATATTTCATCAAGATAGGTAAGTAAAAATGGAATATAAACAGAAGGGGAGCTATGACGAATATGGAGTTGCTCAGTAGAAAGCTGGGTAAAAAGAACATAGGTGCACTCTATAGTTAAGATATCGAAAAGAAATAAAAAATAAAAATAATAATAAATGTGAATCTAATATTGTGTATATTAAGGTTGATTGGATAAAAATTCTGAAAGAAATATGAGAGAGCAACATGTCATAGACAATAGCATAGAAAATGAAATAACGTTACGATTATAAATGATTATTATTATGAAGATTAATAGTAATAAAGAAAATAAACTTAGAGAGTTAAAAAAGCATGAATATCGTTCAGAGAGAAGTCATGTAATGCGTTCACTTTGAATGGTAGTGGAAATACTACCATTCAAATATACATCTGTGCAGCTATACAAGTTCAGGTTAGCACTAACCAAAATGGGACATAGTAAATCCAAATTTTTGTTTAATGAAAGCCGACATATTTTTAATAATATAATTGATAAAGTTAATTGGAATATCGTTAATGCGTAATTTAGTATATAGGCCATTTAAGGCATTAATGAAAAGTGTTTGATTGCTACTTAAATTTGCAAGACGAATAATTTGTGTAAAGATGATGTTTTTATGACCTTTAATAGAAATATTTGAATTCCAATTAGTTAGATAAATAATGTTAAAATTAAATTTACTTCTTTTATCAAATAACTCCAAACTATGATGAAGTGGGGGACTCTTTAAAGTAATATTTAAATCAAGGAAGTTTGCATGTTGATTACCATTATTTTCTTTATTCAAGGTGAGTTCGATTGGGTATATAGTTTTTGCAATATTTTCAAAATGAACATTCAAAACCAGGTTGTCAGCAATGTATCAAAATGCATAGAAATTATGGTTTGGGTTATTACAAGTATATAAATTTTCATAATAATGTAGAAATAAGTTGGAGACTATGCTTGAAATTTGTGAGCCCATGGGCACTCCTACAGTTTGTCTATACGTCCATTTACCATCATAAATGAAATTGTTGAGAATACATAGGTTGATACATTATTCCAAATAACTTCATCCACAAGTAGAACATTCCTATATTTAGAGAATAATTGATTAAGTACAAAAATAATCAAATGATGCGGTAAAGAGGTAAATAAGTTTGAAAAGTCATATGTTTCAATACTGAAAATGTTGGTATTAGATGGTTTTGATGATGTTATGATTATTACTGATGATCCAGGTAGATGGAAGAATAACAAAAACAGTATTTAGCAATTTAAAAAATTGTTTTCTTGGCAGATAACAGCCACTTTTTTAGCACTTTTAATGAATCTGAAGTCAACAGGATGCATGGGGTACATATAAATTAACATGTGACACAGAAGCCTATGATAGATATAAGTTGATCTGTAACCAAGTTACAAAGGAGGTTAGGCAGGCGAAGGAATATTACGAGAAATCTTTGGCAAGGGATGCAAAGAAAAACAGCAAGGAGTTCTTTACTTATGTAAACTCTAGAAGGAAGGGGATGAATCAGATTGGTCCACTTGATATGAATGGTTGTTCATGATCCTGCTCAGGTAGCTAACAAACTTAATCAATATTTTGCATCTACATTCACATATGAGGAGTTATTCAGGAAGGGGAATGCCATAGATGAAGTAAACACTGGCAGTGAGCTAGATGATCTTGTAATAATTAAGAGTAAAGTGGAGGAGAAATTGTTGAAGATAAATACAAGAAAGGCACCTGGGGTGGATGGGATCTATCCAGTTATATTAAAGGAGGCAGCAAAGGAAGTAAGCAATCCATTAGCCATAATTATGAGAGCTTCCTTGGACTCAGGGGAGGTACCCACAGACTGGAGATGTGCAAATGTAACCCCAATTCACAAAGGAGGATCAAAGGCTAATATAAGTAATTATAGACCTATGAGTTTAAATTCTGTTCCAGGAAAATTAATGGAAGCACTGGTTAAAGAAGCACTGCAGGATCATCTTGACAAGAATTCAGTTATAGCTCAGACACAGCATGGTTTTGTTAAGGGAAGGTCTTGCCTGACCAATTTGATTGGATACTATGATGTAGTCACAAAAGAACTGGATGCAGGGAATAACTTTGATATTATATATTTGGATCATAGAAAGGCTTTTGATACTGTTGCACATGGAAGACTGCTGCACAAATTGGAGAAGTGTGGCATTGGTGGCAAATTGTTGCTATGGATAAAGGGATGGCTGAGTGGCAGAGACAGAGAGTGGTAATCAATGGACACTGCTCATCGTGGACTAATGTTATTAGTGGAGTCCCTCAGAGTTCAGTGTTGGGGTCCATTGTTGTTTTCTGTATTTATTAATAATATTGATGATGGTATATCAAGCTTAATGTCCAAGTTTGCAGATGATACAAAGGTTGGCAGGGTTGTTAAAGACGCTACTGACACTATGATCTTTCCAGATGCTGCAAAAGGATCTGGAAAGGTTGAGCAGATGGGCTGAGAGGTGGGAAATGAAGTTAAACATTGACAAATGTTTAACTCCACCACTTTCAGTGGTACCACACTGAAAGTGGTGGAGAATGAAAAGGACCTGGGGTAATTCTGCAGGCAGATATGAAGTTCTCTGAGCAGTGCAGATAGGCTGCAAGAGTAGCTCATGGTGTCTTATCAATGACATACAGGAATTTTTCTAGCAGAGAATTTTTCTTGCCTTGTATAAGGCAATGGTCAGGCCGCATCTTGAGTACTGTATACCAGTCCGGAGGCCTCATTTCAAGAAGGATGCAGAGCTGTTGGAACGAGTACAGGGAAGGGCAACAAGATTAGTGAACAGAACACAGGGTTGCTCTTACGAAGAAAGGCAAATTACAGTGTCTGGAGACTAGGCACCGGCAAGGTGATCTGATAGAGGTGTAAAAAGCCTTGAATGGTTTTAGCATTCTCAATGCTGATGGGATACTGCCTCTTGCTCAGAATAATCACCTGAGAGGGCATAAATTCAAATTGAGGAAAGACAGATGTAGGATTGATGTGCGGAAATTTGCCTTTAGCCAGCGGGTAGTTGGTTGGTGGAACAGACTTCCATCCCTTGGGGAAGTTGAGAGCCTAAATAAATTTAAGGCTCAGCTGGACAGGTATTTCAAACAAACGGAGGGGTGAAGTGGAAGGAGTTTTTTTTTGGCTCATGCTGCGTAAGCTTGCTTTCTTGTATCATATGCCTCTACTAATGCTAATGCTAATGTTTTGAAAAAAACGAAAAAATGAATTTGTGAATCGTAAAGGTATTAAATGTAACAGGCAGTGGCACAGAAATGAGAAATAATGCAGGGTAATGGAGGGAAAAAGGTAATAAGGCTCTTTTCTCATTCTTGCTATTTTTGCCTCCTTTATCTTTATTACCTTTTTCCCTCCCTTACCCTGCATTATTTCCCATTTCTATACCACTGCCTGTTACTTTTGTTACAATAACAGATGATTAAGACCAAAGGATATTAGAGCTGGAAAAGGAATTAGAAAATGTGAATTGGAATATCATCGGTTTGGCTGAAACAAGAAGAAGAAATTAATCACTTATATGTTTATCAAGTGGAAATCTGTTGTACACCAATGGAAACAGTGAAAGTAGTGAAGATGGAGTTGGGTTTCTGGTCCATAAAGATTTAAAAAATAACATTTTGGAATTCAAAAGTACATCACCAAGGGTGTCAAGACTAATACTCAAGATTTCTAAGATGTTCAAGCTAAACGTTATAATGATTTATGCACCAACATCGATCCATGATGATGAAGAGGTTGAAGAAATGTACACCGAAATTGAGTCGTCTAGATGAGCAGAAAACCCACTACACTATTATTATGGGAGACTTCGATGCTAAGGTTGGAAAAAGGCAAAACAGTGCAGAAAGGGGAACTATAGGAAATTTTAGAATTGGTGAAAGAAATGAAAGAGGTGAAAGACTTGTGGAATTTGCAGAATCTCAAGGATTGTCAGTAATGAACACTTTTATCAAAAAAAGAATGAACAAAAAGTGGACATGGAAGAGTCCAAATGGATTAACAACTAATGAAATCGACTTCATCCTCACTAACAGAAGATATATTGTGATTGATGTTACCATCCTGAATAAGGTAAATGTTGGAAGTGATCACAGAATGGTAAGATGTACACTTTATACAGATGTAGGAAAGGAAAGGAAAAAACTGACTCAAGTAAATAACACAAAGGTCTTTGAGATAAAGAGGAGAAAAAGCAGTATGTACGGGAACTTAAGAACATGTTTGAGCTTCTGCAGACTGCTCAGGACCAAGATATCGACGAGGAATATTACAACTTTCTGAAAGTGATAAAGCCCAAGAAACCTATAGGGAAAAAGAAATCCAAAGAAGAAAAAATTTGTCAAGAAACACTTGTTATGATGAACTGAAGGCGAAAAATGAAGAGCAAGTTAAACACTGACAAGGAAAAAATTGAGTATACTGAGTTATGCAAAGCCATCAGAAAGAGACTCAGAGAGGACATAAGAAGATTTAACACAAGAAAAGTAGAACAAGCATTAAGGGAAAACAAAGGACTTAAATCAGCAGCCATGAGCAGTAATACAGAAAGACAAATGATACTGAAACTGAAGAATAGCGATGGTGTACTTATAAACAGCACAGAAGGCATAATTCAAATAGCAGAAGACTACTATAGAGAATTATACAAGGAGCGAGGGAATGATACCAGCAGTGGGGAAGATGGATTGCAAAGTAGCAACACATACGACATACCTGATATTCTTCCTGATGAGGTAAAACATGCATTAAAGAAAATGAAGAATCAGAAAGCCCCGGAGGAAGATGAAGTTACTGCAGAGTTGTTAAAATTGGGAGGAAGAGACATAACACAAAAACTGGCAAGGCTCTTCACAAAGTGCATTAGAAAAGGTGTGACACCTAAGCAGTGGAATAATGCAATCATAGTTTTGCTGCATAAGAAAGGAGATAAATCAGAAATTGGAAATTATAGACCAATTAGCTTGTTATCCCACATCTACAAGTTGTTCACAAGGGTCATTACTAACAGATTAGAAAGAATACTTGATGAGAATCAATCGAAAGAGCAAGCTGGTTTTTTTATGACAGGATTCTCAACTATGGATCACCTTCACGTAATATCACAGCTAAAGGAGAAAGCAAATGAATATAAAACACCATTATGCCTGGCATTTGTGGATTATTAGCATTAGCATTAGCATTAGCAGAGGCATATGATGCAAGAAAGCAAGCTTATTCAGCATCAGCCAAAAAAAAAAAAAAAAAACCGCTCCCATTTCACCCCTCCGTTCGTTCGAAATACCTGTCCAGTTGAGCTTTAAATTTGTTTAGGCTATCAACTTCAACAACAAGTGATGGAAGTCGGTTCCACCAACCAACCACCCGCTGGCCAAAGGCAAATTTCCGCACATCTATCCGACATCCGTCCTTCCTCAATTTGAATTTATGCCCTCTGAGGTGATTATTCTGAGAAAGATGAAGAATCCCATTGGCATTGAGCATGCTCAAACCATTCAAAGCCTTATACACCTCTATCAGATCACCTCGCCGGTGCCTAGTCTCCAGACTCTGTAATTTGCAAAACTTAAGCCTTTCTTCGTAAGAGCAACCCTTTGTTCCATTTACTAATCTTGTTGCCCTTCTCTGTACCCGTTCAAGCAGCTCTACATCCTTCTTGAAATGAGGCCTCCAGACCTGTATACAGTACTCAAGATGTGGCCTTACCATTGCCTTATACAAGGGAATAATCACCTCCTTATCCCTGCTAGAAAAATTCCTGTATATCATTGACAAGACACCATGAGCTACTCTTGCAGCTCGTCTGCACTGCTCAGAGAACTTCATATCTGCCTGCACAATTACCCCCAGGTCCTTTTCATTCTCCACCACTGTCAGTGTAGTACCGCAGAGTTGATACGTTGCTCTGGGGTTACTGTTTCCCATATGCAGCACTTTACATTTGTCGATGTTAAACCTCATTTGCCACCTCTCAGCCCATCTGTTCAACCTTTCCAGATCCTGTTGCAGCAGCATAGCGTCAGTATTGTCCTTAACGACCCTGCCAACCTTTGTATCATCTGCAAACTTGGACATTAAACTTGATATCCCATCATCAATATCATTCATAAACACCGAAAACAACAACGGACCCAACACCGAACCTTGAGGAACTCCACTAATAACATTAGTCCACGTTGAGCAGTGTCCATTGATTACCACTCTCTGTCTTCTGCCACTCAACCATCCCCTTATCCATAGCAGCAATTTGCCTCCAATGCCACACTGCTCCAATTTGTGCAGCAGTCTTCCTTGTGCAACAGTATCAAAAGCCTTTCTAAGATCCAAATATATAATATCAAAGTTATTCCCTGCATCCAGTTCTTTTGTGACTACATCATAGTATCCAATCAAATTGGTCAGGCAAGACCTGCCCTTAACAAAACCATGCTGCGTCTGAGCTATAACTGAATTCTTGTCTAGATGATCCTGCAGTGCTTCTGCAGGATCATCTAGACAGGAACAGAAGTTAAACTAACAGGTCTATAATTACTTGTGTCAGCCTTTGATCCTCCTTTGTGAATTGGGGTTACATTTGCACATCTCCAGTCTATGGGTACCTCCCCTGAGTCCAAAGAAGCTCTCATAATTATGGCTAGGGGTTTGCATACTTCCTTTGCTGCCTCCTTTAATATAACTGGATAGATCCCATCCACCCCAGGTGCCTTTTTTATGTTTATCTTCAACAATCTCTCCTCCACTTTCCTCTCAGTTATTACAAAATCATCCAGCTCACTGACAATGTTTACTTTACCTACATCATTCTCCTTCCTGAATAACTCCTCATGCGTGAATGTAGATGCAAAATATTCGTTTAGATTGTTAGCCACCTGAGCAGGATCCTCAACTGTTGAACCATCAATATCCAGTGGACCAATCTGATTCATCCCTTTCCTTTTCGAGTTCAAGTATGTAAAGAACTCTTTTCTGTTTTTCTTTGCATCCTTTGCCAAGGATTTTTCATAGTCTGCCTTTGCCTGCCTAATCTCCTTTGTGACTTGGTTACAGACCAACTTATATCTATCATAGGCTTCCATGTCACCCATTAATTTATATGTATCCCATGCATTTTTCTTCTCTGCCACATGTCTCATTAGTTCATCTGACAACCATTTAGGCCTAAACCTTGAACAATATTTCTTAGTTGGTATGTAAAGCCTGGTAGCCTCGAAGATTAGTTCCTTGAATGCTTCCCATTTTGAGTTTGCTGTTGGTAACATCATCAGTTGGTCCCACTGTATAGAATTTAAATACTGTCTCAGACCATCATAGTCGCCTTTACGAAAACAAAAACCCTTCCCTTTACCTCTGATGGTAGTTACCTCCTTGAGTAAATCCCACTTCAACACACTGTGATCACTGCCACCTAGTGGTTCATTTATCTGCAGGTTCTTAATGCATGAAGAATCACTACTGATAATCAGATCAAGAGTACTGCTCCCTCTTGTTGCCTCACGAACATGCTGATGTAGAAAAGAATCATCCAATAAATCCACAAAAGCCTTGCTAGTGTGCGAGTGACCAACCCACAAATTCCAGTCAATATCTGGGAAATTAAAGTCCCCCATTATAAGACTCTCTGATTTACTGGCCCACTCTATTTCCCTGTACAAAATCTTATTATACTCATCAGAGTCATTAGGCCTATAGCACACTCCTACTCTCAATTTTGATTTCCCTATGCTTATGTCACACCAAACTGACTCGACGCTGCCCTGTCCATCGATGTCGACTGGCTTCACTTCCTTGGACTTTATGTGTTTCTTAATTAATAGCATAACCCCTCCTCCCCTCCTGTCCTGTCTATCCTTTCTATACACATTGTATTCCCCAAATTCCAGTTCCGCATTACTTATATCTGTGTGACACCACGTCTCTGATATCCCAACAATATCTGCCTTTGATGTTTTGAGCAATACCTCAAATTCATCAAATTTATTTACCAAACTCCTAGCATTGGTGTACACGCAGGTATACATGCACCTGTTTCTATTCTTAGCTACCCTAACACAACCCATGTGTTTACCTGTACCGCAATGACTACCAGCAGTCTCTGAAATATCCTGCATTTTGTTTTTCAGACTTCTGCTCATTTCAATAGAAGCAGTGCAAGAATCACTTCCACCTCTGCCACTGGCTACTGTTAATCTATTAGTCCTTGTATCCCCCCCAACTAGCAGTTTTCCGACCCACCTAACACTGCCTCGACAGCATCAGCAAAAATTCTTGCACCCTTTCTATTTAAGTGTATCCCATCCCTGTAGAAGCAATCTCTCCTGTTAACAAGTACAGTCCAGGCTGAAAAAAATTCTACCCCTTGAGCCTTGCACAATCCCTCCAGGGCCGAATTGATTGACAAGGCTCTCATCATATACTCCCTCCTATCGTGTCTGGGCAGAATTGCAGACACTTTCAAGTTCAACCCTAATTCACGGCTTTTTTTCAACAGTGACCTGTACTTGCTAAGTAATTCCGCCGGTCTCCTACTCTTAATATCATTAGTGCCAACGTGTACAACTATATCACCTTTTGTGCCCTTAAAAGATGATATCCGCTCTACAACGTCATCAACCTTTGCCCCTGGCAGACATACCCTGGTCCTATTCCACCTATCCTTTTTACAAAGCATGTTCCCCGTTTCCCTGACAATAGAGTCACCAACAACTACTAGTTCCTGTGGGACCAGCGCATTCTGCCTAGGGGGCTGCTTCTGTGTTGCCTGATGACCAAGTGCAAGCTCTGGCGTTGATGTGGGCAGCTGAGAGCTTGATGGGCCCCTCAATTTATTTCCTTCGAGGGCATCCACCCTGTCCTTCAAGCTCTCATAAAGGCCCATAACAACACTGAGTTGTCGCCTGATTTCCTTGCACTCCTTACATCGTGCACACACAAAGACAACCCCCTTGGCAGTATCATATCCCATACCCGACTGCTCCGCAAACATCAAGCAAACAGTGCATTTTAATAGACTGTGATTCAGAGGGCAACTGCCCCCCTCAGTTCTCCCCTGAACCACAGCACTCCCATTAGCTTGAGCCTTTTGCTTTGCTGCTCTGGTCAGAGTCATGATTCCGATTTAATTCAATAAAATTCAAAACAAAAATTAAATCCTTAAGTTATGTCCCAAAACAGTTATGTTATATATATATTTTTTTCGGTATCTAGCGTTTTCTACGAGTTCCCTTTATACAACTTCCGTATCACGTGTACCACTATAGTTATGTATTAATTATTTGTTAGATTAAGTCGTTATATATATATATATATATAGAGTTAAAAGTACAATTTAATTGACAATAAAGTTTATCAAGATTAATAGATTTACTGATTAATTGACAATATTATATTATGCACTATACGACACTAAGCTTATGCTATCGTGTAAAAATGGCGGGAATTCACGAACGGTATTTCTACGGACTCGTAAGTATTGATTAGCTTCCAAATCTCGCTATCTCAATTTAGAATAAACTAAGGATCCTGACTAGCTCTATAATCTACTTATAGAAGATAATTTGATATAACAGTTGGTTAATAAATCGACTAAATTTGGTTAAAAAAAAATTTGGTTTGTGACACGTGGATTTGATACCGTTACCGATACTAAGTAATATCTACAAAATCTCTGTCTAAGTTAACTTTAAACTAAGTATGTAACTAGGAATATAAAGCTACTCTACAAAATAAGTTAATATGACAATTTAAACTAATAAAGCAGAAAAGAAATCAGGAAAAACTTCTCTGTTTGAAGAGCTTTAAGGAGCAATGTCTGCACAGGCTAACCTCGCACCCAGATTGTTTCGAAGCTAGTGGGATTCATGAATGAAAAGGCATTTCACTTATGAAAAGGCATTTGAGTCCATACAGCATAAGGCAATGTTTCGGGCACTGGAAACACAAGGCATAGATACCCCACATATTATGATTTTGAAGAAAATATATGATAGTGCTACCTGCTTTATTAGACTAGACAAAGACAGTAGGAAATTTAAAATTGAAAAAGGAGTTCAACAAGGAGACACAATATCTCCGAAGCTGTTTACTGCTGCCCTTGAGGAAGCTTTCAGAAGATTAGACTGGTCGCAGAAAGGAGTCAATGTGAACGGAGAGTACCTAAACCATTTACGATTTGCAGATGACATTGTGGTCATAAGCCACGATCCCAAAGAATTAGAGGAAAATCTTAATCAGTTATGCACAGTTAGTAAGGATTTTGGACTAAAGATGAATATGGCTAAAACAAAAGTAATGATGAACAAGTATGCCACGGAAAGGGAAATAATGATTGAAGGAGCAGTAATTGAAAAGGTGGACTCATATACTTATCTGGGACAAGTTATTAGCTGTAATAATGATAAATGGCTGGAAGTCAAGAGAATAAATTTTGGATGGATAGCATTCAGGAAATATAGTCACATACTAAAGAGCAATATCCCAGTTTGTCTGAAACGTAAAATAATGAACCAACGTATACTCCCCACCATGACTTATGGAAGTAAAACTTGGGCACTCACCAAAAGAATGGAAGAGAAGCTGAGAACTACACAGCGAAGAATGGAACAAATTATATTGGAAATCAGACTGTTAGATAAGAAGAGAAACACATGGATTAGGCAGCAAACTCAAGTAAAGGACATACTTATCAAAACTAAAGAACTAAAATGGTCTTGAGCAGGACACAGCTCAAAGACATGATGACAGATGGACTAAGAAAATAACAGAATGGTACCCAAGAGGATCTAGACGAAAACCTGGAAGACAAAGGCGGAGATGGATAGATGAAATTCATGAGTTTGTGGGTAAATGGATGGCCAGTGCTCAAAACAGAAGGAAATGGAAAGTTGCTGGAGAGGCCTTCATCCTGCAGTGGATTGAAAATGGCTGATGATGATGAAGAAGACCAAAGAATAGACTACATAAATGTGAACTCACCCAATGTGAAATGATCAAACCTGATAAGACCAGTAAAAGAAAGCAAACTGATACATGATGTGTGTATTAATGACCTCAGTGGCAAAAAAAAAAAAAAAATTTAGAAGGAAAATATAAAGAGGGCCAAAAATTAATAAGAAATAATTTAGACTGGTGCTCCCAGAAAGCACAGAGGCCATATTGAGTGAAATATGACATTGAAAAACTATTACACATAAAAAAATTGGCAGACACCCAAAAGATAAAGCTACGGTGTTCATTATACATGTATAATCATACTGCAACTAGCAATAATATATACTTGTTTTCCACCATAGAAAACAGTAGCAATTAGGTGTCAAAATGTGCAGAATATACATACTCAAACAAAAGGGACATGAAAAGTAGCCAAGGAACCTGGCAAATTAGTTAGTTAATGATTTGAATAAGACTAAACTGATCTGAAAATAGTTTTTAAGGTTGATAATACTCGCAGCTTTCTGAAAATGAAAGTGCAGGTAAGATAGAAGAAACAGATTTTCAATCAATTTGAGAGAGAATTTTCTGAATGTTAAACACTAGATTAAAGTCACTGCATATAGTGGCAATTCTGCAAGAAAATAATGTTAGAATGGACATTTTTATTAGATTAGATTGCCAATGAGTAAAATTAATCACATTGATATTGAATGCATCTCATTTGTTATAAATGTCGATAACAGTAGACCCATTATTCACATTCAGATCCAAGTCCAAATAATTAGCTTAGCTGCAAAGTCTAAGTTAGTTTTTTTTAATAACAGTTCTTGGGGATGTAGATAATTACATTCATCAAGAAAATTGGGATAATCCAACAAACATATGTCATCTACATATCTAAAAAATATGATCTCTTTAGGAAAGGAACGTTCATACCAATAAAGGTAAAAATTGGCTATGTAATACAGAATGAAGGACTGCCCATAGGAGTACCTTAGATTTGGTGATATATAGTATATCCATCAAAAACAAAGTTGTTAAAGACATAGTTTGACTTTGACCTACTGGAGGTATTATATTTTTAAATATAATACCTCCAGTAGGAGGTATTATATTTAAAAATATGTTTATATTCCTGATAAATATTTTGAACAACCTTTGAAGTTATCTAAATTAATACTAGTGAACAAGCTATGGAAGTTGAATGTTTAAATTTCTGTAATATGACAGGATTTAACTTATTTAAAACAGGTATATTATTGAAAATAATATTGCTAGTTGAAATAATGTTTACAATGGGTTTTAGAAGTTGTTCAAGGGCCTTACCAGGAACTTGAACATAGCTTTTTTTTACAGAGGTGATTAACGTGGAACTAACAGATGTTTATGGAATTTCGGCATGAAGTAAACATAAGGGAAGTTGAAATTATTGATGTTTAATTTCAGAATTTTATTTTTAAAGCCAGTATTTTTTTTTTGGTAATGATATTGTGTGGAGATACAATTGGTTTATAAGTATCACTAGATTGAAGTTTTTTTTTTTAAGTAGAGACATAGATAGCTTTGCAAATTAAAGCATAATTGTTAGATGCTTTATCTACTGTAGTAATAACAAAATACTTATGACGTTCTAGCAATTGCTTTTTGATATTGGCTAAGTTGTAGAATTTGAAGGATTTATTGAAAAGAAATTTGGACCATAATTTGGAATACTTATTAACTAGGTCATAGAAAACAGTATTAATCCATATTTGTTACTGTATATTACAAATACAGTAACCTTCAACCTTCCCCATCTCTTCCATCATGCAATATAACTGATGTCTTTTCATGTTATGATGAACACCTTGGCGAGATTGAAACTTCCTTACATTTCGAGGGTACAGCTCTAAAACCATGTTCGTAGGTCGGCCGCTAGTTAGCACACTGGACCAAACCTATTGCTAAATCTCTAGGAGGCTTCCAGATCAGCTAGTGTATAATCATGCTACCTCTACTCTGCTAGATAGTGACTGGAGGGAGTTCGAGTAGTGTGTATGCGGGGGGGGGGAGACATTGTCGAAGCCACGTTATGTCAAAGATCTGGGTATATTCTTATCATGTGTATGCCATATCCAAAAATTTCATTACTTCATACAGCATGTCCCCCTCCACTTTTTCTTACTGTTGAATACACCATGAATTATCAAACTAATAGAGCAAGCTCATCTGCAAAAATATCTAAACCTCCCAAACAATTTCTAGTTCATTTCACAAATATATGTGGTTTCAGTTCTAATCTCAATGATGTCCATTTCCACTCAGTCTGCCAAACCCCATGTACTTTTTCTGACAAAATCTCTGTTATCAATTGATTCAATCACTGCTCATCTGAGTTGCCCAAATTATTCGCAGTATGATTCTTTTCGCTTCAAAGGTGGAACTTGTGCATATGTTCATTTTGATATTCCCTGTCAGAGACTCAGTAATTTGGAATCTCCTCTGGCTTAAAATCTTTCTACCTCATTCTGTTAAATTCCTCTGTTGTCTCTACCATTCTCCCAACTCCACTAATCGCTTGGAGCCCTTTAACTTCCTCTCTTTGCAACTTGACTTTTTCCAGTCTAACTTTCCTAACAGTAAGGTAATTTTTTCCTTGGTGATTTTAATGTTCACAACTCCAGCTAGCTTCCATTCTCTAGTCACACAGACCCAGTTGGTCGAGATGCTGAGGCATTTGAAATTACTAATGACCTCACAGAGATTATTCATTACCTACCAGAATACCAGACAATCCTAACCATACGGCCAACACGATCTCTTTTTCACAAACAACCCTTCTAAGTGCATGGTTGAAGTAACTGATCCTTTAGGCACCTCAGATCACAACTTGGTGATTGTCTCTTCTCTCAATGGAGCCTTTATCTCATGGCTATTCCCAACGTCGTGTTGTTTGGCATTACAAGAATGCAAAATGTGATAATCCGCGAGATTTCTTTTCTTCTTTTCCTTGGTTGGATTACTGTTTCGCTTGGATTGCATCAGTGAAATTATTCTTGTAATAATGGACTCCTTTATTCCACACTCCACTTTAAAAGTTTGTCCTTTATCTAAACCTTGTTTTTCCAATAAATGTGCTAAGGTTGTTTAAGAGAAGAACACTGCATATCATAATTGGCTTGTTTCCAATTCTTCAGTTTCATTTTCTGCCCTGCTCAATCAGCTTCAACTCCTCAAATATCTGCTATGAATTCCTTAAATGTTGATCTCCAGGTAATTCCCCAGTGGGCAATAACAACTTTAGTTGACTTCAATCCTTCTAAAACTCAATCCTGTCTTATATCTTGCAAAAAGGATTCTTCTGTTCCTATGCTTATCTTTGGTGATACTCTGATTTCTAGGAAAGATATCTCTTTTAGGGATTACACTGAAGCTCACAACAATTGTAAAGCAGTTATTAATCAGTCCAAACTAGATTTTAAATAGGCTAAGAGTAGAAAGCTTGCTTATTGTCCTAATTGTAGCCGAGCATTCTGGGTCTCTTGCCAAAGCTATTGGCCACAACTTTTGCCCATCTCTGCTCCCACCTCTGTCAAAACCAGATGGTTCTGTTGTCACTTCAGCCAAGGATAATGTTGACCTGCTAGCATCCCATTTTTCTTCCAACTCATGTATTAATGATCTTGGTAAAACACCTCCCGCCATTCCAAGCGTGCTCCATTCATTGCCTCCTGTGGTCCTCCGTCAAAAGGATGTCAGAAGGTTGTTGTTGTTGATGGGGTTTTAAGTGCATTGGCTACTTAAGCCATATTGCACTTAGTAAAGTGGTTCATACTTCTCTTTCCTAATCTTCTGATTAGGAAAGAGAAGTATGAACTGGCACAAGGGCTACTTAGGCCATACTGCACCTCCCAAATTAATAAAGTCACTTATGATAACTGCATGGTGAGCAGTTAGAAACGGTCATACATTTTTATTTGTTTTAAATAGAAAAATAATTCAGAGAGATTTGCTGTTTTTCCTATCATGCTATTCAGAGAGAGAGAGAGAGAGAGAGAGAGAGAGAGAGAGAGAGAGAGAGAGGTTGCTGTAGATCTGGAATGAAACTAAAAGACATTCGTCGGGCAAGTTACATTCAGGGACTATATGTTTTACTTTAAGTGGCTGCGAGCAGGCACACACTGTGGAGGATCGTTTCCTGTTAGCAGATAGAGATGTGTGAGGTGAGTGTGACCTATACAAGTTCTGGCTACGATTATTTCTTCTTTTCAATTTTTATGAAGGCTAGAAGTCCATAATTGTGGTTCAGGTTTTATTTGAAATAGCTTGTTATTTTTTTGCATTTTCCACAGAAGTGTCCATTGTTCCATAGATGTTCTTCATATATTATCTATAATCAGGATATGGGACTAGGTCATTTGTTGAGGATATGATGGAAGGATGCTTAGGAAATGAATGTGCATTATCTGCACATTCATTTCCTGGAATACCACTGTGGTCAGGGATCCATGAAAAGATAACAGTTTTCTGATGCTCATGAAGATGCATCAGCTTTAATAAAGGATTTTTAGGTGGGGAAGTGCTCTTTTAGCTTTTCAAAGCTAAAAGAGCACTTTGTGAATCAATATATATTATACTTTTATTTATTGACAGTAGCAAGATGTTTTCCAGAGCACGCTTAATGGCATGGAGTTCAGCAGTGTAGCTGCTGCATTTGGTGGGAAGTAAAATAGAAACAGTTGTATTAGGGAAGACAGCAGCTGCACCCACTCGATTGTCAGACTTTGATCCATCAGTACGGATCTTGGTAAAGTGGGGGTACTTTTGTGAGTGAGCAATATGTAGTTGTTGGATGTTAATATTTGCTATAGAACCTTACCCCACTGCTCAAAGCATTCATCAGAAGAAAGTGTGAAGTGGTTATTCAAGTGGAGCTTGAGTTCAGGATGCATATTGCGTCTGGTACAGAAGTGAATGGCAGTAGATTTCTGGCTGGATAGTCTATAACCATTTTGTGTCATCCATGTCAGGATGCGATTGATTGATATTTGTAGTTAGCATTCAATGTAATGGGGGTTTTGAGAATGACAAGAAATTGTGAGATCGTCTGCAAAAAGGTATGAATCCACAGTTTTCAGAATGAGTTCAATTATATAATTCATTCTCATTGCAAACAAGGTGGCACTGAGAACAGACCCTTGTGGAATTCCTTCTTGGATAAAATTTTTAGAGAGGGTTCCTCGATAGCAAACTTGAAAGGATCTCTGTTGAAGGAAATTTTGGATAAAATATGGTAAATCACCTCTCAGGCCATGAGAATGTAGATCCTTTAAGATGCCAAAATGCCACGTAGTGTCAAAGGCTTTCTCAACGTCAAGACAGACCATGACAAGATGTTCCTTTTTGATGAAAGCATTTCTGATTGATATTTGTCTCGGCTTTGATCATGAAATCCAATGAAGATCGGTTTATCTGGAATCCAAATTGGTTGTTATTTATCAAGTTTTGAGACGCGAGGAACCAAATGAGATGGCGATGTATCATTTTCTCAAGAGTTTTGCTGAGACAGCTGGTAAGGGATATCTGCCTGTAATTTTGAGGAACAGAATGATCTTTACCAGGTTTTGCAATTGGTAGTACATAAGAACAACACCAGGAACTTGGGAAGGTAAGTTCTGAAAAAATTCGATTGTAAAATATGAGAGCGAAGAGAGTAATCTTTGATCCAGATTTGGGAGCATTATATAATATATCCCATCAGGGCCAGCAGCACTGTTTCTTGAGCTGGTAAGAGATTGCTGTAGCTCAAGCATGGTAAATGGTCGATTATAAGATTAAAGCAGAATTGTCAGTGAAATTCAGTCTGGATTTCTCTGTAACGGTTTTACGTTTTTGAAATGATTGATCATAAGCATTACTAGAAGACAACAGAGAAAATACAATTCCCAGTGCATTTGATATATCTGTAGGATTAGAGAGCTCTTGTCCTTTCCAGTTCAGTAGTGAGGTGGATAAATGTGTAAATTTACTATTTAAACATTTTATTTTTCTCCAGATTAATCTGATATCAGTATTTTTATTAACTGATGAGGCGAATTTAATCCAAATTTCTTTTCTTGCTTTGCATCTGATATAATGAGCTTTAGCTCTAAGCTGTTTATAGTTAATAAGATTAGGAGTGGTAGGATGTTTGCGTAAAAGGTTCCATGCTTTGTTTTTTTGCTTTTTTTGCATTGTTGCAATCTTCATTCCACCAGTAATTTATTTTCCGTCTATTTCTTACTTGATATTGAGGAATGGCAGTGGACGCGGCTGTCAGCATTTGATTCGTGATGTCCTCGGCAACAATGTTGATGGAACTGGACTGAATGATAATGTTGTCAAATGAGATGTACAGATGTACGTTCTGTATTTTGTCCATTCAGCCCTTGAAAATTTCCATTTAATTGGATTTTCTGTTGGAAAGGAACAGGATGTTTGAATTTTGCAAATTAACGGATAATGGTCGCTGCTATAAGGATCACTCAGAGATACCCAATCTATACTTGGAAAGATGATCGGGGAACAAATGGAAAGGTCTATTGCAGATGTTGAACCTGTAGGGAGATGCACATATGTAGGAGAAACAGTATTTAGTAATGTTAAATTCTGTCTATCGATCAGCATTTCGATAAGCTTATCTTGTCTGTCTGAGGTGGGGGAATCCCATAATGGATGATGTGCATTAAAGTCTCCTAGTAAACAAAATGGAAATGGTAACTGCATAACAAGATCTTCGAGTTCCTGAATAGTATATTGATGATTAGGTGGAAGATAAATTGAAACCAATGTCAGAGTAATACCATTAACAACACGTGTGGCAATGGTTTCTAAGGATGTTTGCAATGGAATGCGCCTGGAGGGGATGCTTGAATCCATGAGTATCGCTACTCCTCCATGAGTGCTATTGGAGTCAGCCCTGTCTTGCCTGAATACAGTGTAATTTTTGATTGAAACTGAGACCAAAGATGTCAAATTAGTTTCTTGCAAGCATATTGCAAGAGATTTGTAGTGGTGAATCAATTCATGTATATCATCTATGTTACTGCAAAGACCTCTACGGTGCAATATGGCCTGAGCAGCCCTTGCGCCAAAAATAACAATAACAACAACAACAGCAAAGACCTCTACGGTTCCATTGGATAATATGTTCCATTATTTGGTTTTGTAAGAGGAAAATGAATCTGTCTGCTTTTTTATGTGTGGGTTGTTTATAACAGTCAAGTTTAGATTTTTCTTTTCTGGGAAAATTGGGGCGTCCTGAATCATTTTTATCTTCGATATCACCAGCTGCATGTAATTCAAGAAAATCTTCTTGGTTGGGCATATCATCAGTATCCATGCTTGTTGGTTGTGGTTGTTTCACCTTCACAGGATCTGATTTATGCAATTTTTCTGCCACTTTACTGTGGGTTAGGTTTTGAGTTGAAATTGTGAGTGGCATATTATTACTTTGGTCCACTAACTGTGGACCAAAGTAATTCAGATGTAGGCTGAGTTGATAGTGCTAATTGAGCTCAGTTGGTGATTGATTTGTCGGGAGAGACTGACACCTCTTTCTGACATGCTACTGATTTGTGACTATGGGTAGCCGAAGCGTAAGTGGTTTTTGGCATGCATAATTTTACTTGTCTTCTGTTGTTGTTTTGGTTTTTAGGAGCATTGGCAACTAAGGCCATATTGCTATGGGGGATATGCGGTGGTCATTCCCTGACCTTTTCACATCCTCCGTATTTGGTGACTTGTCTTCTAGCTTCTTGAAAAGATACTTTATTTTCAGTCTTGTATTTCTGTATTTTTTTTTACCTAACTTTCAGAGATCACAATCTTTGGAGTATGCTGGATGATTGCCCCTGCAATTAGGACACTGCAGAGTTTGTGCCTTTCATTCTGATTGTATGAGTTTTGCAACTGCAGTTTGAACATGTTGCATTTCCACAGCATGCTGGGAGTGACCAAATTTCTGACATTTGTAGCAACTTAGAGGGTTTGGGATAAAGGGCTGAACACGGCATTTAAATAACCTGCTTTGACTGAGGATGGTAGATTCAGTAAAATTGAAGGTTAAAATTCATCTTTTCGTATCATGATTCTCTTGGCCTTAATTACATTTTGATCCTTTAGTTCCTGGATTATTTATTCCTTGGAAATGTTTAATAGGTCCCATTCACTGATATGCCCTTAGAAGAATTCAAGGTGTTATGTGGAGTGACTTGAATTGGAATTCCACTTAAATATGTTAAGTCTTAACAGTAGGTCAGAGTGTCCTGGGTGAGAGGTCTCTATTAGCAAGTCACCATATTGAAGACATTTCACCATGTTTGGAGATGCTGCTACATTTTCAAGGCATCGTTCTATGATGAAAGGGGAGAGCTTGCTGACAGGTTGTAAAGACTGAGAATGGATGATCAGAAAAGCTGGAGGTTCCTCCTTGTTTGCATCCCATTTTAGTCTTTCTGACAGCGAGAAGTCATGATCAGTTTCATGGTTGTCATAAAAAAAAAAAAAAAAATGGCTCTAATCGTGGGAAGTCACTAGTGTCTATTTACTCCTTTTAGCCTTGGAAGAGGGACTTTCTTCTCCCAGGTTACCGGCCCTGCCATGTGGAGGCAGGAGCATGTGACCAGTAACCAAGCGGTTATTAAGGTTACTAGAGTAAGTTAGTACTTAATATGAATACTAAAAAAAGAAAGGTAGATTCCTTTTCTAGGTTCTTACGTCAGACTTTTTAGGCAAAGAACCACTTTAAGTGAACAAAACAGAAGAAAATCACCCAACAAAAATAAAACTATATCACTTTCAAAGAGAACACTAGGAATCACAGAGAAAAATTGCTTGTCACTATTGCTTGGGACTCAGGGCCCTGTCAGAAGGATTTTGATGAATCTTGATGCTAAGAAAGCTCCAGGTCCTGATGGTATTTCTCCACCTGTTCTCAAAACCTGTGTTCCTGACCTTACTCCTGTTTTTGCCACTTTTTTCACTTTCTTATTCCAAAGGAAATTTCCAATCAGAAGGAAATTCGTATTTCCTTCTGATTGGAAATTTGCTCATATCCAGCCAATTCCTAAAATGGGTGACAAATGGGTAATGGAGAAATCAATTAAACACTAACTCTAAAACTACCTAGAAACCTTCCATCTGATCATCAATCGCCAGTATGGATTCCTTCAGTGTTGATCCAGTGGTGATATTCTGGCTTATGTTACCCATTTATGGAAAAATTCGATGGAAACGTTCGGTGTTAGCAGTTGCTCTTGACATCTCAAAGGCTTTCGGTTGCGTTTGGCATAAAGGTCTTCTAAACAAGCTTCCATCTTATGGTTTGTCAACTGTTTTTTTGTAATTGGTTATCCAGTTTTCTCTCTGATCGCTCACTGAGGGTGATGTTAGATGGCTAATGCCGGTGGCCCCCAAGGTTCAGTTCTTTCTCCCACTCTATTCCTCTTGTATATTAATGACCTTCTTCCATTGACTGGAAATCCTATCCATAGTTTTGCTGATGATAGCACATTGCATTCCACTTTCCATTTTGAGAAACCTTGTCCTGCTCAATCAGCTTCAACTTCTTGAAAATCTGTTACCAATTCCTTAAATGCCGATCTTCAGGTAATTCTCCAGTGGGGCAAAGACAACTTAGTTGATTTCAACCCTTCTAAAACTCAGTCTTGTCTTATATCTCGCAAAAAGGATTCTTCTGCTCCTATACTTATCTTTGGTGACACTCTGATTTCTAGGCAAGATGATATATCTCTTCCAGGGATTACACTGACCTCTAATCTCTCTTGGCACAAGCACATTACAAATATTGCTTCTTCTGCATCTAAAAAACTTCTCTTTTGCTCTCGGTGTTACTTTTCTTCCAAACAGCTGTTCACACTCTGTACAAATCGCAAATCCGCCCTACCATGGAATATTGTTCCCACATCTGGGGAGGTGCCCCCAAAACCTCTCTCAGGCTTCTGTGGTTTTCAGAAGAGAGCATTTAGGTTAATTAATGACTCATTTCTAAGAGAGTTTTTCCACTTTTTGTCTCATAGACGTACGTTCTTGCTGTATGCCTTTTCTACAGATACTTACATGGGCACTGTGCTTCTGAATTGGCTTCTACAATTCCTGCTCTCTCTTCCAAATGAGTCAGAACACGTGCTGCATCCACTCAACATCCATTTATTGTTCAACTTCAAACACACAGAACCAACTTTTCATCTTCCTTGTTTATTCATTCAACTGTCGTTTTCTGGAACAACCTTCCTTCATACTTATTTCCTTAAAATAGTTAAAGAGGCCTGTGTGCTCTGGATTCATTGTGGTGAGTTATTACATAGCACAGAGCGAAATGGAAGACAGAATAAATAAATAACAAGTTTAATATTAAATTGTAAAACACATATATTAAATACATACATACAGCTTTTGATTATTATGGTAACTTCATCAGTCAAACTGACAGTTTAGGAACGTAGAACATTAGGGCGTGTAGTCATGTATAGTGAACTGCGTGATGTAATAGTTAACTGTTTGATGTTGAAGTCTGTGGTTGTGATGTATTCGAACGGTGCCAACGTTTGTCACTCATGAAAACGGTTGCTTCGATAACAGGGTGGACAAGACATCCACTGCTTCTGTTGACTGAAGTATTAGAGCACGTGATGTGCAATAACTCCAACCAGGGGCAGCGCCAATAATGGCAGGACCGATTGACAACCACGATATCGTGGTGTGGGTCAATGCAGTGTCGGATTGAAGAAGTGCTCGGCAATGGCTGAGTGTTCTATGTCCACTAAGTGGATGGCTCTTTCGTTTTCTGAAAGATGTTTGCCAAGCAGTCTCCCAGTTTCTCCGATGTAGCAGCTAGTGCAGTCATGGCAAGAAATGCAGTAGACTAGTCCACTTTGTAGTAAGGTGGGAAAAGGTGTTTTCACTCTAGAGATGAGGGATCATAATTTCCTGTCCAGGAGCTGTACGCACTTTATTCCATGTGATTTCAGGACCCTAGAAACCTGTTGTGATAGATTTGGGTAGTAAGGGATAAAGGTGCTCCTGGTGGAGTCATTGCCTTGAATATTGCTGTTGGTTGCTATGTGGTTATGTGTCTGCAGGTCACACCTATCAAGGTTACTGGTGGGATAGCCACACCTCGCAAGATCTGCCTTGACCTTAGCAATCTCGCTGCACCTCTCATCCACAGAACTAGTCAGTCCAGGCACAGGTTAACAAGGTCCATGGAGTGCCAAGAAGATGGCTGCACATGTGTGTGGACCGATAGTTGGCAAACTGGCCAGCACACATTGGTTTGCGGTAGATAGTTGTCTTCAAGTGCGTGCCCTCACGTCAGACAAGGGTGTCTAAGTATGGTAGGGTATTGTCCGACTCTAGTTCGATGGTGAATTTTATGAAAGGCGACAGAGAGTTGAGGTTGTCTAAGAGCCGGCTGCCTGAATCTCTGGGGATAACTACAAACACATCATCCACCTAGTGACACCAAAAGGTAATGGCATCTGGTACATTCATAAATGCACAACCCTCCAATTCTTCCATTGCAATGTTTGCTATGACTGAACTAACTGGGGAACCTATGGCTGTGCCGTGCACCTGTTGGTAAATGGAGTCGTTGAACATAATTGCGCCACCAGTTAAGCAGTCTGAAGCCGGTGGATATATCATCTGGTGTTAGTTTGGTCCTACAGCCAAGGGTTTCTCAGCACGTGATGGCAAGTTCAAATGGGATAGAGGTGAAAAGGGACACTACATCAAATGATGCCATGATTTGATCTTCTGAGAAGGTTAGGGCTTGGATCCGTTCTATAAATTCACCACTGTTGGAAACTGTGTTGGCCATATTGCCTACTAGAGGAGAAAGGAGCCCCGAGACAAACTTCGGCAACTCGTAACTCGGTGAGCCACAACAGGAGACAATGGGTCTTAACGGTATACCTTCTTTGTGGACTTTCGGTAGTCTGTAGAATTGTGAAATCTGGCAGCCGGAGGCGACTATGTGTGTATTCTGTTATTTTCTCCTGCTTAAACCAATTGTTGACGAGGGTGTTTACTTTAAACTCCCATTGTTCCCATTCATCATGGTTTTGATGGGAGGAACAGTTAAGGGCTGGTAGACAGAAGTGTTCTATAGGAGCAACAGAGCTTTCGTCTCGTAATCTGTGTGATTCAATACGACTGTTTGACGCCCTTTGTCTGTCAGAAGGATGATGATGGATGAATCTTGTTTCAATGCTTTAAGAGCAGAGATTTGTTTGCCGATGAGAATGGAAGAAGCAGGGCAAGCATGATGTAAAATTGCTGTGGTTTTCAGGTGCTGTGTTCGCCACTTCTTCAGGGAAATGTGTTAAAGATGCTTCTACACCTAAAGCAATATCAGTGATTGGTGGGCTTCGTGGAAGAACAGCAAATTTCATACCCAGAGTCAACAGATTTACCTGTTCTGTAGATAACTGCATGTCACTCAAGTTCAATGCAAACTGTGTGCAATTTGCAGTAGCGGTACTATATCGATGACGAGAGTCAAGGGACTCACGGATTAAAATTGTGAACTTACGTTTTTGGGGTGCACAGTAGCGTTCAGATTCTCTGATAGCTTGGGAGTACAAGTTATGGGTTATATTTGAGTAAATAAAGTCAGGAACCAAAGTTCAAGCATCAGGGCTGCTTTACTGGTTGAATCATTTCGTAAATCTTCTGGTTGACCAGAAGTGCTCGGCAATGGCTGAGTATTCTATGTCTGCTATGTGGATGACTCTTTCGTGTTCTGAAAGATGTTTGCCGAGCCATCTCCCAGTTTCTCCGATGTAGCAGCTAGTCATTGCCATTGCACTCGACCACTGCCAAGCACTTCTGGTCCACCTGACATGACATTGACCTGCACTGCACCTGGTTGGAGTTGTTTCACATCACATGTTCTAATACTTGTCAACAGAAGCAGTGGATGTCGTGTCCACCCTATTATTGAAGCAACCATTCTCATGAGTTACAAACATTGCCAACGTTCGCATACATCACAACCACAGGCTTCAACATCAAACAGTTAACTATTACATCACGCAGTTCATTATACATGACTGGCACTACACACCCTTATGTTCTACGTTCCTAAACTGTCAGTTTGACTGATGAAGGTTACCATAATAACCAAAAGCTATTTGTACTGTATGTATTTAATATATGTGTTTTACAATTTAATATTAAACTTGTCATTTATTTATTCTGTCATCTGTTTCGCTCTATGCTACGTAATAACTCACATATTTCCTGAAAATTACAGTCTACAGAAGAATGTCAACAAATATCTTCTTTTGTCTTCTCGACCTCCAACTCAAGCACGGTACTAAGTACTATAGGTTCTAATACCTGTCATGTTTGGGGTTTTCATAAAAAAAAAAAATAATAATATTTTTTAAAAATAAAAAATACAGTTATTGTATTTGTAAGCTGAGCACATACAGTAATCTAAAAGGCCTTGTTTTTCGAAATATGCATAGCTAACTTTAGGGATAACTCTGAATTTAAAACCATAAGATGGAATGCCTATAAGATCAGAATGGGTAACAATACCTATATCCCAGTAATGGTGTCTTGTCAATGGTATGCCGACCGGGCTAGCTGGGTGGGTAAAGTGCCTGCCTTGCAACCCAAAGGTCGCGGGTTCGATTCCCGCCTCGGGCTTGGATCAAAGTACCGCAAAAACCTTGGCAGGAGCATTATGGCCACAGAAGCCTATGCGCCAACAACTACCAAAAAATAAATAAATAAAAATAATAAATGTCAATGGTATACAGGAATTTTTCTTGGAGGGATAAGGAGGTGATTTTCCCCTTGTATAAGGCAATGGTCAGGCCACACCTTGAGTACTGTATATGTCTGGAGGCTTCATTTTAAGAAGGATGTAGAACTGTTGGAACGAGTACAGAGAAGGGCAACAAGATTAGTGAATGGAACAAAAGGTTTTTCTTACGAAGAAAGGCTTAAGTTTTGCAAATTACAGTGTCTGGAGACAAGGCACCGGCAAGGTGATCTGATAGAGCTGTATAAAGCCTTGAGTAATTTGAGCATGCTCAATGCTGATAGAATTCTTCCTCTTGCTCAGAATAAAGCAAACTGCTTTATTCAAGCCAGAACAAATCACCTGAGAGGGCATAAATTCAAATTGAGGAAAGACAATTGTAGGATAGATGTGCAGAAGTTTGCCTTTAGCCAGCAGGTGGTTGATTGTTGAACAAACTTCCATCTGTCATTGTAGAAGTTGATAGCTTAAATAGATTCAAGGCCGAACTTGACAAACATTTGGAGCGAGTGGATGGGTGAAATAAGGGGTTTTTTTTTTTTTTTTTGGCTGATGCTATATAAGCTTTCTTTCTTGCTAATGCTAATCACTAAGTCAGAATCATCCTTTTGGTTTAGTCTGCTATGGTAATCAATTTACAAATTGCAAGTGGGAGGTTTGAGAAATGTTAGTAAAACAAATTTGCACATAATGTTCTTCAACATATCTAGCAGTAGTGACCTCAGTACATGGATGTGAGATAGTTGGATTGAAGAGTTACATTCAGGTTGTTTTCAAATGTTGGCAACATATTTAAAAGAAACAAGCAAATTGCTTTATTCAAGCCAGAAGAACAAAATATGAAAAGACATTCTGCATGAGTGACAATAACAGGTCTGGAATTATCAGCTTACATAGCATGTTTATTACTTTTACAATTCAGAAGACAAATTGAGTTCATTAATCAGTCTTCTTTTAAAACTTTTGGATCATCGACTTTACTTAAATCATGAACTTGATTTAAATGAGTCAGTAGCATTCATTAGTAATAACTTGTTCATTTCTATCTGGTATCTCTGAAAAGCACTCATGTTACTTTTCTCACAATAGTTACCACTATTCTACCAGTTTAGTTACACAATTAACATGCTTCAAAATCTTTTTTACTTTACAGGAGTGCATTAATTTAAAATTTTTAAATCTATCTCTCCTTTTTAGCAGTTCTTTCTAGATAGTAAATTTCTATGACATATTCATTTATTTTCAAAAGAAGGTATACAGCTATCTTATTCAGCACAGAAGTTAATAAGATGACAAAGGTAGCCTGTTACCACCAAATGCTCAATTTCCTGTTTTAATACCTACTACTGCAGTATTTAGGCCTACTATAAAAGGCATGTCAACACTAACATCCAATTCCAGACAGTTTTTTTTGGAGGTATTCCACATACTTTGAGGTTGTTCAGAAGATGTCCCGTGTGCATGTGTATGTATATGCTGTTGAGTTGTCACCTTCTAATGCTGGCACTGAAAGCAAGCTGCTTTCAATTTTAAGATTTATTTATTTTTATTATTTTTTTTAATTAGGAAAGGAAAATTCCAAGCTATATCCAAAATGGTATATAACCTGGACTCAATTTGATTACTATCATCTGCAGAAATCAAAAAATGACACATTTTTCAGAGCCATCACTACCTCCTCTTTCCCTATCTGCGAAATTTCACTGACAATACCCATTGTTTTTGTTCTTCCACAGCCATTTTGTTTTTTTGCTGTTCCACTATTTAGAAACATATTCTCAACCATATTCCTGCATGAGCAGCATAACTCAGAGAAAGATTATGTCCTACGACAAGAACAAATAAACATGTATGACTTAATCTTTGTCATCACAAAATGTAACTTCTATTTTTGCATTTCATTCTATGTAGTATATGCTATTCTTATACTTTTATGTTCGCTAATGCCTGAGTACATAGAATTTATGATTACATCTGCTTGAAATTGATGCTAAAGGAATCATATTTCTTTGGCATCTTACTGAAAAACATTGTTAATTAGCTTCACCCTACAAAAGGAATTGAAATGACTGCACATGAGAGAGAACAATACTATTATCATGAAATTCTATTTTGCAAAGCAGATTACCACAATACACCCAAAGGCCAATTCATTAGAGAAATTAAGCAGAAATTAGCTAAAAACTGTTTAAAAAAATTTCCAAATTTAAGTAGTTTAATTATTTTTTTGTGAAAAGAAAAAGATGGAGGAAAAACTAATTTTTTTTCAAAAAGACAGAGAAACTTTTTACCACCAATTATATTATTATGGTGAGCAGAGAGAAGTGTCAAACTGAGTAAAAATGATGGTTCTCCATCGTAAATCCAGAGAGTTGGCAGCCATGTCTTAACAATATTGATAAACACAAATCATGTTTAAAGTCTGAGTTGTCTGAAGATACAAAGGTTGGCAGTATAGTCAATGACACTAATCAGAATACTACACCATTAAGCAGTGATAAATTAGGAAAATAAGTTCAGAAGTAGTTACTGAGGTTTAACATTAAAAAATACAAGATTCTTCGACTGCTTCTATTGGAATGAGCAGCAGCCTTGAAAGCAAGGTGCTGGGGATTTCAAGAACTGCTGGGAGTCATTATGAAACAAGTAAATACATGGGCTGTGTTCAGATAACTAAGCACAAGAATAGGTGCATGTATACTTGCAGGTATACCAGTGCTAAGAGTATAGTAAATAAATTTAATGAATTTGAAGTGTTGGTCAAGACATCAAAATGTAGAAACTTGAGATTTCAGAGACGTGATGTCACTCAGATATAAGGGATGCAGAATTTGAATATGGAGAATACATTGCATACAGAAAGAATACCACAGGATGGGGGGGGGGGAATGCTCTTAGTTAAGAAGCACATAAAATCTAAGGCAGTGCATCCAGTTGACATGGGTGGCGAGTGCAATGTTGAGTCAGTTTGGTATAACATAAGCACTGGGAAAGCAAAAATGACAGTAGGAGTGTGTTATAGACCTAATGGTCTGATGACTATAATGAACAGCTATACAGAGAAATAGAGTGGGCCAGTAAATCAGAACGTCTTGTAATGGGGAATTTTAACTTTCCAGACATTCACTGGAGCTTGTGGGTTGGTCATTCACACTAGCAAGCCTTTTGTGGATTTACTGGATAACTATTATCTACAGCAACATATTAGAGAAGCAACAACAGGGAGTATACCATTGATTTGACTATCAGCAGTGATTATTTATGCATTAAGAATCTGCAGATAAAAGAACCACTAGGCGGCAGTGATCATGGTGTATTGATTTGGAATTTAGATAAACATATCACTACCATCAGGTGTAAAAGGAGTGGTCTTTGCTTTCGTAAAGGTAACTACAATGATTTCAAATAGTTTTTAAATTCTACAGAGTGGGACCATCTGATATTATCATCCGCAAATTCTAAAAAGAACCGTTCAAGAAATTAATCATAGAAGCTACTAGGCTTTTCATACCAACTAAGAAAGACTCTTTAAGCTATAGGCCTAAACGGACATCAGATGAAGTGATGAAACTCATGGCAGCAGGAAAAAAAAAAAAGTGCATGAGATGTATATAAATTATTAGGTGACACAGAAACCTATGGTAGGTATAAATTAGTCTGTAATCAAGTCACAAATCAGGTCAGATAAGCAATGGCAGATTACGAGAAATCTTTGGCAAAGAATGCAAAGAAAACAACAAAGACTTCTTTACTTATGTAAACTCTAGAAGGGAGGGACTGATTCAAATTCAAAGAGGTCCCTATGGACTGGAGATATGTAAAATGTATCCCCAATTCACAAAAGGGGATCAAAGGATGACATGAGTAATTACAGACAAGTTAGTTTAACTTCTTTTAAATAAAGGAATCACTGGTAAAAGAAGTAATACAGATAATACAAGTAATACAGGGCTGCAAATTATACGTACTTCAAAAGCAGCATGGGTTTGTTAAGGAGAAATCTTGGTTTACCAATTTGATTGGTTACTACAATGTGGTCACAAAGGAAGTGGAAGTAAAAAATAATTTTGATATCATATACTTGGATTTCAGGAAAGCTTTTGATACTATACAAATTTCAGCAGTGTGGCATTAAGGGTAAGTTGCTACTATGGATAAGGGGATGGTTGAGTGGGAGGAGACAGAGAGTGATCATAGGTAGATGCTGCACTTCGTGGACTAATGTTATTAGTGGAGTCCCCCAGGGTTTGGTGTTAGGCTCATTGTTTTCTATATTTATCAATGACATTCATGAAGGCATATCGAGTTTAATGTCCAAGTTTGCATATGATACAAAGGTTGGTAGGGTGGTTAATGACAGTATACTACCGCAGCATGATCTAGAAAGTTAAGCAGATGGGCTGGGAAATGGATTGTTTGTTTGTTATTTGGAGCATTAGCAACTAAGGCCATATTGCTACGGGATATGTGGTAGTCATTCTCTGACCTTTCCGCATCCTCCGTATTTGGTGGTAACGGGCTCGAACCCGGGTCTAATCAAGAAGCTTGTGCTACACACTGCTGCTCCTTCCCACCTGGCTACGGAGGCACCTCTGGGAAATGGAAATTGAAGTTTAACATTGATGAATGCAAATTACTGTATATGGTAGCAGTAGCCTTAGAAAACCATACCAACTGTGTGGTGGTACTACATTCAGGACAATGCAGACAGCCTGCCAGGGTAGATCATGGGGTCGTGTCAATAACATACAGGAATTTTTCTAGCAGAGGTAATGAGGTGATTATCCTATTGTATAAGGCAAGTCGGGCCACATCTTGAGTAATGCATACAGGTCTGGAGGCCTCATTTTAGGAAGAATGTGGAGCTGCCAGAATGAGTACAGAGAAGGTCAATGAGATTGGTGAGTAGAACAAAGGGGTGCTCTTACCAAGAAAGGCTTCAGTTCTGCAAATTGTAGTGTCTGGAAAGCAGGCACTTGCAATGTGATTTAATGAGGTTTTTAAGGCTTTAAATCAGTTCTCATATAAAGCCCACTTCTCAAAGTGGGCGATATTGCCACCTGGGGGCATTTGAATAATCCATGGGGGCGTTAGGTATGAAAGGGGGCGATAGGCCATAACTCTGCCAGGTAATGAACCTTTACTACTAGCATACCTACGTTTCATAAAAGATGAAAAGTTGAAAGAAGAATTATTATTTGCAAGCTGTCTAGAAATGTATACCAAAGGCAAGTCTATATTTCAGGTTACTGAAAAGTTTTTTAAAGACAGGGAAATTCCAATTACAAAAGTACATGCTTGTGCAACGGATGGAGCACCATCAATGATTGGCCGTTACAAGGGTTTTATGGCTTATTTAAAAAAAATGCTGTGCCAAATATTATTACTATTCATTGTGTCATTCACCGTCAGCATTTAGTTGCGAAAAAACTTGGTGATCAACTGCACAATTCTCTACAAACTGTTATTACTGCTCTAAACAAAATTAAAGCACATTCTTTGAATGATCGTATATTTCGAAAGCTTTGTGATCAAAACAGTGAAGATTTTGAACAATTGCTACTTCACTCCGAGGTTCGGTGGCTGTCAAAAGGCAACTGTCTGAACAGATTTTATGAACTCTTTGATACTGTTGTCGAGTTATTTGAAGATAGGAACAACGACCTTAGTAATGACCTCAAGAAAATGAAAACTGATATTACTTATCGTGCAGATTTATTTACTAGATTCAACTCAATGAACTTACATTTACAAGGACAAGATGAACTCTTATTAAGGCGAAAACTCAAATTTCAGCATTTATTTCAAAATTAAAGCTTTTTATGCGCAATGTAGGATGATGTGAATTGTATCAATTTCCAAATCTGTTGGAAATAGAGAAAAAAGAAAAAATAGCTGATGAAACTCTACTAACTTTTTGTAATCATCTAGAACTGTTGCACAGAGATATGCAGGAAAGGTTCGAAGATCTCCTTAATTTGAAAATTTCAGAGTTATAAATCCTTTTTTTAAATAATGACGATGGTGAACGTTTTGTAGAAGAATTGATTGAGTTACAAAATGAAGTTGAACTGAAGCCAAAATTTCAAACTTCATATCAGGAATTTTGGTTACAAAAGAAAATCCCTGACCATTATCCTGCATTGTGGGGAATTGTAAAAAAAAATTACTTATTTCTTTTCCAACATCATATCTAGTCAAAACCAGTTTCAGTGCTGTATCTCAATTGCTGACAAAACAAAGAAATTGTCTGGATGTTTTAAACGTGGCGATTTACGACTTCTAATTACAGATATTAAACCTAATATTGATAAGCTAATAAATCTCCACCAACTCATCCATCGCATTAAATATTAAAATATAATTAACTATTTCCATTAATATCATGACTTATTTATGTAATTAACTTTAATTTTTATGATTTAATTTAAGTGACTATAACTGACTTGATTTATGTAGTTGTAATTTTTTAAGAAGAAGGAATAAAGTACAGTAAATAGTTTTCTTTATAATTCACACACATAATACATGCAGGGCTGGATTTACATTTTTGGAGGCAAACAGACAAATATTCATTTCAGATATTTAACTTCACTTTATATTGGTGGGCTAAAAAAAAGTCCTGGTGAGGGCTTTTTTTAGGGAGGCGGTGATCCAAAAAAGTTTGAGAAGCACTGCTTTAAATCAATCTAGCAAGCTCAATGCTGATGGGATTCTTCCTCTTGCTCAGACCACACACGCACACACCAGGGACCACAAATTCAAATTAAGGAAGGATGGTTGCAGAATAGATGTGCAGAAGTTTGCCTTTAGCCAATGGTTGGTTGATTATTTAACAAACTTCCATCTGTTGCTGTAGAAATTGATAGGTTAAATAAATTCAAGGAGGAACTAGACAGACTATTGGATGGAATGAATAATTTTCCACTGCAAATGCTATTCAAGGGGTACAAAGCATTCTTTCTATCCTTTCTTTTCCTTTGATTCAAGTTTAGGTAAATCCCCTCCCCATTTCATATCTTTACTGAAGTTGCTAGTTCAACCCAGTTTGGAATGAGCAAAATATAAATATGAGTGCCTTTTGGATGTTGATAATTGGGATTTTTCATTCAAATGCCTGGTTTCCCATTGATGATGTGCCAAAAATGCAATCTGAGCAGTGTTAGAAATTTCATCATTTGGTTAATTATTATTTTTATCTAATCTTTTGACTGATTATGGCCTGTTGGTTAGAGTACATCTTGTTATCCCTTGTCAGCCACTATATCAACAAGCTTTCTCCAGCCACAGGACTGACCTGGGCAGAATCTTTAACTTTCACTTGACAATTCTCTATACACTGTTGTGTGTAAAAATCGTGCAAACATCCCAGCAGGGTTGTATGCTCATGATGCTTGCATCAGGATATTTAGTAAAGGCTCTCATATCACACTCAAAGTCACTTGGGGAATGCTGTTGGCATATTCTCTTGTTGAACACATTATCACTTGAAATCTGATTACCTGCTTTATACAGCCCAGTATGGACATATGATATTGTTATTGTTAACAGAATATATAGCACAAGGGCACCTTAATGGCTATAATGTGTGAAAGCTGTAAGTAACTGTTCTACTTAACATCAGTATACAGATTGAACAGTTATCAAATCTTAACATAGTGCCAGATCAATTTCAGGTAAACACTGAATTAATGTCAGAATCAAGCTGATCCCATGGATAATGGGGTTTATCTAATAAACTGGTCACTCAATATATGATATTCACATGGCCAATTTGTACCAAAATAACATTTAAATGTTAAATATTGATAAAGTATGTTATTTTTAATATTAAAAAATGAAATGAAGTCTTCAAATTTTTGACAACATATCCTCAAGTAGTACACCACTGAGGCATGCTCTACTAGTGTGTTACTAACAGTTAATTTCTGGAGTTAATATAAGATGTGTACTATTTAAATTTTATTCCATTTTTATTTTATAATTGTTCAATTTAACTCAAAAGAATTTAAATATCTTTTAAAAGTAGACAGAAAAATTAAAAATAAATAAAAATTAAAGCTTACCATTCCATGTTTTTAGCCATTCAGTTGGAATATCTATAATAATAAACAAAAAAACAGATATATCAAAAACCTTTTCAGAGTTTAATCAGTTAAGCACTTTTGCAATTCACTTTTTTAGCAGATTTTGAATTACAGATAGGAAATTATTCATAAAAAAAAAAGACATGCAAAGTCTTTTTTTTTCCTTTTTTTTTTTTTGTGATTTTAGTTGTCTTATAAAAACCAACTTTTAATTGTCAATGAATTTCACCCAATTAAAATACAAGCACTCTCTCAAAAGGAATACACTGTAGTTACTTTGGTAGTACTGTTACCTCAGAGAGTATGTAAATAAATGCCTTACTCCACCATAGGCAAAACAAGTGGTAAAAGAAGTAACTCTAATGAGATGAACTCACAGAAAGAGGATCACCAAAACAGCTATCATGGCAGGTAGTGTCAACACTTTTGGGGTTTCATCTTGCCTTTTTGAAGAACTCCCATAAAACTAGAAGATGGCAATCAGTATGTCATCAACTTTTGAAATATATAAAACGTCCTTCATAGATTTCAAAACAATAATTGTAACTTATGTGTAATATAGTGTACAGAAATCAAATTTTTCACTTTTTTTTTTATTTATTTATTTTTTTTCAGTTAGTGCATTAACCTTTTCAGGTAACTACTGTTCTACTGATACTTAACTCTATCAATGTTTACTGTCTTTCTAATGCAGTCTATACAACACAACTTCAGTAATCTAAACCCATGCTAATCCAAACTTCCACTAATCAGAAGTAGTTTCTAGTTTAAATGTATTTTTTTTTTACTATTAAAAAAAAGGTTCATACAAAACATAAAGATTGGAATTTTCTTTGAATACCAATATTCATTTATACCATTTTTAAAGAAGGAAATGGAGAAAGCCAAAACTGTCAACTTTGTGCTGTTTGCAAGTTAATAATTCAGTTTTCCCATGCATTCAAACAAGAGAAGTTTCAGTCTCACTGCTTGACAGAATATAAACATTCTAGAATCTAGAACTAAGGATGTTCTAGTCAGCAGTACAAAAAAGGATGCCAATTGTTTCATCAGCAATATTTTATAGCACTACTAATCACTCACTCTTTGCTCAGCAATGAGTGAGAGATTAGTGGTTGGAGTAAGTGCTGTAGGTTCAGTTTTACTGTAAGTTGTGTAACTGAATTACAGTACATGTATTTGTGTATAGTTGTATTTAACTGCTTATGATATCCTGTAGCATTAGTCAGCATACATACAAAATATTACCTCTTTCAACAAAGTGTAATAATTTAAAATTTGACTCAGAAGCTGGAACCAAACTAGCAGATGAATACAATGACATAAAAATAAAAAATAATAAAAATAATAAAAAAAATGATAAAATGTTTTCATTCATTTCATTTACTAACCAAGGGCTGACTAAATGTAGAATGCTTAAACTGAGTGAATATCCTTTAGTGGAAACTGCCTTGTACACCTCGTTCCTTCAAGAGAAACTGCATAACACTTAGATATTTGGAGAAGTTTTAAGCAAGAAGACAAAAAAATTTTATTCACCATTTCTCTTTTAAAATAATGATTTTAATGATAGTGACAGATGGCTCATTAAGAATCCGCAGATAAAAGAACCACTATGTGGCAGTGATCATGGTGTATTGATTTGAAATTTTTTTTTTTTTTTTTTTTTATGAGAACCCCAAACACGAGAGGTATTATAACCTATAGTACTTAGTACCGTGCTTGGGTTGGAGATTGAAAAGACGAAAGAAGATATTTGTTGACATTGGACTTGAACTTCTGTAGATTGTAATTTTCAGGAAATACGTATGAAGGAAGGTTGTTCCAGAAAACGGCAGTTGAATGAATAAACGAGGAAGATGAAAAGTTGGTTCTGTGAGTTTGAAGTTGGGCAGTAAATGGATGTTGGCTGGTGGCGGCACGTGTTTGGACTGTTTTGAAAGAGAGAGCAGGAATTAACACGGAAACCTTGAAGTTCCTGTCGGTTGGTAACAGCTCCCAGGGGCTGCAAAATGAACATAAACCTTTCATGTTTGAGGAGGTTTTTTTTTTTTTTTTATGTAAACCCCAAACACGAGAAGTGTTAGAACCTATAGTACTTAGAACCGTGCTTGGGTTGGAGGTTCAGAAGATGAAAGAAGATATTTGTTGACATTGGACTTGAACTTCTGTAGACTGCAATTTTCAGGAAATATGTATGAAGGAAGGTTGTTCCAGAAAACGGCAGTTGAATGAATAAACGAGGAAGATGAAAAGTTGGTTCTGTGAGTTTGAAGTTGGGCAGTAAATGGATGTTGGCTGGTGGCGGCACGTGTTTGGACTGTTTTGAAAGAGAGAGCAGGAATTATAGAAGTCAATTCAGAAGAACAGTGCCCATGGAAGTATCTGTAGAAGATTCATGCAGCAGAAACAGTACGTCTATGAGACAGCGAGTGGAGAGACTCTATTAGAGATGAATCATTAATTAACCTAACTGTCCTTTTCTGAATAGAATCAAGCAGCCTGAGAGAGGTTTTGGGGGCACCACCCCAGATGTGGGAACAATATTATATGGCAGGGCGGATTTGCGATTTATACAGAGTGAGCAGCTGTTTGGAAGAAAAGTAAAGGCGAGAGCGAAAGAGAAAACCAAGTTTTTTAGATGCAGAAGAAGCAATATTTGTAATGTGCTTGTGCCAAGAGAGATTAAAAGTCAGGGTAATCCCCAAAAGAGATATATCATTTTGCCTAGAAATCGGAGTGTCACTAAAGATAAGCATAGGAGCAGAAGAATCCTTTTTGCGAGATATAAGACAAAATTGAGTTTTAGAAGGGTTGAAATCAACTAAGTTGTCTTTGCCCCACTGGAGAATTACCTGAAGATCGGCATTTAAGGAATTGGTAGCAGATTTTCGAGAACTTGAAGCTGATTGAGCTGGACAAGGTTTCTCAAAATGGAAAGTTGAATGCAATGTGCTATCATCGGCAAAACTATGGATAGGATTTCCAGTCAATGGAAGAAGGTCATTGATATACAAGAGGAAAAGAGTGGGAGAAAGAACTGAACCTTGGGGGACACCAGCATTAGTGGAGACGTTAGAAGACAGAGAGCCATCTACCATCACCCTCAGTGAGCGATCAGAGAGAAAACTGGATAACCAATTACTAAAAACAGTTGGCAAACCATAAGATGGAAGCTTGTTTAGAAGACCTTTATGCCAAACACGATCAAAAGCCTTTGAGATGTCAAGAGCAACTACTTGTGTTTCACCGAACCTTTCCATTGAATTAGTCCATAAATGGGTAACATAAGCCAGAATATCACCAGTGGATCGACACTGACGGAATCCATACTGGCGATCATTGATCAGACGGGAGGTTTCTAGGTAGTTTAAGAGTTGGCGGTTAATTGATTTCCCCATTACTTTAGAAAGAGTAGAAGTAATTGCAATGGGACGATAATTGGATGGGAGGGATTTGTCACCCTTTTTAGGAACTGGCTGGATATGAGCAAATTTCCAAGCAGAAGGAAAAACACCTTTGGAATAAGAAAGTGAAAAAAGGCGGCAAAGAATAGGAGTAAGTTCAGGAGCACAGGTTTTGAGAACAAGTGGAGAAATACCATCAGGACCTGGAGCTTTCTTAGCATCAAGATTCATCAAAATCCTTCTGATATCCTTTTGACGGAAGACCACAGGAGGCATTGAATGGAGCGTGTTAGGAATGGTGGGAGGTGTTTTACCAAGATCATTAATACATGAGTCGGAAGAAAAATGGGATGCTAGCAGGTCAGCTTTATCCTTGGCTGAAGTGACAACAGAACCATCTGGTTTGGACAGAGGTGGGAGCAGAGATGGGCAAAAGTTGCGGCCAATAGCTTTGGCAAGGGACCAGAATGCTCGGATACCATTAGGGCAAGAAGCAAGTTTTCTACTCTTAGCCTGTTCAAACTCTAGTTTGGACTGATTAATAACTGCTTTACAATTGTTGCGAGCTTTGGTGTAGGCAGAAAATGAAACTGAAGAATTAGAAACAAGCCAATTACGATATGCAACGTTCTTCTCTTGGACAGCCTTAGCACATTTATTGGAAAACCAAGGTTTAGATAAAGGACGAGATTTTAAAGTGGAGTGTGGGATAAAGGATTCCATTCCTGCAAGAATAATTTCACTGACACGATCTGAGCAAACGTTGACATCAGGAGTTTTGAAACAGTAATCAGACCAAGGAAAAGAAGAAAAGAAGTCTCGCAGGTCATCCCATTTTGCATTCTTGTAATGCCAAACAATACGAGGTTGGGAATAGCCATGAGATAATGGTTCCATTGGAGAAGAGGCAATCACCAAGTTGTGATCTGAAGTGCCTAAAGGACCTCTCACTTCAACCTTGTACTTAGAAGGGTTGTTTGTGAGAAAAAGATCAAGCGTATTGGCTGTATGATTAGGATTGTCCGGTATTCTTGTAGGTAAATGAACAATCTGTGCTAGGTCATTAGTAATTGCAAAAGCCTCAGCATCTCGACCTGCTGGGTCGGTGTGACTAGAAAACGGAAGCCAGCTGGAGTTGTGAACGTTAAAATCACCAAGGAAAATTACCTCACTGTTAGGAAAGTTGGACTGGAGAAAGTCAAGTTGCAAAGAGAGGAAGTCAAAGAGCTCCAAGTGATTAGTGGAGTTGGGAGAACGGTAGAGACAACAGATGAATTTTACACAATGAGGTAGAGAGATTTTAAGCCAGAGAAGATCAAAGAGAGGAGATTCCAAATTGCCAAGTCTCTGACAGGGAATATCAGAACGGACATATGCACAAGTACCACCTTTGAGGCGAAAGGAATCATACAGCAAATAATTTGGACATCTGAGATGAGCAGTAGTTGAATCAACTGATAACTGAGATTCAGTCAGAAAAAGTACATGGGGTTTGGAAGACTGCAAGTGGAAATGGACATCGTTGAGATTAGAATTGAGACCACGTATATTTGTGAAATGAATTAGGAAGTCCTTGGGAGGTTTAGATCTTTTCGCAGATAAGCTTGCTCTATTATTTTTTACATATTATTATATATATTATTTATATTATATATATATTATATATATTATTTATATATATTATATATATTATATATAATATTACATATATTATTTACATAAACATTAACTACCATCAGGTGTAAAGGGAGTGGTCTTTGCTTTCGTAAAGGTAACTACAGTGATTTCAAATAGTTTTTAAATTCTACAGTGTGGGACCATCTGATATTATCATCCACAAATTCTAAAAAGAACCGTTCAAGAAATTAATCATAGAAGCTACTAGGCTTTTCATACCAACTAAGAAAGACTCTTTAAGCTATAGGCCTAAATGGACATCAGATGAAGTGATGAAACTAATGGCAGCAGAAAAAAAACAAACTGAAAAAGTGATACAGATCAGTTATTTGCCTACAAGGCACAAAAAGTTTTCTAATGATATTCCACCACAAAAAGCTTTCTAATGATATTCCACCACAAAATATTTTCATTTTCAGTGAAAATTTATTAAAAAAATAACTGAATTGGGTTTCAGTCCTAAACTAGCTTACATGGTGATGAGAATGGCTACTTTGGACAGTTTTACCAAAAGAAAACTTTAGTTCATAAAAATGAAGATCCTGCAGCAACAAAAAGCAAGTGATGCTCAAGCCTTATGAGAATTCCACTGGAAGCCAAAATTATGTATATTGGAGCCAGAAAACTCACAGACACTGTGAGCTTACAAGAATTGCTCACTTCCTGTTCTCTACAAAGGTTGGATAAATAGGGAATTAACTGAATAGTTTGTTACACTCTGAATTTGTTCCATCTCTAAAAAGACCTCTAATAGAAATAAAAACATCTGAGGAAAGCTCTGCTAATTTTTAACAATGCAATGGGCAATCCAAATGTGTATGAAGTGCAAAGTAATGACAGCAATGTTGTAGCAATGATTTTCCCTCATAACTAGACACCTCTAATGACCCAACCATTTTAGGACATGGCACAAAGGATGATGATATTCCAGGGTGATTCAAGTCTCCATACATAGGAAATAATGTTTCTTTTTTTTCTGTTTTTGGGTACCCTTCTAAAATGCTTTTGTGTAGAGAAGAGTTTCATACTATCTAAGTAGAGAAGAGTATATAAAAATCATTCTCTTGGCCAGGTCAGGAAGATATCGCAAGGTTGCAATGGAATTTAACAGGAAACATGGCAAGCACATCACACAAGACACTGTTGCCAAACTTATTGAGAAGTTCAGAAAGACCAGAAGTGTTACTGACCAAACAAGCGGTGGTCCTCCACGAACATCCACCAATGAAGGCACAACTAACATGGTGCTGGCAGAATTTACAAAGAGGCCCCAAAAAATTACATGACGGTTGTCTGCAGAAAGCAGTGTAAGCCAATCAAGTATCGTCCACATCATGAAAAAGCACAAATGGCATCCATACAAAATGCAAATGTTGCAGCGTCTTAGTGAAGATGACCTGGATAGGCAGATGGAATTTTGCGAATGGGCAGTAAACAAATTGGATGGTGATGAAAACTTCTCATCTGGAATCTTCTTACTGATGAAGCCAATTTTCACATTAATGGAGAAGTTAATTGCCAAAACCTACGTCATTGGAGTGATACCAACCAGCACTGGATGAGTCCCTCAAAGATGTAAGGTGCAAGAAAACTGATGGTGTGGTGCAGGATATGGGGAAACGAAATTGTCAGACCTGTTTTCTTTGACACAAATCTGAATACTGAAATGTACCTAAATATGCTGCAAAACACAATCATGCCATCCCTGCTAAACAAGGACAGAGAATTTCCAGTGTATTTTCAGCAAGATGGGGCACCACCCCATTACAATATCTCCAGGCATCAATGGTCGGATCAGCAGTTCCAGGTTCCTGGATTGGTCACCGTGGTCCTGTGGAGTGGCCTCAGAGGTCCCCAGACCTCAGCCCACTCAACTTTTACTTTTGGGGGCAATTGAAGGTCATGGTGTTCCAGGAAAAGATATGAAACATGAATCACCTAAAGGAATGCATTTGAAATGCAATTATGCACATAACACCAGATATATTAATACAATTCAATATGAGTGGGAAAGATGCATCTGTATGTGTTTTCAAAGAATGGCAACCATGTAGAGCATGTTTTGTGATTAAAGTGACAGTTTGTTAAAAAAGTGACCATTTTCCCTATGTATGGAGACTTTTGAATAATCCTGTATTGTGCATGTTGGTACTAATGATATTGAGCACAGGCAATGTAAAGCATTATGTAACCCGATGGTGCTTGCACAGGACTAGACAGATGATCCTTAAATTATATTGCTTGCATTAATTATTGGTTCAAAGTTAATGGCTGAAAATTTCAGTACCTATCAAAATATAAGCAAAGTCTAACTTGTCTAAAGTAATTTCAGTAGTGAACAGTTATTATTTACCTGGAATTATATGCCAAAAGAATCTGCCAAATGTGCAATGATTTGTGTTACTATCTTTGACTTCCACTTCATCTTACTACTTCAGAATTCAGTGCAACATAAACATATATGTTTCTTACCTGTCGGCTGATATGCCTACTATTGAAATTAAGTAATCTTTGTTTTATGTTTAATTATTTTATGAAATAACTTCCTGTCACAATTATTAGTAATTTAAAATGGTTTATTGTACTGATTATATTTCTTGTAATGATAGAAAGCTACAATTCAAACTTACACATGTGCAAGTTTGAATTTTCATATGCTTAGCAGATTTTTAACTGGAAAATGGAAGTGACTAATAGTTTCATATTTATATATATATATTTTTTTTATTATCAGCAGCATTAATAAAACTTTTATTTTATTGAACATAGCATGTATCAAAACAAATTTTTTTACATTTTTTTAATTATAAAAAATAAAATTACATTGTATAAGTATTGCAATTTATTAGATAAAAGACCATGCAGAATTAAAAAAAAAAAAGAAACTTTTTCAGAAATAAACAAAGTTAGAAACTTTTCAAATTGTGACTGATTGTTTTTGTTATGATAATTGCGCAGTTGTGTTTAGGTTAACAGGTATGAGATGATGTAGCATTAGCATCAGTAGATGCATATGATGCAAGAAAGCAAGCTTATGCAGCATCAGATTAAAAAAAAAAAAAAAAAACACTCCCAATTCAACCCCTCCGTTCGTTGGAAATACCTATTCAGCTGAGCCTTAAATTTATTTAGGCTATCAACTTCCACAACAAGGGATGGAAGTCTATTCCACCAACCAACTACCCGCTGGCTAAAGGCAAATTGTTTTCTGAGCAAGAGGAAGAATTCCATCAGCATTGAGCATGCTCAAACCACTCAAGGCTTTATACACTCTATCAGATCACCTCGCCGGTGCCTAGTCTCCAGACACTGTAATTTGCAACAAAACTTAAGCCTTTCTTCATAGGAGCAACCCTTTGTTCCGTTCACTAATCTTGTTGCCCTTCTTGTTTCAGCAGCTCTACATTCTTCTTGAAATGAGGCCTCCAGACCTGTATACAGTACTCAAGGTGTGGCCTGACCATTGCCTTATACAACGGAATAATCACCTCCTTATCCCTGCTAGAAAAATTCCTGTTTATCATTGACAAGACACCATGAGCTACTTTTGCAGCCCGTCTGCACTGCTCAGAGAACTTCATATCTGCCTGCACAATTACCCCCAGGTCCTTTTCATTCTCTACCAATGTCAGTGTAGTACCACAGAGTTGATACGTTGCTCTGGGGTTGCTGTTTCCCATATGTAGAACTTTACATTTGTCAATGTTAAACTTCATTTACCACCTCTCAGCCCATCTGCTCAACCTTTCCAGATCCTGTTGCAGCAGCATAGCATCCGTAGTGTCCTTAAAAATCTGGCCAACACTTGTATCGTCTGCAAACTTGGACATTAAGCTTGATATACCATCATCAATATTATTTATAAATACAGAAAACAATAATGGACCCAACACTGAACCCTGAGGGACTCCACTAATAACATTAGTCCACGATGAGCAGTGTCCATTGATTACCACTCTCTGTCTTCTCCCCCTCAACTACCCCTTTTATCCATAGCAGCAATTTGCCTCCAATGCCACACTGCTCCAATTTGTGCATCAGTTTTCCATGTGCAACAGTATCAAAAGCCTTTCTAAGATCCAAGTATATAATATCAAAATTATTCCCTGCATCCAGTTCCTTTGTGACTGCATCATAGTATCCAATCAAATTGGTCAGGCAAGACTTCCCCTTAACAAAACCATGCTGTGTCTGAGCTATAACTGAAGTCTTGTCTAGATGATCCTGCAGTGCTTCTTTAACCAGTGCCTCCATTAATTTTCCTGGAACAGAAGTAAACTCACAGGTCTATAATTACTTGTGTCAGCCTTTGATCCTCCTTCATGAATTGGGGTCACATTTGCACATCTCCAGTCTATGGGTACCTTCCCTGAGTCCAAGGAAGCTCTCAAAATTATGGCTAAGGGTTTGCTTACTTCCTTTGCTGCCTCCTCTAATATAACTGGTTATATTAGAGGAGGCAGATCCCATCCACACCAGGTGCCTTTCTTGTGTTTATCTTCAACAATTTCTCCTCCACTTTACTCTCAGTTATTACAAGATTATCTAGCTTACTGCCAGAGTTGAATACACCTCTGGCATTCCCATCACTGAATAACTCCTCATGCGTGAATGTCGATGCAAAATATTCATTTAGCTTGTTAGCTACCTGAGCAGGATCATCAACAGTTGAACCATCAATATCATGTGGGCCAATCTGATTCATCCCCTTCCCTCTAGAGTTTACATAAGTAAAGAACTCTTCGCTGTTTTTCTTTGCATCCTTTGCCAAAGATTTCTCGTAATCTGCCTTCACCTGTCTAACCTCCTTTGCAACTTGGTTACAGATCAACTTATATCTATCATAATCTTCTGTGTCACGTGTTAATTTATATGTATCCCATGCATTTTTCTTCTCTGCCATATGTCTCATTAGTTCATCTGACATCCATTTAGGCCTAAACCGTGAACAATATTTCTTAGTTGGTATGTAAAGCCTAGTAGCTTCCAAGATAAGTTCTTTGAATGCTTCCCATTTTGAATTTGCTGTTGGTAACATCATGAGTTGGTCCCACTTATAGAATTTAAATACTGTCTCAGACCATCGTAGTCGCCTTTACGAAAGCAATAACCCTTCCCTTTACCAATGATGGTAGTTACCTCTTTGAGTAAATCCCACTTCAGCACACTGTGATCACTGCCACCTAGTGATTCCTTTATCTGCAGATCCTTAATGCATGAAGAATCACTACTGATAATCAAATCAAGAGTATTACTCCCTCTAGTTGCCTCCCGAACATGCTGATGTAGAAAACAATCATCCAATAAATCCACAAAAGCCTTGCTAATGTGCGAGTGACCAACCCACAAATTCCAGTCAATATCTGGGAAATTAAAATCCCCCATTATAAGACTCTGATTTTCTGGCCCACTCTATTTCCCTGTACAGTTTCTTATTATACTCATCAGAGTAATTAGGCCTATAGCACATTCCTACTCTCAATTTTTATCTCCCAATGCTTATGTCACACCAAACTGACTCGACACTGCACTGTTCAGCGATGTCGACTGGCTTCACTTCCTTGGATTTTATGTGTTTCTTAACTTATAGCATAACCCCTCCTTCCTTCCTATCCTGTCTATCCTTTCTGTAGACGTTGTATTGATTGTGTATATATATATATTGATATCCCAACAACATCCGCCTTTGATGCTTTGAGCAATACCTCAAATTCATCAAATTTATTTACCAAACTCCTAGTATTGGTGTACATGCAAGTATACATGCATCTGTTCCTATTCTTAGCTACCCTAACACAACCCATGTGTTTACTTGTACCGCAATGACTCCCAGTAGTCTCTGAAATATCCTGCATCTTGTTTTTCTGGCTTCGCCTGCCTAACCTCCTTTGTAACTTGGAACTTTGAAACTTTGCTCATTCCAATAGAAGCAATGCAAGAATCACTTTCACCTCTGCCAGTGGCTACTGTTAATGTATTAGTCCTTTTATCCCCCCAAAGCTAGCAGTTTTCCGACCCACCTAACACTGCCTCAATAGCATCAGCAAATAATCTTGCACCCTTTCTATTTAAGTGTATCCCATCCCTGTAGAAGCAGTCTCTCCTGTTAACAAGTACAGACCAGGTTGAAAAAAATTCTACCTCTTGAGCCTTGCACAATCTTTCCAGGGCCGAACTGATCGACAAGGCTGATCGACAACTGATCGAACTGATCATCATATACTCCCTCCTATCGTGTCTGGGCAGAATTGCAGACACTTTCAAATTGAACCCTAATTCACCGCTTTTTTCAACAGTGACCTGTACTTGTTAAGTAATTCTGCCGGTCTCCTACTCTTAATATCATTAGTGCCAACGTTTACAACTATATCACCTTTTTGTGCCCTTAAAAGATGATATCCGCTTTACAACATCATCAACCTTTGCCCCTGGTAAACATGTTTAGAAAAATCTATGAGTTAGGGCTTTAAAGGTATCTAGAATTTTGCCAAGGCATGATATGAGCTAAATCAACCATGAAGAGATTATACAAGGTTCGGTGGATAGAATTTTTATCAGAATAGCCTATGTTTATTAAGAGAAGGGGCTTTTTTTTCAGAGAGATGGGAGAAACTTCAGAGAAGGGCACAAGAATATCTGTTGATGATCAAGGCAAAGTTAAATGGTTCAGAAAACTTCTAGTTGCGAGGCACTAACAATTTAACTGATTTTACTTAAAAACTTAAAATACTTAAACCGATGATTTAGCTATGTCAAAGGAGCCAGTGGAGCTTGGCAGATTGTAGGTGAAAAATGGACATCACTGAAACTGGAAGTGAAGCCACAATATTTATGATATAAATTAGGAAGATTTTGGAAGGCTTAAACTTTTTTTGCAGATAAGTTTTCTTCTTTTAGTTAGACTATTGATAATGCATTTAGTAGATAAAGTAAAAGTGGAGGGAACATGCATGAATTAATGAAATTTTTGGATATGGTGTACACACACAGCAAAAATGAACTCATCTCCTTGACCTCAACAATGGCAATCTACTTGGACTCCCTCCAGTCACTAACTGGCAAAGTAGAGGCAACAAAATTGTACACTAGAAAGCTACTTCAGAGTTACCAATAGGTTCAGTGGACTATCTAGTGGATGGCCTACAAACACTGTTTTAGAGCTGTATTATCCTTGTAATGTAAGGAATACAGGATCCTGCCATGATTGGGCATTGTGGTAGGCCAGTGTTCTCAAAAATTCAGTGTTCTTCTCTTTTTCCCTTGTATATTAATGACCTTTTTCCACTGACCGCAAACCTTAACCACAGTACTGCCAATGATAGTAAGCTACATTTCATCTTTCAGTTTGAGAAACCTTGTGGCACACAAACAGCCTCAACTACTCCAATATACACCATAAATTCCTTATATGCATAATTCTCCAAGAAGGTGAAGAAAACTTAACTTTTTCTAAAACTCAGTCCTGTCTTATTTCTTGAAAACATGAGTTTACTGCACCTATGCTCACCTTTGATGACACTCAGATTTCTAGACAAGACCATCTTCTAAAACTGTAAAAGTACTTAGTCTAATAACTAAGTTCTTTCACAATTTAAAAGGTAACTGTGTGCTTAGAAGCTTGTCTCAAGTAAGTAAGATGACATACAAGACACATGGGAGATTTAATTTTTTAATTCTGTTTTTTCAATGTTTTATAGAACATGAGACTGGATTCCCATATTTTTGGAAATCCAGGATCAATTTTGAGTATGAACCGGTAAGTTTTCATGAGTTTACGACATAGAGACATCGTATTACTTGTCAGGGTAGTGCCAGAGGCATCCCACAAACCTACCAAATGTCACTATAAAAAAATGAACACTGCTAAGTCATTTGTGAATGGTATGTAGGGTTTGTGTTTAGTGTAGCATTGTTTTTGTGTTCTATGGCTAGTTCTTGTCCCTGCTACAAAGACGTAGGCCATTCACTCTGCTGTTACTGCTGCAAAGTATTGCTGGCTGGATTGCCTGCACTTTTGCCAAAGCAAGTGTACAAGCAAGCCCTTGAGAAAGGAAAGGAAAGGGAAGTTAATAGCAGGAAGAGTTTGGATAGAAAAGGAAGGCATATAGGAGATATTAGGAGAGACATCCCCTGGCAAATGTAGAATAAAAAAAATATATATACTAGGGAGGTAACCCTGAAGAAGGGTTCCTCCCAACTATAGGAAATCCACAAGTGGATTGTGGAAAAGACAGACAATACAAAACATAGATAGACAATGGCATTCAGAACTGCCATTGAGAAAAAGATCCCACACCAAGGAAGGAGTCACAATAATATTTCCACTCCTGGGATACCGAGGAGTCGGCAAATAAGGCTCCTGTAGTAAGGCTGCACAAAGTTCTGAAAGAACATAAGGAGACAAAAGACCTCTGGATTCCAAGCAATAGTAAAGCACACCTAGGCATCAGCAGAAGTAGAGCCATCATAAGCAAGAAAGATCTTGCCTGAGTTGGAAAACAGCCCAGACCAGCAGAAGGCAGTAGAAAATCCTACCCCAAATGGGGTTGGCAAAGATGCCTTGGGGGAAGAGGTGGTTCCGGAGTCAGTAACATACAGACTTCATGACAGCAAATAAATCCCATGATGGACAATTCATCATTAGCAGGTTACAGAGAATCTGCATTGTGCAAGGTTTTGCACTTAAATGCCACTTGGATGAGAGGCACTGGAAGAAAAATTTATTTCATCCTGGTTATTGGTCCCACTGCTACAGAAAGGCAGGAGTAGTGCTGCTAGAGTGACCAAACAGCATAAACTGGTTAGTAAAAAAAAAAAAGGGGGGGGGGGTGTGCGGAGAAAAGAAAGGTGTTTCCTTTCTGGACAGTTCTCTTATGGCAAAATCTGCTTTGTATTATTGTATTGATGTAAAGTGAAGAAACATGCTTAGAACTAAACAAGGACTATTTCTTGGAGAAACATTCTATATACAGCACAAAGAGTTGTTTGGTAGTGAGATTGTTTGATACCCAGGAGTCTTCTTTCTGGACCTTGGTTATACTTCTCTATAGTAATGGAACCTATAGAAAAGCTTTTGAAACTTTTCTTTAGAACAGTGGTGTACAATCTTTTCCCATATGGGACCCGTATTCAAAGTTAGATTTGTTTCGCGGGCCGCACAGAGTGACTCGAGTAAAAATTGCGTCACATTTTCTATATCTTGTTACTCGTAAAAGGAAGTTTCTGTTTTAATGTTACTGCTTTTTTCTTTTCAAGCTATATATTAAAAAAATGCAAATTCCCAGCACTTTTATGTGCAACAAATCTGTCAGTGATTTATTTTTTAGATTTTATTAAAATTATAAAATCATGACTTACTTTTTTTTTTTTTTTAAATACTTTACTTTTGTTTCTGTTTGAAATACTTCACTTTTGTTTAAAAAAAAACACTTTACTTTTGCTTTTAAATGCTCATTTTAGAAAATTTACAACCTGAAAAGGATCACTGCTTTTCAATATTAAGATGAATAAATAAATATAATGATAAACCTAAAATTGAAATATTCAAAAATTTTATTAAGTACAATTACACAATAACATTTAATGAGATGATTGAGACTGGATATTTTTAAATAGTTGTTCAAAATTTGGTTGCAAATTTGTGACGCCAATCTCAATACATAATGAAGATTATGTCCTGATGGTATTTCTTAATGGAGCTCCAGGTCCTGATGGTATTTCTTAATGGAGCTCCAGGTCCTGATGGTATTTCTCCACTTGTTCTTAAAATCTGCGCTCCTGAACTTACTCCTGTTCTATGCCACCTTTATTTGTTTTTATTCCAAAGGTGTTTTTCCTTCTGCTTGGAAATTTGTTCATATCCAGCCAGTACCTAAAAAAAAAAAAAAGACAAATCCCTCCCATCCAATTACTTCTACTCTTTCTAAAGTAATGGAGAAATCACTTAACCGTCAACTCTTAAACTATCTAGAAACCTTCCGTCTGATCAACGATCGTCAGTATGGATTCCATCAGTGTCGATCCACAGGTGATATTCTGGCCTATGTTACCAATTTATGGACATTTTCAATGGAAAATTTTGGTGAAACACAAGCGGTTGCTCTTGACAACTCAAAGGCTTTCGATTGTGTTTGGCAAAAAGATCTTCTAAACAAGCTTCCATCTTATGGTTTGCCAACTGTTCTTTGTAACTGGTTATCCAGTTTTCTCTCTGACCGCTCACAGAGGGTGGCTCTCCATCTTCTAACTTCACTACAAATGCTGGTGTCCCCCAAGGTTCAGTTCTTTCCCTCCATTCTTTTCTGCTTGTAAATTAATGACCTTCTTTCACTGATCGGAAATCCTATCCATAGTTTTGCTGATGATAGCACATTGAATTCCACTTTCAAGTTTGAGAAACTTGCCCTGCTCAATCAGCTTCAACTTCTCGAATATCTGCAATTAATTCCTTAAATGCTGATATTCAGGTAATTCTCCAGTGGGGCAAAGACAACTTAGTTGATTTCAATCCTTCCAAAACTCAGTCCTGCCTTATATCTCGCAAAAAGGATTCTTCTGCTCCTATGCTTATCTTTGGTGACACTCCGATTTCTAGGCAAGACGATATATCTGTTTTGGGGATTACCCTGACTTCTAGTCTCTCTTGGCACAAGCACATTACAAATATTGCTTCCTCTGCATCTAAAAAACTTGGTTTTCTCTTTCGCTCTCGGTATTACTTTTCTTTCAAACAGCTGTTCACTCTGTACAAATTGCAAATGAGCCCTACCTTGGAATATTGTTCCCACATCTGGGGCGTTGCCCCCAAAACCTCTCTCAGGCTTCTATATTCCATTCAGAAGAGGGCAGTTAGGTTAATTAATGAATCATCTCTAACAGAGTTTCTCCATTCTCTGTCTCATAGACATACTGTTTCTGCTGCATACCTTTACTACAGATACTTCCATAGACACTGTTCTGAATTTGCTTCTATAATTCCCACTCTCTCTTTCAAAACTGTCCGAACATGTGCCACCACCAACCAACATCCATTTACTGTCCAACTTCAAACTCATAGAACCAACTTTTCATCTTCCTCGTTTATTCATTCAGCTGCCGTTTTCTGGTTTTCTGAAACAACCTTCCTTCATACATATTTCCTGAAAATTACAGTGTATTGTACAGAACTTCAAGTGTAATGTCAACAAATATCTTCTTTCGTCTTCTCAACCTCCAACCCATACACGGTACTATAGGTTCTAATACCTCTCGTGTTTGGGGTTTTCATAAAAAAAAAAAAAATGCTCATCTGTTATTCTGTTTCTTTTTAAATATTTATTTGAAATTACGAGTGAAAAAAATTTTCTTGCAAACATATGTTCGGATTTCCTGGCATTTTCTTTTATTAGTGGAAAATCTTCAGATGGGAAAGCCTTGCAGAATTCAAATAGTTTATTTTTGCAGTGTATATACTTATTTTTGGATCATATTTTGGCTTGAAGATCAATAATTTCAAGTTGCAATCTATGATTGAAGTTTTTAGCCATAGAAGTGAATGGGTTCTCAAACAAAATCTTATGTTTTTTCATGGGATTTGATATCAGAAAATTGACTTTCAAACTTGTCAAAAAGTAATTGTAATGAAAGGCAACGATTCTTTGGAAATGTGTTTCTCCTTTAGCTTAGCACAACATTCAAAGTGAACTAAATTGTCTTGCTCAACTGGGATTTAAATAATAACAACTTATTCTAAAATGATTTGATGTCACCAAACAAATCAGACCAATTTTCCTTTCCCTTGTAGTTTTAAATTAAGAGCATTTAAATAACTAGAAATGTATGTATGAATTGCAAGATCAAACAACCACTTCATATTTGATAGTTGTTTTGGTTTCCCTTTTTCTGCATTGAAACATTCGGTGATGTTTCAACACAGAAAAAAAAAAGGGCCTCAAAACAGAAAAACCAAGTGCAAACTACTCTGGTTAAAAAGGACATTGTTTTATTAGGAGACTCCATTGTCAGGGAAATGGGGAATATTTTTTGTAATAAGGACAGGTGGAGTAGAACCAGGGTATGTCTGCCGGGAGCAACTATTAATGATGTCACCAACAGATTGTCAGATTTTAAGGGGGGTAAAGAGAATATTATTATTCATGTGGGGACAAATGACATTAAACGTACACGATCTGACGATTTGTTGGAAAAATACAGGACCATGCTGAGGAAATGCCGCGAGCTAGGCGACAATGTCTATGTGTCTGCAATTCTGCCCAGACACGATAGGAGGGATTATATGTTAAAAGCCTTGTGGATTTACTCAAGGACTCTGCAAGGCTTTAGTGGGAAATTTCTATCAGCATGGCCCACACTTGTAGGTAGAAGGAATTTGTTTTGTAGAGATGGGATACGCTTAAACAAAGGTGGTGCAAAAGTTTTTGCCAGTATTATTGAGAATACCTTAAAGGTTCAGGGAAACTGCTAGTTAGGAGGGATGTGGGTAATACTGACATGCGTTTATCTGATAATATTGGTCAAAGTACCTCTTGCACATACATCAAGAGTTCTTATCTGTTACCCCAATTGGACATATCTAGATGTTCTGGGGGCAGAAACGTTTCAAGTGAGCGGGTAGCTAATGCCAGGGAAGAGAGCCTAAAGTTGTGTTAGGGTTTTTAAATATACAAGAACAGTAAGTCTTAATTGTTTATATAGTAATGTTAGAAGTGTCGTCAATAAAATGAGCGAATTCGAACTGCTGGTTAAAACAAGTAACACGGACATAATAGGGCTTGCGGAGACGTGGTGCCACCTGGAAATTGGGGATGATGAGTTTCAGTACTGCTTGTATAATGTATTTAGGAAGGATAGGGTAGATAGAAGAGGTGGTGGGGTAATGCTTCTTATCAGAAGCAGCCTGAGTGCAACGATAGCTTTCCCGGATTCAGACGTTTCACATGATAGTATAGAATCTGTATGGTGTGAGATAGTTGGAAACAAAGGTATAATGCGAGTAGGAGTAATCTACAGACCAGGTGATTGTGAAGATTATGACGAAAGCCTCTACATGCAAATGGAATGGGCAAGTAAGTGTCAATGTCTTATTATGGGTGATTTCAATTTGCCTCTAATCGATTGGAGTAAATGGGAAGGAAACTCGACATGGGGGACAAAATTTTTAAATCAACTAGAGACTGTTATTTGTATCAACATGTCAGGGAAAGTACTAGAGAAAAGAATACCCTAGACCTCATCATCACCCATGAATCAGATGACATAACAGGGCTAACAGTAGAGGAACCAGTAGCAGGAAGTGACCACGGAGTTCTATGGTGGATGATGATGAGAGAGGTAGCAGCAGTAAAAGGCAAAGGAATGGGTTTTAATTTCAGAAAAGGAAATTACGATGCCTTAAGGTACTACATGGCCTCTATTAACTGGGTAGATATCGCACAGAGAATGAATACATTTGAACTGTGGTATGCTTTTAAAACATTAATCACAGATGCCTTGAATGCGTATTTACCATTAAAAAAATACTCCACGAGGAGGGTTCCAAGTTGGATGAATAGTGAAGTTGCCACATTACTTGAGAGAAAAAGGTGGCATGGAAAGGTTACGGAGCAATAAAAAGTACTGAAGCCTATAACAGCTCCAAGATGACCTGCAATAGAGCCACAGAAAAGGTTCGACAGGCAAAGGCAGTTTATGAGAAATCACTAGCAAACGGAGCAAATGGGGGGGGGGGGATAAGGAATTCTTCACATATATAAATGCCAAGAAGAGCAAGACAAACCAGATCGGACCTTTACGTAAGGGAAAGGAGATAGTATTAAATACACCAGCTGCCGTTGCAGAGGAACTCAACAGTTATTTTGCATCGATATTTACAAATGAAAAACCTTTTGTGGCAATGGGAAATTGTGGGAGCCAAGTTGAAAAATATGTAATTAATGATTACTGAAATTTTGCAAGATTATTTAATGAAAAAACTTTCGAGCCTACAGGCCAGTAAGGCTCCTGGAGTTGATGGAATATACCCTATAATCTTTTTACCCAATTATCTTAAGGGAGGCGGCAAGTGAATGCATTGAACCATTGAGGTTAATTATGCGAGCATCACTAGACTCTGGGGAGATTCCCTTGGATTGAAAAAGTGCCAATGTATCTCCCATACATAAGGGTGGCTCTAAGAGTGAAGTGGGAAATTATCGACTTGTCAGTCTGACTTCAGTGATAGGGAAAATCATGGAGGCAACGATCAAGGGATCATTTGGATCGAATTGAAATTCTCAAGGATACTCAGCATGGTTTTGTAAAGGAAAAATCATGTTTAACAAATCTGGTTTGCTATTTTAAAAGGTTCACTCACGAGCTGGATTTAGGGAATAATTTCGACATTGTATATTTAGATTTCAGCAAAGCTTTTGACTCAGTCCCACATGAGCGGTTTCTTTATAAGCTGGAACAGGTTGGAATCACTGGGAAAATCCTTAGATGGATAGCAGGATGGCTTCAGGGCAGGAGGCAGAGGGTTGTGATAAATGGCTATTCCTCAGATGTAAGAAGTGAGGTTCCCCAAGGATCAGTATTAGGACCACTGTTGTTTTTAATTTTCATAAATGACATCGATGAAGGGATAGAAGGCGTGATGTCTAAATTTGCAGATGATGTTAAAATTGGTAGAGTAGTTAATGATCACTGTCAAGCTGAGCTTCTTCAAAGAGACCTAGACAGATTTCAGGAATGGTCAGAAAAATGGCAGCTATGCTTTAATCCAACAAAGTGTAAGGTATTACACCTGGGAAACAGTAATCCCAAAATAACTTATTCACTTGGTGAAGTTCAACTAAACCCAGTACTGGAGGAAAGGGGTTGTTACGATACGGTCAGACATGAAATTCTCTGAGCATTGTAAACAGGTTGCAAGGAAGGCCCGTGGTGTCTTATCGATCTATCAAACTTTTGCAAGTAGAGATAGGGACGTGATAATCCCATTATATAAGGCTATTGTTAGACCACACTTGGAATACTGTGTTCAAGTATGGAGACCACACCTAAAGAAAGACATCGAGCTTCTTGAAAGGGTGCAAAGACAGGTAATTCACCTGGTGAGATCGGAAAAGGGCGTCCTTATGAAGAAAGACTTCAAATATGTGGGTTGCAGAGTTTGGAAACTAGACACCTTAGAGGAGATTTGATTGAGGTGTTTAAGGCTCTGAGAGGCATCAGTAAAATGAATGAGGACGAAATTTTCAAGATTATAAATCCGGACAAGATTATAAATGATGATAGAACTGGTGGACATAAATTCAAGTTACAGGGGGAAATGTTTAGATTGGACTGCATGAAGTTTTACTTTAGCCAGCAAGTTATAAATTACTGGAATAAGTTGCCTACATGGGTGGTAGAGGCTGACAGTTTGGGGAGAAATTCAAAGGTCATCTGGATGGTACCTTTGGGTCAGGGAAGCGCATAGGATGATAGATTTAATTTCTTTTTCTTTTATTAATTATTATTATTATATATATATATATATATATTTTTTTTTTTTTTTTTTGTCTGGTGCAGCATAAGCCATAGGCTTTCTTGCACCATGCGGCCATTACTAATACTAACAGCCACTTTAAGGCCACACGATCTTGTAAAATTTACACTTGAAATATTTGAAATAACCACATTTATAACGTGTAGGAGATCCAATACTTTCCCATAATGAGCTTCTTGATGCACAATGCAGTGAACTCCAATCAGAGTTTCAGCTCCGATATTTATCATTTTCTTGGTTATTCTACTCATAAGCCCAATTTTTTTACCAGTCATATTTTTTGCACTGCCAGTTGTGGCTCCTACCAGGTTTTTAATATTTAATCCTAACTTTTCAATAGATTGACAAAAATTTTCAAAAAGATTTTCACCTGTAGTTGTTGGTGCATACTCTGTAGATCAGCTAAATCTTCAACTGGTACAAAATTACCATTAATTCCACATATGAAGATGAGAAGTTGGGCTGTGTCATTTACATCAGTATTGTCACCCAGTGCCACACTAAAACATTTCATTTGTTTTATGTTTTCCAAAAGTTGTTCAACCAAATTCTTTCCAATATCTTCTACTCTTCGCATAACTGTTTGTCGAGACAAATTAATGTCTTGTATCATTGTTCGTTTCTCCGGACAAATTTCTTCCACAACTTTTAACAAACAACACTTAACAAATTCACCAACACTGAACGGTTTACTTTCAAAAGCGATCAAATGTGCAACTTGATAACTGGCACGTACAGCATTTAAATTTCTTGACTGATAAGTTTTCAGTATGTTTTGTTGTTTTCTTAATTTGTTTTGTAACTTTGAGCACTTTCCTTTTCGCAGCATGCCTTTATATTGATCATAAGATTTATGATTGGAATCAGTGTCATTTTAAGTTATATTCTTTAAAAACTCACACAGTCTCCTAACACACCAAACACACTGCTTTTTCGTGGTAATCAATGAAGAAATAGTCTTCAATTCACCTTGGATCAAAAACACAACACTCCAAATCGATTTTTCCCCTTTTGGAACATTTTTAAGAATGATTTTTTTTAATTAAATACAAATTAATAATTAATTCAATGCAATGAACAAGCTATATCAAAATACATAACTGTATTTAGCGTACACATGACTGCACTGAACCACATGTACATGTTTGATATAGTCGAGCTGGATGCTTGCATGCTTGTACACGCAGTGACAATCGATGCTGTTTTAGTTCCCTTTCAGAGCAGGCCTTATAAAAATTATTCGCAGACTAAAGGTTGGACACCACTGCTTTAGAGCATAAAAAATCATAGCTACAAAGAAGCTTGCCACCCCAACTTCTAATGTGCACAATGAAAACACGGGTGCTAAGTTATTATTAAAATCAGTAGAGTAGTATTGGTAGCAAATGATGCAATAAAACAAGCTTATACAGTATCAGCCAACAAAAAAAAAAAAAAAACATGCACATTTCCAATTTCATCTGTCCATCCCCTCTAACAGTTTATTTAAAATGTTGAAGCAAAAGAACTTTTTATTCATCTACTTTTATTCTGTGTAAAGGACCTATTAGGCTTTCATGTATTATATATAATTCTCTCCTCCCACACAGAACTGCAATGTGTTAATATAATTACAAAAATGAAGAGATAAAGGAATTAAAAATGAAGTTTGTTTTAGCACTCTAAATCCTCCTATAAAATAAAATCAGGTCCTTACCAGCAGAGCAATAAGGAGTTTCCATCCACGGTTCTCGATCTGTGCAAATTTCTTCTTCCTTGTAACGACTAGATGTTATGATTATATTAGCCTTAGATGGAACTAGTGCATTCTGGCATTTCCTAATGATCTGAAGGAAGAGAATTTCAAATTATAAGCTATATTAACATTTCACAAGCTTTCCTAACAGTAGTAACAACTGTAAAGAATTTATCACAAAAGGAGTGCATCAAGAAACTCTGATCAAGATGGGACCAAAGTACTATAAATTAAAAATGTTTCTTTATATATATACACTGAGTTGGCTTTGCATTAGCCACAACAACCCCCTTAAGTAGAAATGGGTAGGAAAAGGCTCAAAGTTAGAAATGGCTGATATTGTAGTTCACGCATGTGACAATCAGTTTTTGAGCATCGGTGAGAAAGAATCGGTTGGCATACACTAGTTCAAAGAAAGTGCATCACCTAGGAATTTCACATTTCTAACCCTTTTTCGCGATGGTATGTTACATTAACGACTGGCATCACAAATAGAATTATAAACAAAAGATATTTATTAATAGTTAAGGCAAAGCTAAGTAATATTTAACAGGTGCTCTCAAAATATTCCAAAATGAGCATTTCGAACCTTTATACATTTTTGGTAAACACGACAATTAGAAAGAGTGGGATACACTTAAATAGAAAGGGTGCAAAAATATTTGTTGATGCTATCGAGGCAGTGTTAGGTGGGTTGGAAAACTGCTAGTTTGTGGGATTCATAGACTAAAAGATTAATGGTAGATGCAGGAAGAAGCAAAAGTGATTCTTGCACTGCTTCTATTGTAATGAGCAGCAGCCTAGAGAGCAAGTTGCTGGGGATTTCAAGAGCTGCCTGGAGCCATCATGGAACAAGTAAATACACGGGCTCTGTTAGAGTAACTAAGAGTAAGAACAAGTGCATATATATTTGCATTTACACTAATGCTAGAAGTATAGTAAATAAAATTGATTAATTTGAAGTACTGATCAAGACATCAAAAGCAGATATTGTTGGGATAGCAGAAACTTGGTGTCACACAGATATTAGCAATGCAGAATTGGAATTTGGGGAGTACAATGTGTATCGAAAGGACAGACAGGGTAAGAAGGGAGGAGGGGTTATGCTGTTAGTTAAGAAACAAACAAAATCTAAGGAAGTGCATCCAGTTGACATGGGTGGACAGTGCAATGTTGAATCTGTTTTGTGTGACATAACACTGGGAAAGGGAAAATGAGAGTAGGAGTATGTTATAGGCCTAATGATGCTGATGAGTACAATGAACAGTTGTGCAGAGAAATAGAATGGGCCAGTACATCAGAATGTCTTGTAATGGGGGATTTTAACTTTCCAGATATTGACTGGAAATTATGGGTTGGTCACTCGCATGCTAGCAAGACTTTTGTGGATTTAATGGAGGATGTTTTCTACAGCAACATGTTTGAGGGGCAACCAGAGGGAGTAATACTCTTGATCTGATTATCAGCAGTGATGACGCATGCATTAGGAATCCTTTGTAACCCTTAAGAGCAACAAAGGGTTGCTCTTACAAAGAAAGGCTTAAGCTTTGCAAATTACAGTGTCTAGAGACTAGGCACTGGCGAGGTGATCTGATAGAGGTGTATAAAGCCTTAAATGGTTTGAGCATGCTCAATGCCAATGGGATTCTTCCTCTTGCTCAGAATCATCACCTGAGAGGACATAAATTCAGATTGAGGAAAGACAGATGTAGGATAGATGTGTGAAAATTTGCCTTTAGCCAGCGGGTAGTTGGTTAGTGGAACAGACTTCCATCCTTGTTGTGGAAGTTGATAGCCTAAATAAATTTAAGGCTCAGCTGGACAGGTATTTCGAACGAATGGAGGGGTGAAATGAAAGTGTGTTGTTTTTTTTTTGGCTGATGCTGCATAAGTTTGCTTTCTTGCATCATATGCCTCTACTAATGCTAATGCTAATAAATTCAAGACAGAATTAGACAAACATTTGGAAAGAATGGATGGGTGAAATAGGAAGAGTTTTTTGGGTTTTTTTTTTTTTTTTTTTTTGGCTGATGCTATATAAACTTGCTTTATTGCATCATATTCCTCTACTAATGCTAATCTCAGCTGTGAAATAAAGCACTCTCTTTCATTTCATCTAGTTACTTCAGGTTCGAACCTTGTGCACTGCTACCACCAAATTACAATAAATTTATTGTTCATGAAACATGTATTGGTTTGAAATTATATACAATACATTTGATATCCAATTGGATTATATTGAAATTAGTAGTTAATTATACTAAACCTACAGAATAACCACATGCAAATTTGATTCTCTTCTCATGATAGATACCGAACAGGTTTCACAGTTTGATAAATAATAATAAGAAGTGGTGAGCTATAGTGGGCTCACATAGGCTCGTGAGAGCACATTATTTTTTTTTTGAAAATTTGTGAGCCCATTGTTGAGACAATCATTTATTTTACAAATGAAATCCTGAATGCAATTATTCAGTATCCAGAGCTGAAAGTACAGTGGGGTGTGGAGAGAGCGGGGGCCCCATCTCCAGCATTTTAACAGTGCAATTGATCAGTTATGTATTTTAAATTTGCTTCATTTTTGATTTAATTACAGTTTGACCTCTGTATAACCAATTTCTTCATTGCAATTTTTTTAAAATTCCGTCTTGGTAATTACATTTAAAATTGTTTCTGTTGAATGAAGAAAATTTCCATGTAATGAATGGATTAGGAGAGACAACTTTGTACGCATTGTTCTCACCTCTGGCCTTTAGGCAATTTAGGTAATTAGAAATGCAAATTAAGGGTAAAAGGGATTACCATTCCACAATGTTAGTGGCGTCCATAAAACCTATGCAGTCATATACCGAGAAGTCGCGCTAGTCAATGTGCTTTCCATAGCCAGTCAGAGGATTAAGAAGATTCCCAACATGGATAATATCCTCTGGTCAACCTGTGTTGTGGTTCCCCTTTACTCCAACAAACAGTCATCTGTGTTTCGGAGAAGTGAGGGATCCATGCCTTCCAGTAAATTTATCCTGTCTATGTTTACATGGTCACAGTAGCTGAATATCCATGTGATTCGGACATTTTGCACAATATTCAAAGAACTAGTGAGTGTAGTAACATAGAGAGGAGGGGGGAGATTGAGGCAGATATTATATAAACTTTAAGATGATATGTTAGCAAACTTTGAAATTTCGTCGACCCTTTCACTGTGTAGAAAATGTTCTAAAATATAATGGCATACAGGCAATAATTAAAAAAAAAAAAAACCTGTACACATATCACCAATCTCCAAAAAACCAGTGTAAATTAGGATGACTGCTACAGAACTTGATGTGGAAACTAAAGATCGGCTGTGTGTTCGGGTCACAATGGGCAGCTTGTAGCTTGCGGATGGCAATTGCAGGCTGGAGGAATTATGCCACATTGTGCAAACATTTTGAATCAGAAGTTAAATATTCCGGATTATTAAATCAACTTTTAAATCTGAAATTTCCTAACCATTTAGCACTAATGATCGACATCCTTCAGGAGCTCTCTTACCTTTCAGAAGCTTTACAGATTCACTGTGGTAAAAGCAGATAAATTAATTATTCGAACTATAAATGCTATTGCTAATTTGAAAAATTCTGAAGGAAATTATGAACCTAAAATTGAGAGTATGCTGAAGTGGAAAGAATTTGAAGGAATCAAAGTCAAAAGTGAGAAAACATTTAAAAAATTACCATGTGACAAGTTATTAAATGCATTGTTTTATCCTTAAAGGATAAGTTATTAATGTAATAGAGTGATTTTGAATTAAATAAAGAAAATAATGATACCACTGAAAGAAATTTTAAACATATGCTACCCAGAAATAATGGAATATGAAAGAATTTTCATCTCAGTTGCAAGACGGCGAAAACCGAATAAGAAATTTAAGTTTTCTGATAAAACATGAAATAAAAATTAATGATTTTAGAGATTTTGTCAAAGACAGTTTATCTTTAAAATCAAGTGAAATTCCCTTTTCAAATAAAAAATCTAGAAATATCTTTGAAACCATTGTGATTAGCAGTACTGAAGCTGAGCAAGCTTTCCACGTAATTAATAATATTGAGTGAATGAATGAATAATGTTGACAATTAAACAAGTTGCAGATTATGAAGACCATACATCTAAATGGAAAACCACTGCTTCAATTTGATCCGGATCGTTACATCAAATCATTCCTTTGTAATCATCGCTCAGCTATTGAGCAAAGCAGAAGATCGACAACAAATATTAATAAAGAAGGAAATTCTATATGGAAATTTTTAGAATAAATTTTTCTTGGATATTGGTATAATAATTTTTTTTCATGTAATCTCTGATTTTTGTGTACCTTTTTTAGAATAGTTTGTTTTTTTATGTAATATTTTTTATATTGTGGAATGCTTTGTGATAGTTTTTATGTTATTTATGATATGGGAAATATTTCATGTTATTTTTTATTCACAATATTAAAATTTCATCATGAAAAAAAATGTATCCATTATATTTCCCTAGTTGTAAAAAACAGAATAAAAAAGTTGCACGTCTGCCGAGCACTCGCGGTAGATGGTTTTATGTGAAACATCCTTTTCTTTTCTTTTAGGTTTTTTTATTTGTATATCTTGATTACGAAATAAAAGACCTTTTGTATTGTAAATATTTTATTGATCACACAAAAATTTCCATAATTTCTAGAAGATAATATACAATGGATTTATGATAACTAAAGCAAGAGACATATACTTGCGACATATCTAAATGTCTCTGAAAACAGCGTCAATTGAGGTACCAGATCTTAGTTGAAATGACAAATGAGCTAATCTGAATGAGCTCTTCACCTATCTCAAACAAACCAGACTATATGAATATTTCTAATCTCAAATCAAGCAAATTTCCAGAATCTATCCAAACACAGGAATAGGCAAATTTCGGCCTAAGTTGCCCTTGTGCCGATAAACTTCTATACCAACCAACCAACTAATTCTAGTTTTTAATAGTCGATACCCAATTACACAGTAGAATTACTGTGTAAGTGGGTATCAACAATTGAACACCTAACGATGGAATGCTAGGTGTCCCGAGCAGCTGTGCATGTGAAAATGCAAGACTAAAAAAGAAATTGTTGACAAATCTTTGTATTGTTGCAGTCATATGACAAATACTTGTAATTATACTTCCTGCAGTAGTAACTGCAGGAAGTATGATTGTGACGTCATACTATTCAAAAATTCTAAAAAGTTAGAACTTGAGATATCGTACTGGTCACAAAAAATGCATCATGCACTCTGATCATACTAGTGAGTGCTCCACACAGATTAGTGGTGTGATCGTGGGCAGCATCTCTGGCAGACACCACAGATGATGTCACTTCCATGACTGATCAGATTTACTCGGTAGGTAACCCCCCCCCAAAAGGATGTTTCACATCAAAAAGTCGGCAAAAGTGCGAGCCCATTGTTAAAATATTCACAGCTCACCACTGATAATAAGTTAATAGTAAATTCAACATTTCATGATTTAAAATTCAAAATCAATAATGTTACTTGCACTGCAAAGATTACAGTTATTAATAAAAAAAATATACAGTAAAATATGAGATAATAATGAAGACCACTACATATATGCATCAGAAAGCAGTATAAACCTGTGAAAATTGTGGACGTTATAGCTAGTCAAATTTTTGTAGGCCTTGACAATAAGTTTTGTTTGCTTTGTGAATAATGTGAGTTATAAAGGAGCAGAAGCCACAAAAGGAGATCCTAACAGTGACAATGTCAAAAACATCACAAGAGGAGATTGGGATTTTTTGGATTAACACCATATAAGTCAAACTATGAAGAATTAAATATGTAGTATCCATACTCTGAATGCGTTTAAGGCTGGTTTGTTTGTTTGGATAAAAAAAAAAAAATAATTATGCACCTCCATCCAAGATCAGATAACTTGAAAAAAAAAAAATCCTCACTTAAGTAACAGGATTCAAACAATGGCAACTGACAGTTTCTACTGTACCACAAAAGTCCCTTAGTGAGATTGATGACAGAAAGTTTACATGCGCAAGATGAATTGATACAGGCAAAGCAATATCAAAAATTCTTTGATGGCAGAAAGTAAGTGACATGAGTGACAACAGCATTAAGTGTTCTGAAAGTAAACCAGTGTATCAGAAAGTCAGCACAGAACTTATAAGCAGATGTGTGAACATGTGCTCATGAATATAACATAACAACTGTTTCTTGGTACCTTGCACCCTACAAGCAGATTTACTCGGTATATATAATATAATATATAATAATAATATATATATATATCCGATAATTCAAAATAAAAATAAAACAAAATAAAAACATAAGCCAGAAGTATGGCAAAAATGTAGAGTGAAAAATTAACATAAAAATAACGTAAAATAAAATAAACCAAACAGGAATGGGAAAGTAAAGGTAATAAGACATAAACCGTAGCCGATTGTACACTATATAATTTAGCACTTTAAATCCAATTAATAAAACCGATGTCAAATTTAAAATAATGCCAATTATAATATGATTTAGCGGTACCCCCTCGAAGGTACCAGTTCCGAAAAACGTGAAATATCACCAAAAAAGGGGTTAAAAGATCTACTAAAAGCAAAACAAAATATCAAAAATAATAGACTGACCATTATGCCCCATATCGACAGAGGACCACAAGGCCAATAATGGTCATGGAATCGCTGCATTTCAATTGCCATACAAATCATCGCAAAGGCGAAAAGATCAAAGAACCCAACCACCCATTCCTCCTCCGATCGATCCACCAAAGCAGAGGATTTGCTTGGCGATGGTCCTTATGCAGTGAGAAATAATTTATAGAACAGACAGCACTCTAGATCAGAGCTGGTTAAGCTTTATATAAGCTTAACCAGCTTATATAAAGGAAAGAAAGGAATAGATGGCGGCACAGGTGCTGCTTATTTAGCATATCAACCCACTACTACCACTGATTTATATTTAAATAATGGCTTAAAGTTTAACATAAAATAAATAAATATAAAGCTGTCATTAGAGCCAGCAAAATGCACATCCTCCACATGAAGACCAGATATATCCGATAATTCAAAATAAAACAAAATAAAAACATAAGCCAGTAGTATGGCGAAAAAGTAGAGCGAAAGATTAACATAAAAATAACGTAAAATAAAATAAACCAAACAGGAATGGGAAAGTAAAGGTAATAAGACATAAACCGTAGCCAATTGTACCCTATATAAATTAGCACTTTAAATCCAATTAATAAAACCGATATCAAATTTAAAATAATGCCAATTATAATATGATTTAGCGGTACCCCCTCGAAGGTACCAGTTCCGAAAGTACCAGTTCCCAATATGGGGCATAATGGTCAGTCTATTATTCTGATATTTTGTTTTGCTTTTTGTAGTTCTTTTAACCCCTTTTTTGGTGATATTTCACGTTTTTCGGAACTGGTACCTTCGAGGGGGGGGTACCGCTAAATCATATTATAATTGGCATTATTTTAAATTTGACATCGGTTTTATTAATTGGATTTTTTTTTTTTTTTTTTTGATTTGGTAGTTGTTGGCGCATCGGCTTCTGTGGCCATATTGCACCTCCCAAGGTTTTTGCAGTACTTTGATCCAAGCCCGAGGCGGGAATCGAACCCGTGACCTTTGGGTTGCCGGGCAGGTACTTTACCCACTCGGCTAGCCCGGTCGGCTAATTGGATTTAAAGTGCTAAATTATATAGGGTACAATCGGCTATGGTTTATGTCTTATTACCTTTACTTTCCCATTCCTGTTTGGTTTATTTTATTTTACGTTATTTTTATGTTAATTTTTCGCTCTACATTTTTGCCATACTACTGGCTTGTTTTTATTTTGTTTTATTTTGAATTATCGGATATATCTGGGCTTCATGTGGAGGATGTGCATTTTGCTGCCTCTAATGACTTTATATTTATTTATTTTCTTATTTTATTTTATGTTAAACTTTAAGCCATTATTTAAATATATATATATATATATATATATATATATATATATATATATATATATAATATTACAATAATCCTTTAAAATTTGCATCTTTCTTTCTTTAGATAGATTATTAAATATAGGCTATTTAAAGCCTATTAAATATAGCTACTGTTTAATCATATTCAAAATATAACTTATTACATTCAAGATGAAACAATGCAGGCAAAGCTATATCTAAAAATCTTTTTGCTGTCAGAAAGTGAGTGATCTGAGTGACAATTCAATTAAGTGTTCTGGGAAATAAATCAATATATCAGAAAATTCAGCACAAAATCTATCAGTGGAACCAGTTAAAATGAAAACTTATGCAGCATTTATTAAATCAGTTTTCACATTTAAAAAAGTGCCATTCAACAAAACTATTTTTAGTTAATTTAAATATACCTACTGTTTCATCATACTCAAAATATAACCTGTCACCAGTAATATAATGCTCTGGTGGAAACAGCTGCATATTTTCTGCTAATGTCACAACATAATCATAAGGGTCTATCTACAAATAGATTAAAATAAAACATTACACAATAAAAGTGGAATTATTTTAAATGAAATACATAAAAGCAGATTAAACAAAGTGTATGGTGGAAATAAGTAATGTGATACCAAACAGATTTATGTTTTTGGTTTGAAAATTTCATTGACTTCGATATATTTTGAAAAATCTCTTTAAAAAATCTTATAACCAAAGATGGCTAGATGTGAGGCAAAAGAAAACTATTCCTACTTAGATAGGTGGGCGGAGGAATAAAATTTATTTATATGAATTTTATTAAAATTACTTACTGATATTATTTTCAAAAAGATAACATCAACAGTGTTCTCTTCCTATTCTAAAAGTGTAACAAATAATAATTAATAGATGCCAGAGCTGCAATGGCTCAATATTTTCTACATTATATTTCAATTAGTTAAGAAAAGGAGGAATTACCTCTATGATGTCTTGTAGAACACTTCTGTGCTGATATTCTCCATTGTTGAATTAACTATGCAAATAATTTACATGAATTCCTCACACTCATAGACAAAATCAATGATCCAATGCACCACAGAATTGGAGGCCCGCAGACCCCAAAACCTGACCCCAAAATACATCGAATCATCAACCCAAATCTTTGAGTGAATAAATCCATGTTTTAAAAACAAGTTAAAAACAGCAGACTCTTGATTTACTGGGATCGGATTAACCGGTACACTTCAAGACTCCAAATTTAAAAAAAAAAAAAAAAAAAAAAAAACAACCAGAAATCATAAAATTCAAGTAATAACTAGAATAGGTATGAACAGATATTTTACAAGTCATAAATAAGCGACGAGAAGCGGCGTTATAAGTCATCATTGTGAGATTAGTGTACCTATTATCTTGCAACCCCCGCTGTCTTCACACCCACGCTCAAAAAGAAAAGAGACGAAATGCTTAGTTTGTTTTAGTGCGTTGCGTCAATTGTTGTGTTCCATCGCACCACAAAAAGACAAAGTTTTTTTAGTTATTTATGTCATGGATGTCGAAATTTTTTTATAGTAAATGTTTTATTTTATTTTTTTTGTTTAGAAATCGCAAAAATGAATGGCAAATGCATGAGTTGCGCTTTCAAATTAAACAAAAACTTGAAATTATTCAAAAATTTGAAAATGGTGCATTCATTAAATCTCTAAAGAACCATTATAATGTTGGTGACCATACCATACGCGACATTATAAAAATAAAGGGAAGCTATTAGATTTAAAATTGACATCACAAAAAATAAAGGGAAGCATCATATTGGACACGCGTGTAGTACGTGGTAAGTTTTTTTATCCATCGCCATATTTTTTACGTAGGTTGCTGAACATTTTTCGATACAGTAAGTCCCCGACTTACGCAACTATGGATTTACGTAAATTTGTTTTCACTCAATTTTATTTTAAATTAAAAAAATTTTTTTTTAGGATTGTAAAATTTAAAACAACAAAAAATAATAATAAGCAATCAATAACGATGATCATGGCATGCACAAACTGCAGAAGTGAGATTGGAGTAATAAGCAAAAAAAAGAGAAGATTCTTACAATTATTTATGTTTTTTTTTTTATATGACTGAAGATTTCAGTGAAGTGGACACACACTTCACCATAATAACGTAAAAACCCACAGAATTCCAGCTATTGGTATTATTGCAAATGCAATAACATCGACTTTACTACCCATTTATAATAGATTGTGCTAACAGAAATGCCCAATAAACTGGAAAGTGCAAACTGTTTTTATTGTTTTATGGTTGTGACATCCAGAAATGTGCTTTAGTAAAATGTGAGCTCGTGCAGGGTGATAATAGTGAGTTTTCGCCTTAACCCTGTGAAGTTCTTCTCAGACAATTTAATTTTGACCGTTATCACAACTAAGAGAGTGACAGCGCTACTAGTAAATCTACCAACAAAAGGAAAGCGATCGATTTGTATCAGAAAATTAAACTAATAAGAATGTATGAAAATGGTCAACCATTAAACAAGTATCGCACTGAATTCAGATTTGTCAATAATAATATAGTAGTAATATGTTATTAGTCATTCCCAAGTTACGTAAGAAGTCCTAGAACGAATCTCTTACATATGTCGGGACTTCTGTATTTTTGGATTAACTGGGAAATCGATTATCCGGGATTTGTTTTTTACCATCTATCCCGGAAAATCGAGAGTCTACTGTACTTTGAAACCAATTTAAATAATAAGTCCATTCTTTAAACACTTTAAAAACAAATGATAAAAAATTAAAATTAAAAGAATTTTGTTACTTCCCTGAGGTAGACGGGGCTTTTCAACTAGAGGCGTGATCACAGGAAAGTGTAACCACGAGTTTTGTGATGTAATTTACAGCATCGAGATTAGTTGCTGTCTTAGCACATGTGCATGAAGGACTATGAATCTGAGATGGGGTAGGGGCAACGTACATTGACTGAATTTTATGTACCATATTTCCCCATGTATAAGACGCACCTTAATTTTGGGGCCCGAAATTTGAAAAAAAATGTGTTACATAAAGTTATTGAACTCAAGTTTTATTCATCATAAAATTCATACAACTCCTCATAACTTGAATTCAGCACTGTACGAAAATCAAATCTTTTCTGAGCCATTTCTGGGCAGAACGTGGCAAAATGTAACCTAATATACCGGTAACAAGTGCGAAACAATGAGCACAAAGACAACAAGCGCGAAAAAGCGGGAAATGCAAGTAAAAAAATCTACAACCACTGTATAAGACGCACCCAGTTTTTTGACCCCAAATTTTTTTGAAAAAAGGTGCATCTTATACATGGGGAAATAAGGTAATTTAATTTCAAGTGTCTCGGCAATTAATAATTTGGTGTATGGTCATGTTGGATGCTAATATTTTTGCTTTGTTGAATAGAAAGGTGTGGCCCTCACTGATTGCATGGAATGCAAGTTCCGAAGAAGAGCGGGACACAAGGGCGGATGTTGAATGCTGCTTCATTCTCGTATTGAGTGCACAGAAAGTTGATCCCTGGTATGAAGAGTTGCAATCCTTGCAAGATACATTGTAGAATAAATCATTTATTTGGAACATGGTAGAGGATTAGACTAAGTGCTTATTAAGCGCTGCATGTAGTTTCTTTGTGGGTTTGGCTATGATTTTGAATTGTGTGTCTTTGAAAATACTATTTAGTTGTTTGTACCATTGTTCAATATACAATAAAGAAATAAAATATTTCTTTATGTTATTATTATTATTGACTAGTGTGGTATTATGTAAACTATTTTTTGCTTGTAACCTTATTTCATTTATAATAATCTAGGGGTAACCTCTATTTTGAAATCTGTTTCTTAATGTTTGTATTTCTGTGTTTAGGGCTGATTCGGATGTTAAATATTTGTAAGCATTGAGAAATTGTTTTATAATGGATCTTTTATAGCTAAAGGGTTGATAGCTGTTGTAATGTAAAAACATTCCTGTGTTGGTGGACTTTCTGTATTGACTGAAATTGAATTTGTTAAATTGAATTTTGTTCATGATCCGAGTGAGAGTGAAATTTTAAAAATGTAACAATTTCGTTTCAGTGTTTTTGGTTCCTATGTAAAGTTTAATCTTGTATGAATATTATTAAAGTTCTGTAAAATGTCCTGTACAGTCCCCAAATCTGTGATGAAAAGTAGATATCATCGAGATATCTACCATAGTAGGTGACACGTGGCAGAAAGTGTTTTAAATGTATTATTTCAAAAATGGTAAGGTATATTTTCACTAATAAACCACTCAGATTTAAACCCATGGGCAGACTGTTTCAAAACCTTTCCTTGGAAGATAATATAATTGGCTTCAATTAAAAGTTTTATCAAAACAAAAATAGCTGTAATCGGGAGTTTTGTATGGTTAATAGGTAAGGAGTTATTGCTTAACATGTCCCAGACAATGTCCAAAGTGTATTTGATGTTCACATTGGTGTATAAAGAGGTGATATCTAGTGAAAATCGATTGTCATTATCATTAAGTACTTTATCTTTAAGGTTATTAAATAATGAATTGTTGTTTTTTATGCCAAACCTTATAGTTTGCCTATATAATATGGGAAGCTAAAGCTGAGACTGAAGAATGCTTGTAAGAAACGATGGGACAAATGGGGAAACCGGTCTTATGTACGTTCTAGCTTTTAATTGTTTTAATTAGGCCATTGTAATGTAATTGTTTCTGGTATGTTGTTAAAGTCTTATTATATTGGCTAGCTAAATTGGAAAATAGGCCTGGATTGACCTCTTGGTAAGTCGAAGTATCTAATACTATGGAATTTAATTTGTTGATATAATCTTGCTTGTCTAAAACTACAACTATGTCACCTTTGTCTGCTCTTTGTATCATGATATCTTTGTTTTTTTGAAGGTCATGCAGTGCTGAGATTTCCTTTCGATTTAATTTGGTAAGGTGCATGCTTTTAGGATTATTCACTATCTGGTTAATTTGCTGAATGATTATGTCTTAACTTGCGACATGCCTGCCCAGCCCTATGTCACTAATCTCTCTACAAGCTCCCTAAACCGTGACCAAATTTCGCTTTTGTCCAAAGGTTAAAATTTACCTCCCAGCAATTTGCCTAAGAAACAACTTGTTATAGATGTCAAATTTGGACTTCGGAACGTTCTGCAGAAAGACATAATCATTCAACAGATTAAACAGATAGTGAATAATCCTAAAAGCCTGCACCTTCCCAAATTAAACAGAAAGGAAATCTCAGTGCTGCAGACCTTGAAAGATATCATGATACAAAAAGCAGATAAAATTGACATGTCTGAGTAAGAGAGGAAGAATCCCTTCAACACTGAGCTTTTTCAAGCCATTCAAAGCCTTAAACACCTCGATTAGATCACTTTGCAGGTGTCTAATTTCCAAATGCTGCAAATTGCAGAACTGAACCTTTTTTTGCTAAGAGAACCCCTTTGTTCTCCTCACCACCTTTGCCTTTCTCTGTAACCGTTTCAGCAGCTCAACATCCTTCCTAAAATGAGGCCTCCAGACCAGTATGCAGTACCCAAAGTGTGGCCTGACTACTGTCTTATACAATGGGATAATTCTATTTGTTTCCCATGTGGCACCTATTTGTTTCAATCCTGTGGAAACAAACAAGTGCCACACTGTAGGGAGCATGGAATTGCCAAAAATGTTCAGGTAGGCATCAGCATTCCTAGCTCTCTCAACACCACTAAAGATCCCAACATCACTAGGCAAAACCATGTGAAACAGTTCCGCACCATACCCCACCCTCCTCCAAACTTCACTGTTGACACAGCACACGCTGTCAGCCTACCAGAGTTCAGGACTCAACAGGACTTGTTCTTCAGGCATTGGCTACACCCATTAATCTCATTGAATAAGGTATAGCAAAATTTGCCTTCCACAGAACCTATTTCCAATTTCTATTTCTGTATGAACTAATTATGGTGTTTATTTCAAAATGCAAGATGAGATCACTGATTGCAGTTGATGTTTGGCTTGTGCAACACTGCTCTCCCATGAAAACTGAGGCTGTAGAGCTCTTTATGTAGTGCGATGTGTTAAACTTCTAGCTGATGCTTTGTAGAAATGTCTGATAAGATTATTTTACTATTCTTCCAAGTACCATCTGGTCATGTGGAGTGAGCTTGCATGTTCTTCCTACTGCTGTTACTGTAACACCTCAACTTCACAATAACACCACCAATAGCCAACTGGGAACAGTGCAGGAATTCAGCAACTAAACTAATCAACGAGTCAGCAATGTGACATCCAGCAATAACACCCCCTCTCAAAATCAGTCAGCTTGGCTTTACATGCCATGACAAGAGCAACTAATTTGTGTGGCTCACACACCTTCCTTACATACTGATCCAAGTCATTTATTCATCCAAGGTCCAATAGCAAATGAAAAAGGGGCATCTGAATACACTTTGGAAGGTTGTGTGTGTTTTTCTGTGCACACATATGCATGTATTCATATGCGTGTGCGCAAGCTGTCTAGAAGGAATCTGCAAAACTTCCCTTCCATTCCCTGCATGATTGAAGACTACACACTGAAAGCTTTGCAGACAACCACACGACTAGAAGAACTCATTTTGGGAAGGGGGGATTTTATCAGTGTGGCCCCCACTTCTAAGAAAAACAAACCCATTTCACAGAGATCAAATACACTCAAACAGAGGTGGTGCAAGGTCTTTGTCAATATCATTAAGGTGGTCTTACGAGTTCAGGGATACTGCTAGTTAGGGAAGACAAAGGTAATAGAGATGTGTTTATCTGAAGATATGGAACACTACCATACATACGAAGGCTATTCAATAAAGAATGATCATAATTTTATTTTCACAATGTATCTTTATTAATCATCCGTATTTTGATAGCTGTTTCAAAGTGATCCCAATTTGATGAAATGAACTCAAGAGACAGAGTTCATTTCATCAAATTGCCATTCTTCAAAAACGTAGTGGAAGCCATTTTTTGACATGCATTTCAGACATTAGCATTAGTTGAGGCATATGATGCAAGAAAGAAGCTTATACAGCATCAGCAAAAAAAAAAAAAACCTTCCCATTTCACCCATCCATTCGCTCCAAATGTTTGATTAGTTCGGCCTTTAATTTAAGCTGTCCACTCCTCCAACAAAAAAACGGAAGTTTGTTCCAGAAATCAATCATCCCTGGCTAAAGGCAAATTCCCACACATCTATTCTACAAGTGTCTTTCCTCAGTTTGAATTTATGTCCCCACAGGCGATTAATCCAGGCAAGAGGAAGAATAACATCAGCAATGAGCTTGCTCAAACCATTCAAGGCCTTATACACCTCAATCAGATCACCTCGCAGGTTCCTAGTCTTCAGACACTGTAATTTGCAAAACTTAAGCCTTTCTTCGTAAGAGCAACCCTTTCTTCTATTCACTAATCTTGCTGCCCTTCTATGATCTTGTTGCCCTTCACTAATCTTGTTGCCCTTCATTCCAGCAGCTCTAGAACCTTCCTAAAATGAGGCCTCGAGACCTGTATACAATACTCAAGATGTGACCTGACCATTGCCTTATACAAAGGGATAATCACCTCCTTTTCCCTACTAGCAAAATTCCTGTTTATTATTGCCAATACCCCATGATCTGCTCTGGAAGCCTGTCTGCAATGCTCAGAAAATTCAATATCTGATTACACAGTTACTTCCAGGGGTTAATGATACTCAGATGCTGTACTTTACATTTATCAATATTAAACTTCAATTGCCACCTCTCGGCCCATCTGCTCAACTTTTCTAGATCCTGTTGCAGTGGCATACTGTCATTGACATGCATTGAAGAAAATGAAGAATCGGAAAGCCCCGGGGGAAGATGAAGTTACTGTAGAGTTGTTAAAATTGGGAGGAAGAGACATAACACAAAAACTGGCAAGGCTCTTCACAAAGTGCATTAGAAAAGGTGTGATGCCTAAGCAGTGGAATAATGCAATCATAGTTTTGCTGCATAAGAAAGGAGATAAATCAGAAATTGGCAATTATAGACCAATTAGCTTGTTATCCCATATCTACAAGTTGTTCACAAGGGTCATTACTAACAGATTAGAAAGAATACTTGATGAGAATCAACCGAAAGAGCAAGCTGGCTTTGGGACGGGATTCTCAACTATGGATCACCTTCACGTAATATCACAGCTAATGGAGAAAGCAAATGAATATAAAACACCATTATGCCTGGCATTTGTGGATTATGAAAAGGCATTTGACTCCATACAGCATAAGGCAATGTTTCGGGCACTGGAAAGACAAGGCATAGATACTCCATATATTATGATTTTGAAGAAAATATATGAGAGTGCTACATCCTTTATTAGACTAGACAAAGACAGTAGCAAATTTAAAATCGAGAAAGGAGTTCGACAAGGAGACACAATATCTCCGAAGCTGTTTACTGCTGCCCTTGAGGAAGCTTTCAGAAGATTAGACTGGTCGCAGAAAGGAGTCAATGTGAACGGAGAGTACCTAAACCATTTACGATTTGCAGATGACATTGTGGTCATAAGCCACGATCCCAAAGAATTAGAGGAAAATCTTAATCAGTTATGCACAGTTAGTAAGGATTTTGGACTAAAGATGAATATGGCTAAAACAAAAGTAATGATGAACAAGTATGCCACGGAAAGGGAAATAATGATTGATGGAGCAGTAATTGAAAAGGTGGAGTCATATACTTATCTGGGACAAGTTATTAGCTGTAATAATGATAAATGGCTGGAAGTCAAGAGAAGAATAAATTGTGGATGGATAGCATTCAGGAAATATAGTCACATACTGAAGAGCAATATCCCAGTTTGTCTGAAACGTAAAATAATGAATCAATGTATACTCCCCACCATGACTTATGGAAGTGAAACTTGGGCACTCACCAAAAGAATGGAAGAGAAGCTAAGAACTACACAGCGAAGAATGGAACGAATTATATTGGGAATCAGACTGTTAGATAAGAAGAGAAACACATGGATTAGGAAGCAAACTCAAGTAAAGGACATTCTTATCAAAACTAAAGAACTAAAATGGTCTTGGGCAGGACACATAGCTCGAAGACATGATGACAGATGGACTAAGAAAATAACAGAATGGTACCCAAGAGGAGCTAGAAGAAAACCTGGAAGACAAAGGCGGAGATGGATAGATGAAATTCATGAGTTTTTGAGTAGTAAATGGATGGCCAGTGCTCAAAACAGAAGGAACTGGAAAGTTGCTGGAGAGGCCTTCATCCTGCAGTGGATTGAAAATGGCTGATGATGATGATGATGATGACTGTCATTAACAGCTCTGCCAATCTTCGTATCATCTGCAAACTTACACATTAAGCATGATATACCTTCATCAATATCATTAATAAATACAGAAAAAAACAATGGATCTAACATTGAATCCTGGGAGGTCTCCACTAATAGCATTAGTCTACAAAGCACAGTGTCCATTGATTACCACTCTCTGTCTTCTCCCACTCAACCATCACTTTTTCCATAATAGCAATTTGCCTCCCGATGCTGCACTGCTCCAATTTGTACAGCAGTCTTCCATTAAACCCAGGGGTCACATCTGGTGAGTATGGGCTTGACACACCTAGAGTTCTGAGCTGGATATCATCATTCTACTTTCTTGGTAATTCCCTTCTACTTTTGAAATACTCGTGTTCTCTCTCTCTCGCAGGATATTCCAAAATTTTTTTTTTTTGGCTGGTGCAGCATAAGCCTCAAGCTTCCTTGTACCATATGGCTAATAATAATAATAATAATGTTCAACAGTATCGAAAGCCTTCCTAAGAATCAAGTATATGTTATCAAAATTCTTTGCATCCTGTTCCTTTGTGACCACATCATAGTATCCAATCACATTAGTCAGACAAAACTCCCCCTTAACAAAGACATGCTGTGTCTGCACTATACACTGATGAGCCAGAACATTATGACCAGCAAGTCGTTATGCAAATCAAAGCAACTGCAGGTAAACTTTTTCTTTTAAGGGCACAAAAGGTGACATCATTGTACATGTTGGCACTGATGACATCTGCAGATTTACTAAGCAAGTACAGGTCAATGCTAAAAAAAGTAGTCGAGAGTTGGGGTTAAATTTGAGTGTCTGCAATACTGCCCAGACAAGATAGGAGGGAGTATATGATGAGAGCCTTGTCAATCAATTTGGACCTGGCGAGATTGTACAGGGCTCATGGGGTAGAATTTTTCTCAGTGTGGTCTGTGCTTGTTAATTGGAGAGATTGGTTCAACAGGGATGGGATACACTTAAATAGAAAGAGTGCAAGAATATTTGCTGATGCTATCGAGGCAACGTTAGGTGGAAAACTGCTAGCTTGGGGGGAATTCGCAGACTAATAGGTTAACAGTAGCCGCAGGCAGAGGTGGAAATGATTCTTGCACTAGTTCTATTGGAATGAGCAGCAGCCCAGAAAGCCAGTTGCTGGGGATATCAGGAACTGCTGGGGGTCATGAAACAAGTAAATACATGGGCTGTGTTAGAGTAACTAAGAGTAAGAACAGGTGCATGTATACTTATTGTTGGTATATCAGAGACTTGGTGCCACTCAGATATAAGGGATGCAACAAGGATAGAAAGGGAGGAGAGGGTTATGCTGTTAGTTAAGAAACACATAAAATCTAAGGAAGTGCATCCAGTTGACATAGATAAGAAAGAAGTGCCTTTCTTATGTTTATCATCAACAGTTTCTGCTCCACTTTGGTCTCAGTTATTACAAAATCATTTAGCTCACTGCCAGAGTTTAATACACTGCTGGCATTTCCCTCACTGAATAATTTATCATGTGTAAATGTAGATGCAAAATACTCATTCAATTTGCTAGCTATCTGAGCAGGATCATCAAAAGTAGAACCATCGACATCAAAAGTGGACCAATCTGATTCATCCCCTTCCTTTTAGAGTTTACATAAGTAAAGAACTCTTTGCTGTTTTTCTTTGTATCCTTTTCCAAAGATTTCTCTTAATCTGCCTTTGCCTGCCTAATGTCTTTTGTGACTTGATTACAGAACAGCTTATAATCTACCGCAGGCTTCTCTGTCACCTGTTAATTTATATGTATCCTATGCATTTTTCTTCTCTGCCACATCTCGTTAGTTCATCTGACATCCACTTATTAATTCTTTGACTGTTTCCCATTTAGAATTTGCTGTTGGTAACTTCATCAGTTGGTCCCACTGTATAGAATTTAAAAACTGCCTCAGACCACCACAGTCACCTTTATGAAAGCAAAAACTTTTCTTTTACCCCTGATGGCAGTTACCTGTTTGAGTGAATCCTACATCAGCACACTGTGATCACTGCCACCTAGTGGTTCCTTTTCTGCAGATTCTTAATGCACAAAAAATCACACTCCAATGCCTTTACATCTTTACTGACAACTGGAAGTGTTTTCCTTGCAGCTCCTTCATCCTACAGCTCTGACAATACAGGGTTGCATTGTCAGGGCTGTAGGGCTATTTGGAAATGTAGTATGAGAAATGTGAGGTCTCACATTATCATGATGCAGCATCTGCCGACCTACATACTGTTGTTGTTGTTATTTGGTTTTTAGGAGCATTAGCAACTAAGGCCATATTGCTCCGGGATATGCGGTGGTCATTCCCTGACCTTTCCGCATCCTCCGTATTTGGTGGTGACGGGCTCGAACCCCGGTCTAATCAAGAAGCATATGCTACGCACGGCTGCTCCTTCCCACCTGGCCACGGAGGCGCCTCGACCTACATGCAGTTGTGGTTGTTTGCATGAATGTGATCCCACAAAGTGTGCAGTACAGTTCTGTAGTTAGGTCCGTAACAGTGGTATGACATAGCACAACATGCTGGTAAACAATTCCTTTAATGTCAAAATCAGTGATGACTATTACCTTTCCTGAAAAAGCTACAACTTTTGCTCTTTTCAGTGTTGGCGATGACATGGACTTCCAAACAGAGCTTTGTTGCTTACTTTTTTTTTTTTTTTTTTTCGTTAGTTGTTGGCGCATCGGCTTCTGTGGCCATAATGCACCTCCCAAGGTTTTTGCACTACTCTGATCCAAGTCCAAGGCGGGATTCAAACCCTCGACCTTTGGGTTGCCAGGCAGGCACTTTACTCACCCGGCTAGCCCAGTTGGCTGTTGCTTACTCTCTGGGTCAAAATGACGAAGCCATATCTCATCAGCCATTATCACCTTGTGCAAAACATTCTTCAGTAACCATCCATTGCAGCTCCTGACAAACCTCTATGTGAACTTGCTGTTGTTGTTGAGATGTGAGTAGCCTTGGAACCCAGCATGCACAAAACATGTGTCATGTGCAAATGGTCACGGAGAATACTGTGCATGCATCCTACTAATATTTTCATCATCTCTTCCGGTTTCCTTACTGTTATATAATGATTTTCTGTCACGATTACAGAAGTAGTGTTTATGGTTTCTGTAATGACAGCAGTGGTTGGAGCATCAGGACCACCAATTTTTGTGATTGAATTGTCCATTTTTAGACATTATAAATCACCTGCAAGCTGTGCTATTTCGAAATGTAGATTCACCATAAACCACTTTTAACATTCATTATGCTTCAGCTGATGTTTTCTTTATACAGAAACAAAATTTTAGAGCAGTATACTATTCCTTGCATGTCACAACCATTGTTACCTACATAAAAATGAACAGGCATAAACTTGACCAATCACAAAGATCACACCATGCACATGAGTCAACTGAACAGTTGCTATGTGATGCAACACTGGTTTCATCTTAAATTCTACAGCTCAGCTAGAAATAGCAAGCAGTACAGTTATTCATGAAAAATTAGGATCATTCTTTATTGAACAGCCCTCATATATACATCTCAAGAGTTCTTGTTTGTGGCTGCAAAAGCCAGTATTGGCAAGGTGTGCTAAGGGTAGCATTGTTTCACCTGAATAGGAAGCTAATGCTAAGGAAACACACTTAAATAGTTCAAGCAGGTGTGTCAGAGTAGTAAATTATACAGAACACTTAATCTTAGCTGTGTCTACAGTAATGTAAAGGGCACTGTCAATAAATTGAATGTATTTGAATTTTTGGTTAGAACTAATGCTGGCATAATAGAGCTAACAGAAATGTGGTTTCACCCAGAAATAGGGGCTAATGAGTGTTTCACTACCATATATATTTAGGAGGGATACGGAAGACGGAAGGGATAATGTGGTCATTTGCTTATCAAAACGACCCTGAGCATGTACAGAATCTGTGTGGTGAGTTAGTTGACAGCAAAGGAGACTGGGAGTAATCTACAGATCATAAGATTGTGAAGATCACGATAAGCACCTCAACATGCAGATGTTGAGTGATATTTCAAATTGCAACTTATAGACTGGAGCAAGTGGGAAGGAAACTGAGCATAGGGAACAAAATTTTTAAATCAGCTAGATGATCATTATTTGTATCAGCATGTTAAGAAAAGTACTAGGGACAAGAATATTCTAGAACTGATCATCACTCACAAATGACATGATAGGGCTGGCAGTACAGGAACCATTAGCAGAGAGTGATCAGAGAATTTTAAGTTGAATGATGGAGAGAGGGGGGACAGAGAGGGGGGAGGAGGAGGAGAGGGAGAGGAGAGAGGTTGCAGTTAAAGGCAAGGGTATGGGTTTAATTTCAAGAAAAGAGACCAAAAGCTTAAGGTGCTATATGAACTCTCAGATAGCATACAGAGAAAATACATAGGAATTATGGAATACCTTTAAAGATATTTGCAGAAGCCAGGAATGCATAAATGCCAATAAGAAAACATAGCACGAGGAGCATATAAAAAAAAAATTAATAATAAGCTAGCCAGTTCAGTAGAGTATAAAACAATGTCATGGGGCAGTTACAGAATGATTAAAAACATTAAGGCCTATAAAAGCTAGACATTGAACTGTAATATGAGATACTACAAGGTTAGGTTGGCAACTGATTATGAGAAATAAATGAAGAAAAGAAGTTTTTCATGTATGTGAATACAAAGAATAAAAAGATGAAATCAGATACGACCCTTGCATAATGGGTGAAATAAAGTCTTAGATAGCCCAACTGACATTGCAGATGAACTGAACTTTAAATTGATTTTTGCAGACAAAAGACCATTCATCCATGATGAGGAGAATTTGTGTGAGTGAAACTGGGCAGTATGAGTTTAAACTTCACGCCATACAGAAGTAGTCTATACTTCTGTATATCGTGTATCACGACCTATAGCTGCTTTGTATATCACGACCTATAGCTGCAGTGAACAAGACTTGGATAACAAAAACAAAAGCCATGAAGAGGCCACGGTACAAGGCACATTAGACCTGAACTTTGAATCAATGGAAATCAGTCCTGTGGAGCAATAATTCATGCTATATGCTCTTCCAACCTGATGGATACATTTGGATATGGCATATACTTGGGGAACATTGGAAAATATTCCTCTACATACCTGACTGTGTTGTCCCAAATCCGAAGTTGGGAAAAAGAGGAAAGATCAGGGGAGGGGAGGGGAGGGGAGTAACCTATGGGCTACTTTCACTAATTGCAGTGCATGGAACCATGAATACTGCACCTTACACTGATGTTCTGAACAATTCTACATTGTAGCAATTTTATGACAATTCTGCAGTTGCAAAGCAAAGGACTGTGAACATTGTTCGAAGGGTATAACATCCAAATATTTCCATAGCTAACACAAAGCCCCGACTTTTTTTTTTTTTTTTTTTATGAAAACCCCAAACACGAAAGGTATCAAAACCTATAGTACTTAGTACCGTGCATGGGTTGAAGGAGAAGTATGGGGGAAGGGGAATGCCGGAAACTTTGCTCTAGAGACTAAACATGGGTTTCACCACTTCAAGCCTCCAACCCAACTGAACATCTTTGGGATGAAGTAGAATGAAGAATTAGGGAAAGACCATAACAACACTCTTTGTTAGTAGAGTTCACAAATACTTTGAAGAAAAAGTAAAACACAATAATATTATCAGCTTGCTACCAGATATTAACGGCCTCCGTAGCCAAGTGGTCAGGAGAGGGAGTGCAATAGCACATGCTTTTGAGTAGATCAGGGTTCAAGCCCCTGACTGCTAAATACAGTCGATCTGCCAACCCTGCACTGGACCAACATGGCAAATTATGGTTCATTTCCCTTCAACATGAATCGCTGAGGAGGCTTCCATCCTGTAGTGGATTGCTAATGGCTGCAGTTTACTTTACCAGATATTAGTATGTCTTCCACAACAGAGTGAAACAGTAATCAGGGCCAGAGGTAAGCCAGCACACTAACTAATAAATTAAATAAGTTAATTTCTTTGAATAAATGGATGTTCATAAGTCCCCATTACTTTTGGTAGGTAAGTGTATGGTAGATGACAAGACTGGTACACTACTTTTCTTGCAGAAAGCCATGGAATAGCAAAAAGGGCAGAAGTATGCATCAGGTAGAAACAGCATACAGTAAACCCTTGATTTAACGGACTAATAGGGGAGAAGGGGTGTCCGTTAATGCCGAAAGTCCGTTAAATCGAATGTAACCTGGGGGGGGGCATTTTTTATTGTTCTTAATATATAAAAAAAGCTTTAATACAATATACAGTACTGTACAATATAAAATTATGTTGCAATTTGGCCTTTAATTTATGGATATCAGAAACAGTTTGTTTTTTTTTACACCATAAATTTCACAAACACTTGCTACTGAGACGCCTTGTTCTAATTTCTCAATCAGCTCTAATTTCTGTGCCACATTTAAGTACACATGCTTTCTTTTAATTCCTCTATCACTTGATGCCATTTTAAATTGTAAGGATTGCAAAATTATTTAATAAATAAAGTCACAATTCAAAAATCACAGAAACACTCTGTATACAACCTGACCGCACGATAGCTTGAGGCAGACTGAGACCGAAACAAAGCAAGTTGGTAGACCTGCAGTTTAGTGTCCCAAATCATGTTCAGCTCGCAAGTCGCCGCCTGCTCTTATCTGTTATATGTAATCTGGGAAAACAGCTATTTGAACAAGTTTTCAAAAGGATAAAAAACAATTTCCTGACTACAATTTCCTGAATTTGATTATAAAAATAAAAGTAGGTAATTATCAAAACAATAATGGAAATAAGTAATTATTATTAATTTTAATTAATAATAACACTGAAGATATGTATAACCTAAAAAAATTAATATGGTTGAGATTAATATGTACATTACTGTATTATTATTTTTCCAGTCCGTTAAATCTGAAATCCATTATATCAGGGTCTGTTAAATCAAGGGTTTACTGTACTTTTATGGCTAGACATAGCTCACCATCAAGTAATCCATAATGCTACCAGAGCATTTTGAACTATGGCAGGGTGCAAGTCAGGCTGTGCTCCTTCAGAATGATTTGCACAAGCTTCTGTATGACTGGGGGGGGAAATAGCTGTTATGTTTCAATGTTGCCAATGTAAGGTTCTATATATGGGAACAAACACAAGAATAACACTGACACTAAAGGGAGTAGAGTAAAGAGTGTAAATGAGGAAGGAAACCCAAGCATTATACAAACCATGTGAAGATTACTTTGCATTGTAAGCATATGACCAGGAAGGAACCTGATGTCTTATCAACGACTTACTATACACGTCAACAATGAGACATTTAGACTATTGTGTTTAAGTCTAGAGACCACATCTAAAGAAAGATAATAAGCTTCTCAAAATGGCCCAAGATGGATGACAGCAAAGGGAGCTAACAAGACGAGGCTACAGAAGTGTGGGTTACAGAGCATGGAAACAAGGCAGCATTATGGGAGGGAGTGTCTAGTTCAGATGTAAACAATACTTGGGGGGGGGGGGTAAGAAGAAGCAAAATAAATGATGATGGAATCTAATGGATAGTTGTAATGGTACCTTCTGGTAGCAGGAAGAATATGATAATAGTGAATTAAATGTAACAGGTTAGTGCATTAGCATCATGTTTGTACGTAGTGAATTACCAAAAATGGCAAAAGGGCATCATTTTTATCGTATCTCATATTGTGAGTACCTTCACAACGAATTGCCTGGTATTGCACTACTTCCAATGAGTAATGCTTCACCAGTGGAGAAGACTATTGTCACTTATTCTCATTGGATACCAGCATTTTCGGTAATTCATAACATACAAACATGATACTAATGCACTAACTTGTTACATTTAGTGAATTTTCTATAAGTTGAGGCTTTAGCCATAAATCGTTTCAGTCTATACTGTTATATACTATCTGGAATCTCTCATATTGTGAAGTTATACTTCATAACTGAGTTGTCATTACTGCAACACCAAGGTACCTATCCACCTTCCGATGAGAGTCCAAAGAGCCATGAAACGGCAGTCTGGGTGATGGTATCCATTGAGAATAAGCAACAATAATCTTCTCCATTGGTGAAACATTACTTAGGTAGTGTAATACCAACTTGTGAAGGTATTCACAATATGAGATATGACAAAAACAATGCCCTTTTGCCATTTTCAGTAATTCACTATGTACAAATGATGCTAATGCACTAACCTGTTACATTTAGTGAATTATCCGTAAATAATTATCCATAAATCTTTTCAGATAATATTGAATATAAGTTGAACAGATAAGTTCCTGTGTCATTCCAGCTTCCTTGCATCTTATGGCCTTTACTAATAATACTAACAAAATTTTAATCCAGAAATATGTTACATTTTAAGCTATATGATAACTTGTTAATTTGTAATTATTTTTACCTGCTCCTCAAACTGAAATTTGTTGCGTTCAATAGCACGAATTTCATTAAATATTCTCTCTTGAGGACCCTCATCTTGAAGCATCTTTAAATACTGAAACACCAGTGTCAATATCTGTTAAAAATAAATAAATAAGAATTAGACAATGGTTTGCAATGTTTCATATTAATTTGATAATGAATACATGTGCAAAAAGTTACTGTCTAATCCCACTGAAATCACTGTCCTGGGGAGGAAGTTTGGAAATGAAACAATTCTGCTTTATCAGAATCAGCACATCAGAAACTCTAATAAACCTTTCAGAGAATGTCATTCATCCATTTTTTAAGAAATGTCTATTCACAGCTGCTATAATACTAGGAATATTACATAATAACAACCATTGTGAGATGGTTAGTTATTATGTTAGAGAGTTAGTTTAACTTCTGTTCCGGGTAAAATAATGGAGTCACTGGTTAAAGATGCATTGCAGGATCATCTAGACAAGACTGCAGCAATAATTCAAACACACCATGGGTTTGTTAAGGGAAAGTCTTGTCTGACAAATTTGATTGGTTATTATGATGTGGTCACAAAGGAACTGGATGCAAAAAATAATTTTGATATCATATACTTGGATTTCAGGAAAGCTTTTGACACTGTTGCGCATGGAAGACTACTGTACAAATTGGAGCAGTATGGTATTAAGGGTAAGTTGCTACAATGGATAAAAGGATGGTTAAGTGGGAGAAGACAGAGGGTGGTAATCAATGGGTGCTGCTCTTCGTGGACTAATGTTATTAGTGGAGTCCCACAGGGTTCGGTGTTGGGTCCACTGTTGTTTTGTGTATTTATCAATGATATTGATGAAGGTATATCAGGCTTAATGTCGAAGTTTGCAGATGACACAAAGGTTGGCAGGGTTGTTAATGACAGTAATGGCAGTGTGCTACTGCAACAGGATCTAGATAATTTGGGCAGATGGGCTAAGAAGTGGCAACTGAAGTTCAACCTTGACAAATGCAAAGTACTGCATATGGGTAGAAGTAACCCCAGAGAAACGTACCAACTGTGTGGTACCACACTTAAGGTGGTAGAAAATGAAAAAGACCTGGGAGTAATTGTGCAGTCAGATATGAAGTTTTCTGAGCAATGCAGACAGGCTGCTAGGGCAGGTCATGGGGTTTTGTCAATGATATATAGGAATTTTGCTAGCAGGGAAAAGGAGGTGATTGTCCCTCTGTATAAGGCAATGGTCAGGCCATGCCTTGAGTACTGCGTACAGGTCTGGAGGCCTCATTTTAGGAAGGATGTAGATTTGCTTGAGCGTGTACAGAGAAGAGCAACACGATTGGTGAGGGGAATGAAGGGATTCTCTTACGAAGAGAGGCTTAAGTTCTGCAAATTGCAGTGGCTGGAGACTAGACACCTGCGTGGTGATCTGATTGAGGTCTATAAGGCCTTGAATGGGTTGAGAACGCTGAATTCTGATGGGATCCTTCCACTTGTTCAGATTACAAACCTACGGGGACATAAGTTCAAATTAAGAAAGGATAGATGTAGAATAGATGTGCGGAAATTTGCCTTTAGCCAGCGGGTGGTTAATTGCTGGAACAAACTTCCATCTGTCGTTGTGGAAGTTGATAGATTAAATAAATTTAAGGAGGAACTGGACAGGCATTTGGAGGGAATGGTGTGATTTTTTTTTTTTTTTTGGCTGATGCTGCATAAGCTCCTACACTTGCTTTCTTGCATCATGTGCCACTACTATTACTACTACTACTACTATGACATTTTATTTTTGCAGTGCTTATAGAAATGACAGAAAAAAAAAAAAAAAAAGGAGAGGGTTAAAAATGATCCTTTGAACAATTAATGTTAGAAAAATAACAACTGCCATTCCATTAGACACATGCTTTTATTTTAGTTTGTATTGCAGCAATAACAGTTAACCTAGGAAAGAAAAAATTCAATAAAATACAGTATACTTTCAGAATAATGACACCTTTGGGGATTCAAGGTGCCATTATTTCAATTTTTCTGTTATCTAGCAAGTTTTATTTTTAATATATATACTGCAGAAATAATGAGGCTAAATAAGAAATAAAGAGATCAAGAATGCAATTTTATTAACTGCACATAAAAAAACAAACATGTTGACGATCCAATATTATATTCTGCCATTAATACACTCCTACCTATGCCAAATTCTATTTTCTTTATTACATCATTTAGTCTGTGTGGATAGCATAATGGTATCATCGCCATCCTCCCCACACTGGGTGGAAAAGGTCTGGATTTGAATCTCACTGATGACACAATGAACTTTTATGATCTTTTCACTCTATGGCTGAGTTAATTGGTCTCAAGGCATAGGCAGCAAGGTTTTTTCTCCCAGAATCTGGGGTTTTTATCCAGCAAAAGAGGCAAATCAACCAGAGAACACACAATTTAAAGACACAATGCTCATGTTTATATGAATTAATTTTCTCGGTTACCCTAATGTAACAGGGTAACCGAGAAACTTCAAAAGTTTGTCATTCACTTGAAAAGTTTGTCTAGTTCTGCCTTCAACTTATTAAAGTTTCTAACCTCCACTACAACAGATGGAATTTTCTTCCAACAATCAAATACCCGCTGGCTAAAGGCTAATTTCCACACATCTATTTTACGACTGACTTTCTTCAACTTGAATTTATGCCCCCTCAGGTGAGTAATCTGAGCAAGAGGATGAATCCCATTAGCATTGAGCTTGCTCAATCAATTCAAGGCCTTCTACACCTCAATTAGATCACCTCACAGGTGCCTAACCTCCAGAAGCTGAAATTTGCAGAACTGAAGTCTTTCTTGGTAACACCAACCCTCTGTTTCACTCACCAATTTCGTTGCCCTTCTCTGTACTCGTTCCAGCACCTCTACATCTTTCCATAAAATGAGGCCTCCAGACCTGTATACAGTACTCAAGGTGTGGCCTGACCACTGCCTAATACGAGGGGACAATCACCTGCTAGCAAAATTCATGTATAACATTGACAAGACACCATGAGCTACTCTTGCACCCTTCTTGCACCGCTCAGAAAACATATCTGACTGCACAATTACCCCCCCCCCCCCCCCCCCCGAGTGCCTCCGTAGCCAGGTGGGAAGGAGCAGCAGAGCATAGCACATGCTTGATTAGACCAGGGTTCGAGCCCGTCACCACCAAATACGGAGATGCTGAAAGGTCAATGAATATCCACCGCATATTCCCGGAGCAATATGGCCTTAGTTGCTAATGCTCCTAAAAACCAAATAACAACAACAATTACCCCCAGGTTCTTTTCATTCTCCATTACCCTGAGTAGTGTACCACCCAGTCGATATGTTATTCTGAGGTTACTGCTACCCATATGCAGTACTTTATATTTGTCAATGTTAAACTTCAGTTGCCACCTCTCATCCCATCTGCACAACTTTTCCAGATCCTGTTGCAGTAGTGTACTATCATTACTGTCCTTAACAACCCTGTTACCTTCATATCATCTGCAAACTTAGACATTAACCCTGATATACCTTCATCAATAACTGATAAATAATTGATAAATACCGAAAACAAAAATGAGCCCAACACCGAACCTTGGGGAACTCCACTAATAACATTAGTCCATGAAGAGTAGTGTGCACTGATAACCACTCTCTGTCTTCTCCCAATCAACCATTCTTTTATCCATTGTAGGAACTTGCCCTTAATGCCATACTGCTCAATTTGTACAGTAGTCTTCCATGTGCCACAGTATCTAAAGCTTTATATCATATCAAACACAGTATATGATATCAAAATTATTTTTTGAATCCAGTTCCTTTGTGACCACATCATAGTATCCAATCAAATTTGTCAGACAAGACTTCCCCTTAACAAACCCATTCTGTTCTGAACTATAACTGCAATCTTGTCTAGATGATCCTGCATCACATCCTTAACCAGTGACTCCATTATTTTCCCTGGAACAGGTAATTACACACTAACAGGTCTGTAATTACCCATATCACCCTTTGATCCCCCCTTTGTGAATTTGGGACACATTTACACATCTCCAGTCCATAAGGACCTCCCCTGAGTCCAAGGAAGCTTTCTTAATTATGGGTTTTCTTACTTCTTGTAACATAATTGGATAGATCCCATCCACCCCAGGTGCTTTTCTTATGTTCAATTTCAACAATTTCTCCTCCACTTTGCTCTCAGTTATTACAAAATCACATAGCTCCCTGCCAGAGATTGATAAGTTTCTGGCCTCCACTTCCCTACAGACCTCCTCTTGTGTGTTATAGGGGCGCATAGGCTTACGGGGCTATAGTGCGCCTATTCATAGGAAAAGGCTAAAAACAAAGTTCAGATGTAACTCTATTTTTATTACCAAGATCTTTTAGAATTTATGATATAGTCCAATTTTTTTTTTGATAAGAGAAAAATCATTGATGTTTGCATCCTCACCAATAATATGTCGTAGTGTCATTGGTACTTGTAATTTGTCAAAGAAAACAGGACGGATGTTCTGTCATGTTGACAGTTTCACTGTCAAAAGTGCTGAATAGTGTGGTCACTGAGGAGGATCCTCTCTTGTCAGTAGATGGAGGTGAGTCTGATATGTATGTCCTATTCGTGCCTGTGCAAGTACCACTTCTTCTCTTCACATTGTTTTGGCACTAGAGAGCCAAAGCTTTGGTTCCTGTTTTAATTGGTAGAGTTTATTATTGGTATTGGTGTGCCATAACTCTTTCCACTGTTCTGCTGTTTGTATGATATTATTATAGTCAGTGGATGGGACTGGGGCAGAGGTTAAATCAAAAGTTGAATTTTTGGCAGTTTCGTCAGTGATTTCATTCCCGTTATCCCCGAATGTGCAAGGATCCAGCAAAAGGTCACTGATTGATGACTTTCTTCAATTTTCAATAGGAAACTTCTGATTTGATTTAACACAGGGTGAACGTTGTAAGAAGAGTTTTGCACTGCTGTAACTGAGCTGACAGAGTCAGTGTATATTATGTATTTTACAGATGGGTAAAGATTCAGGTTTTCTAAAGCTAATTTTATTACATGGAGTTCTGCTGAGAAGCTACTATACTCAGTTGGAAGGGCAGCCGAAATGATGGTAGAAGGAAATACTGCCGCTGCTCCAACGGCTGAATGTGATTTCAAGCCATCAGTGTATACTGGCAAAAAATCAGCATATTTCTGAATATGGCTTGAATGGAGTTGTTTCACTTTGAGTCTTAGTGATGATTCTTTCCCCATTTATGAAGATAAGTATCACAGGTTAATTGAGGATGGGGGGGGTCTAAGGTGGTTGAGAGTAATTTATTACTTGTTGCCTATTGAAAATAGAAACATTCCAACTATGTGTTAATTCAATAAGACATACGCCTGCTGGTATTATTTTACTGGGTTTATTTCTGTAGAGATTTTGCAGTGGTGGATTAAAGAGGTATGGCTCAGAAGGACACTGACAGCCTTTGTATTCGGGCTGCATATTTAAGATGTAGTGTTTTCCTGCGGAGGCAATGAGGGGGCTCATGAGCTTCAATATATAAACTTTGGGTTAGAGATGTCCTGAAAGCACCAAGGGCAATCTGCAATGCACTATGCTGTATAGGATCCAGACAACGTAGTGTACTCTTTTGGGCAGAATCATATTGGAGCACCATAATTACCATATTGGAGCACCATAATCCAAACAGGATCTGATCAATGCTCTATATAAGAACAGAAAAGATGTATGGTCTGCTCCCCAAGGCAGGGCAGATAAAGCTCTTAGTATGTTCAGCTTTTTTAGGCAGGAAGTATGCACAAACAATGTGCTCAATGACATTTAATTTCCTATCAAGGATTAAACCCAATAATCTAATGTTGTTAACCACTGGAATGGTAAAGTTTGATATCTGAAGTTCAGGATATGTATTCATTTTACACTGATTACAAAAGTGGATTGCAACAGCTTTCTGTTGTGATAGACAGTAGCCATTAAACTCTGCCCACCTTTGGACTTTATTCAGGAATATCTGCAATTGCTGTTCAATGGATCTCATGTTCTGAGAATGGCAAGAAATAGAGAGGTCATCGGTGTAAAGGTAGGTCTCAACAGTATTTGAAGTTCTTCTGTGATAGAATCAATTTTAAGAGCAAAAAGGGTTGCACTCAGTAGACCCTTGTGGTACTCCTTCCTGTAAAAATGTCACAGAAAGTGAGTTGTGATATCGAACTTGGAACGAATGATTCTGGAGAACGTGTTATGTTACATTATTTGGTTTTTAGGAGCATTAGCAACTAAGGCCATATTGCTCCGGAGATATGCGGTGGTCATTCCCTGACCTTTCCGCATCTTCCGTATTTTGGTGGTCACGGGCTCGAACCCCAGTCTAATCAAGAAGCGTGTGCTATGCACTGCTGCTCCTGCCCACCTGGCTACGGAGGCACCGATTCTGGAGAAAGTTCCTAATGAATATAGGCAGGTTGCCTTATAGACCAAGGGCATGAAGGTCACCGAGAATGCCACGACACCAGGTAGTATCAAATGCCTTCTCTATGTCTATGGAAACCATAAAAAGATGTTCATTTTTTACAAAGGCACATTACAAATTGCAGACTCAGCTTTGATCATGAGATCTAAGGAGGACCTGTTCTTACGAAAGTCATGTGATTATTACTCATTAGGCATTCTGTTTTGATGATTCATACAAGTCGATTATGGATAATTTTTTCAAGTAATTTCCAAGGCAACTGGAGAGGGAAATTGGTCTGTAACTGTACTGGTAGGATCTTTTCCAGGTTTCAAAAAGGCAAGAACTGTGGCATGATGCTAAGAGCTGGGATAAATCTTTTCCAGAAATATTCAGTTACAGTAGACCAGCAGTATTTGTAAATTTTTGTCACCAAGGTTTTGTAATATGATATAACATATTACATCTGGCCCAGCGGCACTTCTGTGTGTTGAAGTTCAGAATATTGAAGAGGCTGGTTATACGAAAGGAAAGCTGAGGTTCGAAAGTTGATGGTGCACTGTTCAGTCTTGGTCTCTGGAGAATAAGTTGATGCCACAGAAACTTGGGCAAAGGTTTTGCTAAAGGCATTTTTAATGTCCTCAAAAGCAGAGAGTTCTTGCCCATTCCACAAAAGAATTGGTGAAGAGGTGGTTGGAAATTTACCAGAAATCTGCCTAATTTTCTTCCATATCAACCTGGAGTTAGTGTTTCTATTTATGGTAGATGCAAACCGAATCCAAGAATTCTTCTTGGCTTGCCTCTGAATGAGACGTGCTTTTGCCCTTAATTTCTTTTGTCGATAAGATTAGCTGTGGTTGGGGATCTACGAAATAAATTCCACGCTTTATTTTTTAACTTTATTGCTTTTGTGCATTCTTCATTCCAACAATAGTTAAGGTGCTGTCAGGACTGGGGATCTGACAATGGAATTGAATATTTAGCTACAGATAGTAGATGTGAAGTGATATAATCTGTGGCTTCATCTATCAACTGTGTTCATATAAATTTCTCATCTAGAGTGACAGCTGACTGAAATTTTGACCCAGTTAGCTCAAGAGAACTTCCATTTCCTGCAGGGTTTGGCTAATGGTGGTTGTGCAGTGAGTAGATCATAAATAATTGGAAATTGGTCAATGGCCTTGGGATCATCCATAACAGACCATTCCATGAATGGAAACAGAATAGGGGAGCATATCAAGAGATCGGTTGCAGAAGTTTGTCCAGTGGGTAATTGTATGTGAGTAGTGCATCAGTATTAAAGAATGATAAGGTTTTGCTTATCTGAAAAGGTTTCAATCAGTCAGCTATGCCTATCCAATTTAGTAGATTCCCATAATGGGTGGTGGCCATTGAAATCACCCAAGAGACAGACAGGGGAAGGTAGCTGTATTAGCAGGTTTTCAAGATCTTGGTAAGAGAAGGTATGACTTGGTGGGAGATAAATTGGTACTAATGCTAACTCAATCTGTGTTATCAAACGTACAGCAACAACCATACAGCCAACACGCTTGATCTTTTTCTCACAAACAATCCTTCTAAGTACACAGTCGAAGTGAGTGGTCCTTTAGGTACCTCAGATCACAACTTGGTGATTGTCTCTTGTCCAATTGAACCTTTATCTCATGGCTATTCCCAACCTCGTATTGTTTGGCATTACAAGAATGCAAAATGGGATAAACTGCGAGATTTCTTTGTTTCTTTTCCTTGGTCATATTACTGTTTCAAAACTTCTGATGTCCACATTTGCTCAGATCGTGTCAGTGAAATTATTCTTGTTGGAATGGAATCCTTTATTCCACACTCCACTTTAAAATCTCATCCTTTATCTAAACCTTGGTTTTCCAATAAATGTGCTAAGGCTGTTCAAGAGAAGAACGTTGCATATCGTAATTGGCTTGTTTCCAATTCTTCAGTTTCATTTTCTGCCTATACCAAAGCTCACAACAATTGTAAAGTGGTCATTAATCAGTTCAAACTAGATTTTGAACAGGCTAAGAGTAAAAAACTTGCTTCTTGCCCTAATGGTAGCCGAGCATTCTGATCTCTTGCCAAAGCTATTGGCCGCAACTTTTGCCCATCTCTGCTCCACCTCTGTCAAAACCAGATGGTTCTGTTGTCACTTCAGCCAAGGATAAAGCTGACCTGCTAGCATCCCATTTTTCTTCCAACTCATGTATTAATGATCTTGGTAAAACACCTCCCACCATTCCAAACACGCTCCATTCAATGCCTCCTGTGGTCTTCTGTCAAAAGGATATCAGAAGGATTTTGATGAATCTTGATGCTAAGAAAGCTCCAGGTCCTGATGGTATTTCTCCACTTGTTCTCAAAACCTGTGCTCCTGAACTTACTCCTATTCTTTGCCACCTTTTTTTTCACTTTCTTATTCCAAAGGTGTTTTTCCTTCTACTTGGAAATTTGCTCATATCCAGCCAATTCCTAAAAAGGTTAACAAGTCCCTCCCATCCAATTATCATCCCATTGCAATTACTTCTACTCTTTCAAAAGTAATGGAGAAATCAATTAACCAGTAACTATTAAACTACCTAGAAACCTTCCGTCTCAACGATTGCCAGTATGAATTCCATTAGTGTCGATCCACTGGTGATATTCTGGCTTATGTTACACATATATGGACAAATTCAATGGAAACGTTTTGTGAAACACAAGCAGTTGCTCTTGACATCTCAAAGGCTTTCAATCATGTTTTGCACAAAGGTCTTCTAAACAAGCTTCCATCTTATGGTTTGCCAACTGTTTTTTGTAATTGGTTATCCAGTTTTCTCCTGATCACTCACTGAGGGTAATGGTAGATGGTTCTCTGTTTTCTAACAGGAGAGACTGCTTCTACAGGGATGGGATAAACTTATTATTATTATTATTATTATTATTATCCATATGGTGCAAGGAAGCCTGAGGCTTATGCTGCACCAGCCAAAAAAAAAAAAAAAAAATCCGCATTACCCTGAGAGAGAGAGGGGGGGGAGAAAAAGTAGAAGGGAATCACCAAGAAAGAGAAGAATGATGATATCCAGCTCAGGACCCTGGGTTTGCCAAGCCCATACTCACCAGATGTGAGCCCCTGGAGTAACTTAAATAGAAAGGGTGCAAGAATATTTGCTGATGCTATCGAGGCATAGTTAGCTGGGTCGGAAAACTGATAGCTTGGGGGGGATACACAGACTAACAGATTAACAGTAGCTGCTGGCAGAGGTTAAAGTGATTCTTGCACTACTTCTATTGAAATGTAATTGAGCAGCAGCCTGGAAAGGAAGGCAATGGAGATTTCCAGGACGGCTGGGAGTCAGAGTGGAACAAATAAATACACGGGCTGTGTTAGGGTAACTAAGAGTAGAAACGGGTGCATGTATACTTGCACATACACCAATGCTAGGAGTATAGTTAATAAATTTGATGATCTTGAAGTGCTAGTCAAAACATCAAAGGCAGATATTGTTGGGATATCAGAGACATGGTGTCACACAGACATAAGCAGTGCATAACTGGAATTTCGGGAGTACAATGTGTATAGAAAGGATAGACAGGGCAGAAAGCAAGGAGGGGATTATGCTGTTAGTTAAGAAACACATAAAATCTAAGGAAATGCATCCAATTGATGTTGGTAAACAATGCAATGTTGAGTCTGTTTGGTGTGACATAAGCTGTTTGTTGTTTGTTATTTGGATTTGGTTTTTAGGAGCATTAGCAACTAAGGCCATATTGCTCCGGGATATGCGGTGGTCATTCCCTGACCTTTCCGCATCTTCCGTATTTGGTGGTGACGGGCGTGTGACATAAGCACTGGGAAAGGAAAAATGAGAGTAGGTGTGTGTTATAGGCCAAATGAATCTGATGAGTATAATGAGCAATTGTGCAGAGAAACAGAGTGAGCCAGTAAATCAGAGTGTCTTATAATGGGGGATTTTAATTTCCTAGAGATTGACTGGAATTTGTGGGTTGGTCACTCACACACTAGCAAGGCTTTTGTGGATTTATTGGATGATTGTTTTCTACAGCAGCATGTTCGGGAGGCAACTGGAGGGAGTAATACTCTTAATCTGATTATCAGTAGTGATTCTTCATGCATCAAGAATCTGCAGATAAAGGAACCACTAGGTGGCAGTGATCACAGTGTGCTGATGTGGGATTTACTCAAAGAAGTAACTACCATCAAGAGTAAAAGGAAGGGTTTTTTCTTTCATAAAGGTGACTACGGTGGTCTGAGACAGTATTTAAATTATATACAGTGGGACCAACTGATGATGTTACCAATATCAAATTTAAAATGCGAAGCATTCAAAGAATTAATCTTGGAAGCTAGTAGGCTTTTCATATCAACAAATAAATATTGTTCAAGATTTAGGCCTAAATGGATGTCAGATGAACTAATTAGACATGTGACAGAGAAGAAAAATGCATGGGATACATATAAATTAACATGTGACACAGAAGCCTATGAGAGATATAAGCTGGTCTGTAACCAAGTCACAAAGGAGGTTAGGCAGGCGAAGACAGATTATGAGAAATCTTTAGAAAAGGATGGAAAGAAACAGCAAAGAGTTCTTCACTTGTGAAAACTCTAGAAGGAAGGTTATCAATCAGATTGGTCCACTTGATATCGATTGTTCAACTGTCGATGATCCTGCTCAGGTAGCTAACAAACTAAATGAATATTTTGCATCTCCATTCACACATGAGGAGTTATTCAGGGGAGGGGGATTCCCAGAGGTGTATTCAACTCTGGCAGTAAACTAAATAATCTTGTAATAACTGAGAGTAAAGTGGAGGAGAAATTGTTGAAGATAAACATAACAAAGGCACCTGGGGTTGATGGAATCTATCCAGTTATATTAAAGGAGGCAGCAAAGGAAGTAAGCAAACCCTTAGCCATGATTATGAGAGCTTCCCTGGACTCAGAGGAAGTACCCATGCACTGGAGATGTGCAAATGTGACCCCAATTCACAAAGGAGGATCAAATGGGGAGACAGGTAATTACAGGCCTGTTAGTTTTAACTTCTGTTCCAGGGAAATTAATGAAGGCACTGGTTAAAGAAGCATTGCAGGATCATCTAGAGAAGACTTCAGTTATAGCTCGGACACACAGCATGGGTTTGTTAAGGAGAAGTCTTGTCTGACTAATTTGATTGGATACTATGATGTAGTCACAAAGGAACTGGATGCAAAGAATAACTTTGATATCATATATTTGGATATTAGAAAGGTCTTTGATACCGTTGCACATAGAAGACTGCTGCACAAATTGGAGCAGTGTGGCACTGGAGGCAAATTGCTGCTATGGATAAAGGGATGGTTGAGTGGGAGAAGACAGAGAATGGTAATCAATGGACACTGCCCTTTGTGGACTAATGTTATTAGTGGAGTTCCCAGGGTTCAGTGTTGGGTCCATTGTTGTTTTCTGTATTCATTAATGATACTGATGGTGGTATATCAGGCTTAATGTCCAAGTTTGCAGACGATAAGAACGTTGCCAGGGTTGTTAATGACACTAATGACAGTACGCTGCTGCAACAGGAACAGGATCTAGAAAAGTCAAGCAGATGGGCTGAGAGGTGGAAAATGAAGTTTAACATTGACAAATGTAAAGTACTACATATGGGAAGCAGTAATCCCAGAGTAACATATCAATTCTGTGGTACCATTGTGGTAGAGAATGAAAAGGACCTGGGGGTAATTGTGCAGGCAGGTATGAAGTTTTCTGAGCAGTGCAGATAGTCTGCAAGAGTTGCTCATGGTGTCTTGTCAATGATATACAGGAATTTTTCTAGCAGGGATAAGGAGGTGATTATCTCCTTGTATAAGGCAATTGTCAGTCCACACAATGAGGTCCACTCATTTTAAGAAGGATGTAGAGCTTCTGGAATGAGTACAGAGTAGGGCAACAAGATTAGTGAACAGAACACAGGGTTGCTCTTACGAAGAAAGGCTTAAGTTTTGCAAATTAGTGTCTGGAGACTAAACACCTGCGAGGTGAACTGATTGAGGTGTATAAAGCCTTGAATAGTTTGAGCATGCTCAATGCTGATGGGATTCTTCCTCTTGCTCAGAATAATCAACTGAGAGGGCATAGATTCAAATTGAGGAAAGACGGTAGTAGGATAGATGTGCGGAAGTTTGCCTTTAGCCAGCGGGTTGTTGATTGCTGGAATAAACTTGCATCTGCCGTTGTAGAAGTTGATAGCTTAAACAGATTTAAGGCAGAACGTGACAAACATTTGGAGCGAGGGGATGGGTGAAATAAGGGTTTTTTTTTGGCTGATGCTACATAAGCTTGCTTTTTCTTGTATCATGTGCCCTTGCTAACGCTAACTTCTCCACTAATGCTTGTGTCCTCCAAGGTTCAGTTCTTTCCCCCACTCTTTCCTCATGTATATTAATGAACTTCTTCCATTGACTGGAAATCCTACCCATAGTTTTGCCGATGATAGCACATTGCATTCCACTTTCCATTTTGAAAAACCTTGCCCTGCTCAATCAGCTTCAACTTCTCGAATATCCACTACCAATTCAGTCTTGTCTTATATCTCGCAAAAAGGATTCTTCTGCTCCTATGCTCATCTTCGGTGACTCTCCGATTTCTAGGCAAAATGATATATCTCTTTTGGGGATTACCCTGACTTCTAATCTCTCTTGGCACAAGCACATTACAAATATTGCTTCCTCTGCATCTAAAAAACTTGGTTATCCCTTTCGCTCTCAGTGTTACTTTTCTTCTAAACAGCTGTTCACTCTGTACAATGAACTACCATGGAATACTGTTTCCACATCTAGGGAGGTGCCCTCAAAACCTCTCTCAGGTTTCTAGATTCCATTCAGAAGAGGGTAGTTAGGTTAATTAATGACTCCTCTCTAACGAGTCTCTTCACTCCCTGTCACATAGACGTACTGTTTCTGCTATATGCCTTTTCTACAGATACTTCCATGGGCACTGTTCTTCTGAATTGGCTTCTATAATTCCCATTCTCTCTTTCAAAACAGTCCAAACACGTCCTGCCACCAGCCAACATCCATTTACTGTCCAATTTCAAACTCACAGAACCAACTTTTCATCTTCCTCATTTATTCATTCAACTACTGTTTTCTGGAACAACCTTCCTTCACACATATTTCCTAAAAATTAGAGTCTAGCGAAGTTCAAATCTAATGTCAACAAATATCTTCTTTCGTCTTGTCAACCTCCAACCCAAGCACGGTACTAAGTGCTATAGGTTCTAATACCTCTCGTGTTTGGGGTTTTCATAAAAAAAAAAAAACTTCAATTTCAGTTTTCAAAAGAATTTGCTTGGTTGGGATCTTTGAGCTGACCAAGATGGCCACACGCCCATGGTTGGAAGTTGAAGTATTACGATCATGTCGATAGATAGAATAGTTCTTTATGCTGGTAGAAATTTGAGAAGTTAGGTAGGTTTCCTGTAGACAGAAACCAACTGTAGAGTAGCAGTTAATTAAGACTTGAATATTGTTAAAGTTGCTATGGAATCCTCTACAATTCCATTGCAAAATATAATGCATTATTGGTGTTTGGCAAACAAAGCTGTACTGACTGTTTTTTTAATGTGACTGGTTTATGGTGTTCAGCCCTCGGTTTGTCTTTTTGGAGAAGAATGGTCGACAGGTGTCCATATCTAGCATTAGCATTAGCATTAGTAGAGGCATTTGATGCAAGAAAGCAAGCTTATGCAGCATCAGCCAAAAAAAAAAAAAAAAAAAAAAAGTAACATAAATAAATAAAAATAACCACTTCCACTTCACCCCTCTGTTCGTTCGAAATACCTGTCCAGCTGAGCCTTAAACTTATTTAGGCTATCAACTTCCACGACAAGGGATGGAAGTCTGTTCCACCCACCAACCACCCGCTGGCTAAAGGCAAATTTCCGCACATCTATCCTACATCTGTCTTTCCTCAATTTGAATTTATGCCCTCTCAGGTGATTTTTCTGAGCTAGAGGAAGAATCCCATCAGCATTGAGCATGCTCAAACCATTCAAGGCTTTGTACACCTCTATCAGATCACCCCGCTGGTGCCTAGTTTCCAGACACTGTAATTTGCAAAACTTAAGCCTTTCTTCGTAAGAGAACCCCTTTGTCCCATTCACCAATCTAGTTGCCCTTCTCTGTACTCGTTCCAGCAGCTCTACATCCTTCCTGAAATGAGGCCTCCAGGCCTGTATACAGTACTCTAGGTGTGGCCTGACCATTGCCTTATACAAGGGAATAATCACCTCCTTATCCCTGCTAGAAAAATTCCTATATATCATTGACAATACACCATGAGCTACTCTTGCAGCTCGTCTGCACTGCTCAGAGAACTTCATATCTGCCTGCACCACCACCCCCAGGTCCCTTTCATTCTCTACCACTGTCAGTGTAGTACCACAGAGTTGATACGTTGCTCTGGGGTTGCTGTTTCCCATATGTAGTACTTTACATTTGTCAATGTTAAACTTCATTTGCCACCTCGAAGCCCATCTGCTCAACCTTTCCAAATCCTGTTGCAGCAGCAGCATAGTGTCAGTAGTGTCCTTGACAACCCTGCCAACCTTCGTATCGTCTGCAAACTTGGACATTAAGCCTGATATACCATCATCAATATCATTTATAAATACAGAAAACAATAAAGGCCCCAATACTGAACCCTGAGGGACTCCACTAATAACATTAGTCCACGATGAGCAGTGTCCATTGATTACCACTCTCTGTCTTCTCCCCCTCAACCACCCCTTTATCCATAGCAGCAACTTGCCTCCAATGCCACACTGCTCCAATTTGTGCAGCAGTCTTCCATGTGCAACAGTATCAAAAGCCTTTCTAAGATCCAAGTATATAATATCAAAGTTATTCCCTGCATCCAGTTCTTTTGTGACTGCATCATAGTATCCAATCAAATTGGTCAGGCAAGACTTCCCCTTAACAAAACCATGCTGTGTCCTAGCTATAACTGAAGTCTTGTCTAGATGATCCTGCAGTGCTTCTTTCACCAGTGCCTCCATTAATTTTCCGGGAACAGAAGTTAAACTCACAGGTCTATAATTACTTGTGTCAGCCTTTGATCCCCCTTTGTGAATTGGGGTCACATTTGCACATCTCCAGTCAATGGGTACCTCCCCTGAGTCCAAGGAAGCTCTCATAATTATGGCTAAGGGTTTGCTTACCTCCTTTGCTGCCTCCTTTAATATAACTGGATAGATCCCATCCACCCCAGGTGCCTTTCTTGTGTTTATCTTCAACAATTTCTCCTCCACTTTGCTCTCAGTTATTACAAGATTCTCTAGCTTACTGCTAGAGTTGAATACACCTCTGGCATTCCCCTCGCTGAATAACTCCTCATGTGTGAATGTCGATGCAAAATATTCATTTAGTTTGTTAGCTACCCGAGCAGGGTCATCAACAGTTGACCCATCGATCTCAAGTGGACCAATCTGATTCATCCCCTTCCTTCTAGAGTTTACATAAGTAAAGAACTCTTTGCTGTTTTTCTTCGCATCCCTTGCCAAGGATCTCTCGTAATCTGCCTTCGCCTGCCTAACCTCCTTTGTAACTTGGTTACAGATCAACTTGTATCTATCATAGGCGTCCGTGTCACGTGTTAATTTGTATGTATCCCATGCATTTTTCTTCTCTGCCATATGCCTCATTAGTTCATCTGACAACCATTTAGGCCTAAACCTTGAACAATATTTCTTAGTTGGTATGTAAAGCCTAGTAGCTTCCACGATAAGTTCTTTGAATGCTTCCCATTTTGAATTTGCTGTTGGCAATATCATCAGTTGATGCCACTGTATAGAATTTAAATACTGTCTCAGTCCATTGTAATCGCCTTTACGAAAGCAATACCCCTTCCCTTTACCCCTAATGGTAGTTACCTCTTTGAGTAACTCCCACTTCAGCACACTGTGATCACTGCCACCAAGTGGTTCATTTATCTGCAGATTCTTAATGCATGAAGAATCACTACTGATAATCAAATCAAGAGTATTACTCCCTCTAGTTGCCTCCCGAACATGCTGATGTAGAAAACAATCATCCAATAAATCCACAAAAGCCTTGCTACTGTGTGAGTGACCAGCCCCCAAATTCCAGTCAATATCTGGGAAATTAAAATCCCCCATTATAAGACTCTCTGATTTACTGGCCCACTCTATTTCTCCGAACAGTTTCTTATTATACTCATCAGAGTCATTAGGCCTATAGCACACTCCTACTCTCAATTTTGATCTCCCAATGCTTATGTCACACCAAACTGACTCGACACTGCACTGTCCAGCGATGTCGACTGGCTTCACTTCCTTGGATTTTATGTGTTTTTTAACTAATAGCATAACCCCTCCTCCCTTCCTATCCTGTCTATCCTTTCTGTAGACATTGTACTCCCCAAATTCCAGTTCTGCATTTCTTATATCTGTGTGACACCACGTCTCTGAAATCCCCACAATATCTGCCTTTGATGTTTTGAGCAATACCTCAAATTCATCAAATTTATTTACTAAACTCCTAGCATTGGTGTACACACAAGTATACATGCACCTGTTCTTTTTCTTAGCTACCCTAACACAACCCATGTGTTTACTCGTACCCCAATGATTCCCAGCAGTCTCTGAAATATCCTGCATCTTATTTTCCAGGCTGCGGCTCATTCCAATAGAAGCAGTGCAAGAATCACTTTCACCTCTGCCAGTGGCTACTGTTAATCTATTAGTCCTTGTATCCCCCCAATCTAGCAGTTTTCCGACCCACCTAACATTGCCTCGATAGCATCAGCAAACATTCTTGCACCCTTTCTATTTAAGTGTATCCCATCCCTGTAGAAGCTTCTTCCATATATATTTCTAAGATTGGGTCTTTCTGTCTGGACGAGTAAATTGTATCCATGGATGTGTCCTGAATATTCTTTTTTATGTTTGAACCTCGATTATTTGATGTAGCAGCAATCATTGGAGGAGGAGAAGGAGATTTCACTGGTACTGTAAGAGCAGTATTGCTTGCCTGGTTCAACTGCTTGGGGATATTGGACTGTTGCTGGGAGAGAACAGTTCGTGCCCAGTCAGAGATTGAGGTGTTCGAAGGGACTATAACATCAGTTTGGGTGGCCACTGACTGATATTTTTGCACAACACTAGCATATGTAAGTTTAGTAATACCGTGAGCAATTAATTTCCTCACTTCTTGAAAACTTATTTTATTTTCAATCTTATACTTCACAATTTTCTTTTCAGTTTTCCACCTGTATCATGTCCTAGAATAAGCAGGATGGTTGCCTTTACAGTTAGGGCAGATCATTTCTGCTGCCGAACAATCATTTTGAATGTGATCGGAGGATCCACAGTTGGAACAAACTAGGTTTCCTCTACATGCCGTTTGAGATTGACCACACTTTTGGCACTTATAACATCTCAAGAGATTAGAGGAATGTATGGTCGAATGTGGAAAAAACATAACTTGCTTTTATGGACGAAGGTAGGTTTCGGGTATTAAAAGTGAGTATAATATTCCTTGTAGGTGTGAGTGTACTGTCCTTTTTAATCATGATTCTTTTCACTGAAATTACATTTTGCTCCTGAAACTGTTGACTTATCTCCTCCCCTGAGACATTCAATAGATCCCAGCTGGATATAACTCCCTTAGATGTGTTTAGGGTTCCATGGGGAGAAACTTTTACTGGAATTCCAGCAGAATTTGTAATTTTCAGTAGATGCTCTGAATGTTTCCGGCTGTTTGTTTCTACTAGTAGGTCCACTGATTGCAGTCTCTTGACTGTTTTAGGAGATGCTGCCAAACTTTCCAGGTGTTTCGGGATAAGAAACGGAGACAGTTTAGCAAGAGGCTGATCTGTAAAAGAGTGCATTATGAGAAATGCAGGAAAATCTGTCACTGAGGAGTTGGTTTCAAACCTCTTGGGTTGCGATATGTCATGTTTGGTTACTATGTCTGGCTGAGAGCTTTTCGGCTATAGAGAAGGAAACACATTTTGTTCCATAATTGCTCCTTTTGGCCCTTGGCAGATTAATTGTTCTGCCAAGGTTTCCGGACCACCACTGTGAAGACAGGAGCAGTGCCCAGTGTGACCAAGCGTAAAGTAGTAAGGGTTAGTAATAGAAATATGAAAAATAAAGAAAGGTGGCTTTCCTTTCTTGCTTTGCACAACTACTTTTGTAACAGTAGCTGTTATTAAATAAATAAATTTCTTAAGGACAGGAACTTAAAAGAACTATGAATCACTTTTATACATCGCACTTTAAGCACAGAGAAAATGCTCAATCACAATCGCTTGGCACCCAGGGCCATGTGTAAATGTAGATGCAAAATACTCATTCAGTTTGTCAACTACCTCAGCAGGTTCATCAACAATTGAACCATCGATGTCACGTGGACCAATCTGATTCATCCCCTTCCTTCTAGAGTTTATATAAGTAAAGAAGTCTTTACTGTTTTTCTTTACATTGGTTTTCAAAGATTTCTCGTAATCTGCCTTCGCTTGATTAGTGTCCTTTGTGACTTGATTACAGACTATCTTATATCTACCATAGGCATCTGTGTCTCCTGATAATTTATATGCGTCCCATGCATATTTCTTCCCTGCCACGAGTCTCATTAGGTCATCTGACATCCATTTAGGCCTAAACCTTGAACAGTATTTCTTAGTCGGCATGAAAAGCCTAGTAGCTTCCAAGATTAATTCCTTGAATTCTTCCCATTTAGAATTTGCTGTTGGTAACATCATCAGTTTGTCCCACTGTATAGAATTTAAAAACTCTCTGAGACCACTGTAGTCACCTTCACGAAAGCAAAAATCCTTACCCCACCCCTGACGGTAGTTCTTTCTTTGTACGCTGTGATCACTGCCACTTAGTGGTTCCTTTATCTGTAGATTCTTGACCCATGAAGAATTTCTGCTGATAATCAGATCAAGAGTATTACTCCATCTGGTTATCCCTCAAACATGCTGCTGTAGAAAACAATCATCCAATAAATCCACAAAAGTCTTGCTGGTGTGTAAGTGACCAACCCAGAAGTTCCAGTCTATATCTGGGAAGTTAAAATGCCCCATTATAAGAGAATCTGATTTACTGGCCAACTCTATTTCCCTGTATAGCTGGTCATCGTACTCATCAGTGTAATTAGGCCTATAACACACTGCTACTCTCCACTTGGTTTTCCCAATGCTTATGTCACACCACACTGCCTCAACACTGCACTCTCCACCCATGTCAACTGGATGCACTTCCTTAGATTTTATGTTTCTTAACTAACAGCATCACGTATACTACCCTGTCTATCCTTCCTGTACATATTGTACTCCCCAAATTCCAATTCTGCACAGCTTACATCCTTGTGGCACCACGTCTCTGATATCCCAACAATATTCGCTTTTGATGTCTTGACCAGTACTTCAAATTCATCAAATTTATTTACTATACGCCTAGCATTGGTACACACGCAAGCATACATACACCTATTCTTACTATTAGTTATCCTAACATAACCGATGTATTTCCTTATTCCATAATAACTCCCAGCTTTTTTTTTTTTTTTTTTTTGGTAGTTGTTGGCGCATCGGCTTCTGTGGCCATAGTGTACCTCCCAAGGTTTTTGCAGTACTTTGATCCAAGCCCGAGGCGGGATTCGAACACGCGACCTTTGGGTTGCCAGGCAGGCACTTTACCCACCTGGCTAGCCCGGTCGGCAACTCCCAGCTGCCCTTGAAATCCCCAGTACCTCGCTTTCCGGGCTGCTGCTCATTCCAACAGAAGCAGTGCAAGAATCACTTTCACTTCTGCCTCTGGCTACCGTTAATCTATCATTAAGTGAATCCTCCCAGGGTAGAAATTTTTTTAATCCACCTAACACTGAGGCGCCTCCGTAGCCAGGTGGGAAGGAGCAGCAGTGCGTAGCACACACTTCTTGATTAGACCGGGGTTCGAGCCTGTCACCACCAAATACGGAGGATGTGGAAAGGTCAGGGAATGACCACCGCATATTCCCGGAGCAATATGGCCTTAGTTGCTAATGCTCCTAAAAAAAAACAAATAACAAAATAACATAACACTGCCTCAATAGCATCGGCAAATATTCTTGCATCCTTTCTATATAAGTGTATCCATCCCTATAGAAATAATCTCTCGTGTTAGCAAGCAGAGACCACACTGAAAAAAATTCTACCCCATGAGCATTGCACAATCTCTCCAGGGCCAAACTGATTGACAAGGCTCACATCATATACTCCCTCTTATCGTGTCTGGGCAGAATTGCAGACACTCGCAACTTTTTTTTTTTTTTTTTCAACATTGACCTGTACTTGTTAAGTAAGTCAGTAGATCTCTTACTCTTAATGTCATTAGTGCCGTGTACAGCATCACCCTTTGTGCCCTTAAAAGATGATATCCCCTCTACAACATCATTAACTTTTGCCCCTGGCAGACATACCCCGGTCCTATTCCACCTATCCTTTTTGCACAATATAATTCCCATCTCCCTGACAATAGAGTTACTGACAATAACTAGCTCCTGTGGGACCAGTGCATTCTGCCCTGAAGGTTGCCACTGTGTTGCCTGATGATCAAGTGCAAGCTCTGGCATTGATGTGGGTAGCTAAGAGCTTGATAGATTCCCCAATTTAAGTATTTTGAGGGCATCTACCCTGTCCTTCATAACTCTCATAAAGACCCATAACAACACTCAGTTGGCGCCTAACTTCTTCACACTGCTTACATCAAGCACACACAACGACATCCCCCTTGGCAACATCATGTCCCATCCCAGAAAGTCTGCAAACATTTCACAAGTTGTACATTTCTTTAGGCTGTTATGTGTTGGAGAATCACCCCCCCTTTGGTTCCCCCAAGCCACAGAACTCTCACTACTTTGTGAATGTTGCTTTGCTGCTCTACTCTGGGTCATGATTTCCATTTAAGTACAATTTAATTAATTAACAAGGAAAATTAATAAGGTTAATTGATTAATTTACTATACTATACAATGCTATTCTAAGCTAATGCAGTAATACGTGTTCCGCTATATAGTTTTACGTTATATCTCAGCTATCAAGTTCGAGACACGTCATCATGTTACACTATACAGCAATGATCACAATGCTAAATACAAAAGATATATGCCCAAAAGTTGCTTAAACCCTTCAAAATACTTATTTATTAAAATTTAAACCTTGCTATTCTTCTGAGCTACACCAAAAACACTGATATGATAGTGGTATGAGTAGCAAGTTGTAACTTACAAAATCACTAGAAAAGTAAATTTAAAAAATAAGCTAACAAATGCCACTAAACCTATTTAATCTGTTTGTAAAACACAAATTAATACGTTAAATATCAACAATACAACAAAATTTCAAGGAAAACTTATCGGCTTGCAGCATCTACAGAAGTCTATGTCTTCACCAAGCGACACTTGAAGGCCAACTCAAAGTTTGTCATTATATCAAGTTTGTCACTAAGCTTTAATGTTGTTCTTTTTTTCTTCTCTGTATGAGGTTTATTTACTTCAGGAGCCATAATGAGAGGTTTTTAATTTAAAATAAATGAAAAACAGTGGTATAACCCATGATATCAGTACAGGATTCACTTTCAAAATGGTAAACATAAACAAATACAGTAATCACATGATTTGCCATTTTATTTTTTGGCACTGCAAGACATCTGTGCTACCTGTAAACATCCGATCTCAATATGCTGTTAGCTCGAATGTTCCATCATTCGGGGTGCCGTTATTTCGACAGTCTACCGTATATACTTGCAGCCACATTATAAGTATTTACCCTTTAAGCAGCATGTATGCATATTAAAATATATGTGGGCTATGAGGAGTAGTATGTATATTCATATTTCAAAGTTTCTTTAAATACATTTCAAATAATATGTCCATTTCTGTATTAACTGTCTTGAAAACTTCCAGTAAGTGCTGCTATCTCTAATCTTTACCTAACTAATGGTAAACTAAGTTTTAATAGATAGCAGCATGAAAATAGCTTTAAAATTCAGAGGAAGAAGGAATCACAGATTCAGAGGGACTGTTAGCCTCATTTTTCTGATTTCAGCCTGAAATTGAAGCAACCTCAAGCCACTGGTGTTAAGAGGAAATGCCTGTGAGAATACCTGTGGAAACTTACCCAAAACAAAAATCCCTTTCAGATGTTTATATATATGTGTGATATGAATGCAAAGTCTGTTATAGAAGCTGATAATATTTTGCAGCATACTTAAAAGTTTTTGCTGTAGTTTAAATCCTTTTCTACCAAACAAAATTATTCTGCATTAATCCCCTGACTTGAAGATTTTGGAGCATTTCCTCTCAACTCCAAGAGCTGTCACAGGAAATTCTACCTATTTAATCTATGAGGATCGAAAAAGTGCAAAGAATATTTCAAGCATTCAATACAGCAATAATATGTCTTTAGAAATAAATTTAGTAATTTCCTGTCTTGTCTTTTTATGTTTGGAGAGCAGCAGACTTTTGAGTAAGCATTTACTATAGATTTACAATACTCACAGCAGAAAAACTTTCAATATCCATGAATAGCCTTAAAATGTAAATGCATTATTTTTAACCAAGTAATTAGTAGTAAGATGCACAATACGTTATTCTGTTATTGCTTAAAATATGAAACACCATTGTGACAGCCTTTTGACAACAATAACTTGATAATAGTATATTTCTCTGCATTCTGTTTCTGTCCTTCTGAATAACAGAAAGATATTACAAATTAAAAAAAAATGTAATAGTAGAATGCAGAGAAGTGTACTATTATCAACTTAACAAACAAAAATCAAGATTATACTGCTTTATTTCACTGCATACATTGAAATAAAGCCCAGAACCTTTACTAATTTACAGCCTGTCTGAATCACTTATCTCACAGCAGGTGGCCTTAATTATTCTATCTCTAACAAATTTTGAATAATGGAGAATAAATAACTTCCTTATACTACATGGAAACTCATACAGATCTGTTTCATTATTCACAAGTTGTCAAGAGAACTTGAAAATAACAATTGAGACTATAGTCTATATCAACGTTTCTCAAACTGTGTTCCATGAGATGTGAACAAGTGTTCCATGAAAAATCGTAATTAATAATTAAAAAAATAAAATAAATAAATTTTGCATATTTTTAGTGTTCACCACTTTTGTATCATTAGAATATTTAACATAATTTTTTTCGGTTATTAATATACTGGCATAGACTAATAATCAAATAGACCACAGAGCACTTTATTTTGGCGGGCTTTGCAAAGAGAAGTATGCATAGGGGTAATGACACCTACGAAAAAGTAGCAATGTGGAGATCTAGTATGCCATTCGTATGCGATTTAGCCTGGAGTAAACGGTTTGAAGGAGAGGAGGAAGTGAACCAATATCATAACTAAACTCACTTCCTTGTACACATTTTTTTTTATAATTATTAGTATTTTGAAATATTATTATTATTAAAATATATGACCATGGATTTGTGATTGAAAAAAGGAAATTTAAAACAAGAAGCAAAGTACTTCTAGCAGTGCAACTGTGGTCGATGAAAACGAACACAATAATGTCACACTTCCAAGTGAGGACTAGAAATTGTTTTTGGTAAATCAAACACTATCTTGCCTTTTTACATGTTTTTCATCCATCAGCTTTTGTACTCCCACTAAATGTTGTTCACTGGCTATAACCATGACAGAATATTTTGTTGTAGTCACAGTTTGCCTTAATATATATTCCTTTTAAATAAATAGTATTGCCAAAAGGCTCTTCTGTTATTTTCTTAAAATATCAGCAACCGATATGACAGCCTGTGTTTTTTTGTTCTTGCTGGTCTCTCATCATGTAAGCCAGCATTTCCCAAACTTTTTTTATTCATGGAACACTTTTCATCTCACAACATATTTACAGAACACTTACGAAACACAAGTTTAGCGAGAGTCAAAGAACTGTTGCTAATATTTTATTACATATGATGCACTGTGCATCAGGAGCATCTTTATTTCCAACACATGTAAAGCCAAAATTCAAATAACTGTCATCATACTTTCGTTTTGGTCCTTTATTAGTTGGTACCTGTTTTTTCACTTCAGATTTTTGGGGAACAAAAGGCTACGATTGTTCATCCTCACTTTGAAAGTATAAGGTATAACATACCTTATATCTTCTAAAAAAGTTTGGGAAACGCTGGTCTACATGATGAGAGACCAGCAAGAACAAAAAAAAAAAAACAGGCTGTCATATCAGTTGCTCATATTTTAAGAAAATAACAGAAGAGCCTTTTAGCAAATGCTATTTATTTAAAAAGAATATATATTAAGTGACTGTTTTTTGTTGTTGTTTGTTATTTGGTTTTTAGGAGCATTAGTAACTAAGGCCATATTGTTCCGGGGATATGCGGTGGTCATTCCCTGCCCTTTCCGCATCCTCTGTATTTGGTGGGCACAGGCTGGAACACCGGTCTAATCAAGAAGCGTGTGCTATGCACTGCTGCTCCTGCCCACCTGGCTATGGAAGCGCCGAAGACAAACTGTGACTACAACAAAATATTCTGTCATGGTTATAGTCACTGAACAACATTTAGTGGGAGTACAAAAGCTGATGGATGAAAAACATGTAAAAAAGGCAAGATAGTGTTTGATTTACCAAAAAACAATTTCTAGTGTTTCTATAACAATATTTCCACATCTGGAAGAACAACAGGCAGAAGTACTACTATTTCAAAGGTTGTTAGGCAAGCAGCAGAAGCTGAGTGGAATTCATAATTACAAAAAAATACCAATAGACATAGTACATTCAAACAGTTCCCAGAATCACATGCTGGTACTTAAATGATTTATGCTATGGCTGAAAGATTTCTTGGTGCACTGATGTTGACCATGGTGTGCATACAAGCCAAGTGGGAACTGGCTCAACTGCTTCACTTGTGTGTCACAGCTGACTGATTGCAGAATGTCACAGTTTGAACAGCATACTAACATCAAGTTCTTCTTTAAACTTGGGAAAAAGTGTTATAATGATGGTGCAAGTATTACCGAAAGTTTATGGAGATGATGCTTTGAAATAAACAGCAGTTTACAAGTGGTTTATAGAAATGGACAGCAAACACCGGAAGGTGAACCTTGCAGTGGATGCCTTTTGACCTCACAAAACAACAAAAAAATAAAATAAAATAAATTTTCTGTTTATACTCAGGATGACCACAGAGTCAGAGGAGTTCACAAGACAAAAAGACAATACAAGAAACAGCACCATATTTAGCATGTCATGAAAATGAAGGAACTCATACAAGATGATAGGAAAATGACTATTGTTCAGATTGCTCACGAAGTTGACATGTCTGTAGGCAGGTCACGGTACGTACAATCATAACACAAGTCTTAGAGATGTATCAGGTATGTGCAAAGTTATTTCCAAGCTTGCTGTCAGCCAATCAAATGGACTGCAGGAAAGTCATTACAGGTGATTTGTTTGAAAAAATCTACACAGGATCTGAGCTTGCTAAGAAAAGTGGTCACTGAGAATCACCTGAATGGAACACAAAAATGTCTCCATGGCCCAAGAAGTCTAATGCAACAAAATCTGACATCAAAGTCATGTTCATCTTTTTTTTAAATGATGAGGTCATAGTGCACCATGAATTTGTGGCTAGGGGAAGAAGCATTACTGCTGCTTACTACACTGAGGTTTTGACATGTTTGTGTGAGAATGTGAAGCAAAGACGACCTAAAAAATGGAAGGATGGTAGATCCTGCACCATGTCAATGCACTCAGTCACTTGGCAATAGCAGTTTGGTAGTTCTTAAATGCAAAAAAAAAAAAAAAAAATCTAGAGGATCTGAGCTTGCTAAGAAAAGTAGTCACTGGGAATCACCTGAATGACATACAAAAATGTGTATGACATTCGGGTGATTCCACAGTCATGCAGCAGCCTCCCTACTCCCCCCGACCTTACACTGTTTGACTTCTAGCTGTTCCCTAAACTGAAAATTGGGCTTCAGGGCCATCATTTTGCAACATTGGATGATATCAAAGAAAACACATACTTTCACAGCATACTTAAAAGTTTTTGCTATAGTTCAAATCCTTTTCTTCCCAAGCAGCCGTATGTGTGCTAAAAACACCATGATTTTAAAGAATGCGTCAAAGCTTGGGAGGATCAATGAAGCAAGTGTGTGTGTGTGTGTGTGTGTGTGTGTGTGTGTGTGTGTGTGTGTGTGTGTGTGTGTGTGTGTGTGTGTGTGTGTGTGTGTGTGTGTGTGTGTGTAAGGTACTTTAAAGGTGATTAGGTTAGTAAGTCCAACTTTTCACTCAATAAACTTTTATAGTGTGAACTGATGAGGTTATGTAGGTGCCTAGTGCAGATTGAAAGCCACTGCTGAATGGCATTAAGGTACTGTAATATAATGTTCTTTGCTAAAGCATATATATTTTAGCCTCATAGTCTAATTATGATTAGATTAATTTGAGTAATGATTATCTGCAAACACCTCAAGGTGCTGTAGAAACCATATACAGGATGTTTAATTTGTGGAGGAATTTAGACTGCTGGTAGGTAACATGTTTCTTAAAATTCAGTTTAGTACAGAAAATTAAACCTAAGTCCCACTGAATTTATCACTAGTATCTGTGTATCTTTCAGTTTCGATATGAGGTCTAGATGAAGAGATTGCAAACCAAAATGTATTGCTTATAGATTTTCCTTCAGTAAAGCAATAGCCATTGCATTTTGCCCAAGTTTCAAATTTCCAGTTAGAGCTGCCCTTCAATGGTAGGCAAGCTCAATGATTGACAGGAAATGGCAAATCATCAGCATACATATAAACTTTCACAAGATTTGTATATGTCATATTATGTGACTGACAAGCGGGTCTAAGTCAAAAAAGGATTGCACTTAGAATCAATCCCTGACATATGCCCTCTCCTTATGTGTGGGATGGAAGATAATGCGGGGAGGATTTTTGTGAACTGTAATTAGATATTAACAACACCTGTAAGTTTTATGAGCCATGCTCATCTTCTTTTACTTGCAAATTAGAAATAAAAATTTTATTAACTTATCCCTATTTTGATAAACTAACCAGATGTAATAATATCATTAAGAAAGGTTAGGTTAGGTTAGGTTAGGTTAGGTTAGAGAAAATGAGATATGAAGGTTCATTGTAAACATAGGTTACAGCAATACACAGAGCAGTTCTTTGGTAAATTCAAGATCTGGATCCTTAACAGTGATACAGAGTTTTTTGGGGTTTTTTTTTTCTTTATTTTTGTTATTTTAATGTTATTTTTTGTTTGATGTAAAATGTATTACTTGTTCTTGGCAAAGTGTGTAATATAGCACTTGCTTCTGTCCTAAATATGGTTTCTTCAAACAGGAGCAACAGTAGCATCTTTATTGTATCAGTATCCGAGACCTTCATTTTTATAGAATTTGGCTATTTATGTTTATTATTTTTACTAGATATAAAAGTGAATCATTTTGGTAAGAGTTTCAAAATAGTAATATAATATTATAGTAAAATAGTATTATAGTAAAATATAATATAGTAATATAGTAAAATATAATATAGTAATATAGTAAAATAGTATTATAGTAATATAGTAAAATATAATATAGTAATATAGTAAAATAGTATTATAGTAATATAGTAAAATATAATATAGTAATATAGTAAAATATAATATATTAATATAGTACAAGGAAACCACAGGCTTTTGTTGCACTGCCGAAAAAAAAAAAAACAAAAAAAACACCAAATAGATAAGAAAATACAAATTATAAGCTTCTCTCCTCACACAATTAGCTATTCAGTTGACCTTTAAATTATTCAAACTATCAGCCTCAACTATTGAGGGCAACTTGTTCCAGCAATCACGACTTGCTGGCTAAAATAAAACTTCCTACAATCTAATCTAAACCTCAACCCCTGTTATTTGAATTTATAGTCCCTAATTCTGGAATTCTTTATAACATTGAAAATTCCACCTTCATTAATTTTAATAATCACTCACAGAGCCTTAGAAACCTCAATCAGGTCACCTCTGAGGTGCCTGGTTGCCAAACTCTGTAGCTCACATAATCGGAGTCTTTTCTCATATGGTCATCCTTTTGCAGATCTATCCATTCTATTTGCTTCTCTTTGGATCCTTTCAAGAAGCTCGGAATGTCTTTTTTCAAATGAGATCTCCATACTTGAACAGAGTATTCCAAATATGGTCTTACAATTGGTAAATACAGTGGCATTATGATCTCCCTATTTCTATAGCATAACGTTTGATAAATCATTTCCTGGCTGCCTGTGTACATTGTTCAGAAAACATCATATTTGCCCAAATCATAACTTCCAGATCCCTCTGCTCCTCTACTGTTTTTAATTCACCACCACCAAGTGTATAATTTATTTCAGGGTTGCTATTCCCCAATTGTAAGACCTTGCATTTAGCAAGGTCTTACAATTGGAGAATAGCTGCCACTTCTCTGACCATTTTGAAGTCTGTTCAAGTCATCCCGAAGGAGTGCTGCTTGGCAATGATCAATTCTGCCAATCTTTATATTATCAGCAAATTTTGACATCATGCCTTCTATTATTTCATCGATGTCATTTATGAAAATGAGAAACAGCAGTGGTCCAAGGGACCACACACACATGACATTATACCAATATAAAGAATATCCATTAATCACAACCATCTGCCTTCTGTCCTGGAGTCACCCAGCAATCCATCTTAGAATCTTACCAGTAATCTCAACCTGTTCAAGCTTATACAGTAACCTCACATGAGGGATCGAGTCAAGTGTTTTGCTAAAATCCAAATAAACAAAATTGTTCCCAACATCCAGTTCATGAGTAACTGTGTCAAAACAGCCTGCTAAGTTAGTTAAACATGATTTTCCTTTAACAAACCATATATGTCCTACAGAATGCCACGTCTATCTAAATGTTCTTGGACTGCACTCTTAATCACTGCCTTAAAGATTATTCCTACCACTGAAGTCAGACTAACCGGTCTGTAGTTACCCCCTTCACTCTTAGAATTGTCTTTATGTAGTGGTGATCCATTGGCACTTCTCCAATCCAAAGGCATCTCACCCCAGTCCAAAGATAAATTGAACCATTAACCTCAATGGTTCAATATACCCCTTGGAGGTCTCCCTGAAAACTACTAGCTATATGCCATCAACTGGAGGAGCCTTGCTCTTCTCAGCATGAAGGGTCTTTCATCACTAAAGACTGATGCAAAGTACCTATTCAATTCATCTGCAACATCAGTTGGGTTATTTAAGACTTTCCCACACCCAGTGCACAAGAATCTGATCTGATTAGTTTTTTCTTTGTTGTATTCACATACATGAAAAATTTCTTGTCACCATTCTTTGCTCTCTTAGCCAGTGATTTCTCATATGGACCCTTGTCCTACCTACCTAACCTTATTTGTGGTACTATTACAGATCATGTACCTATTGTAGGCCTCAGTGCTTTTCATTGCTCTGTAATTATCCCATGCTATATTTTCTGCATTATTTGCCCAGCCACTCTGCAGTCGCCCATTTCAGCATCCTCGCAAATATTTTCTTAATGGTATGTATGCATTCATGGCTTCTGTGATTTTTGCTTTAAAAGTATTCCATAATTCGAATCATGTATTTGCCATCCCTCAGCAATGTACCCAATACATAGATGCCATATAGCATCTTAAAATGTCAAAGTCCCCTCTTCTGAAGTTAAAACCTGTTCCTTTACCTATTGCAACATATTTCTTAATCTACCAACTGACAATGGTTCCTACACTTTAAGAACCATGGTGTCATCTCATTCGTTAATGAGATGACATCATGGGGCGTTAATAAGAAATACATAAAATCCAAGGAAGTGAAGCCAGTCGACATTGCTGGACAGTGCAGTGTCGAGTCAGTTTGGTGTGACATAAGCATTGGGTGATCAAAATTGAGAGTAGGAGTGTGCTATAGGCCTAATGACTCTAATGAGTATAATAAGAAACTGTACGGGGAAATAGAGTGGGCCAGTAAATCAGAGAGTCTTATAATGGGGGATTTTAATTTCCCAGATATTGACTGGAATTTGGGGGCTGGTCACTCACACACTAGCAAGGCTTTTGTGGATTTATTGGTTGATTGTTTTCTACATCAGCATGTTCGGGAGGCAACTAGAGGGAGTAATACTCTTGATTTGATTATCAGTAGTGATTCTTCATGCATTAAGAATCTGCAGGTAAATGAACCACTAGGTGGCAGTGATCACAGTGTGCTGAAGTGGGATTTACTCAAAGAGGTAACTACCATTAGGGGTAAAGGGAAGGGTTATTGCTTTCGTAAAGGCGACTACAATGGACTGAGACAGTATTTAAATTCTATACAGTGGGACCAACTGATGATGTTACCAACAGCAAATTCAAAATGGGAAGCAATCAAAGAACTTATCTTGGAAGCTACTAGGCTTTACATACCAACTAAGAAATATTGTTCAAGGTTTAAGCCTTAGTGGATGTCAGATGAACTAATGAGACATATGGCAGAGAAGAAAAATGCATGGGATACATACAAATTAACACGTGACACAGAAGCCTATGATAGATACAAGTTGATCTGTAACCAAGTTACAAAGGAGGTTAGGCAGGCAAAGGCAGATTACGAGAACTCTTTGGCAAGGGATGCAAAGAAAAACAGCAAAGAGTTCTTTACTTATGTAAACTCTAGAAGGAAGGGGATGAATCAGATTGGTCCACTTGATATCGATGGGTCAACTGTTGATGATACTGCTCAGGTAGCTAACAAACTGAATGAATATTTTGCATCGACATTCACACATGAGGAGTTATTCAGCAAGGGGAATGCCAGAGGTGTATTCAACTCTAGCTGTTGTTGTTGTTGTTGTTTGGTTTTTAGGAGCATTAGCAACTAAGGCCATATTGCTCCAGGAATATGCGGTGGTCATTCCCTGACCTTTCCGCATCCTCCGTATTTGGTGGTGACGGGCTCGAACCCCGGTCTAATCAAGAAGCGTGTGCTACGCACTGCTGCTCCTTCCCACCTGGCTACGGAGGCGCCTCAACTCTAGCAGTAAGCTACAGAATCTTGAAATAACTGGGAGTAAAGTGGAGGAGAAACTGTTGAAGATAAACACAAGAAAGGCACCCGGGGTGGATGGAATCTATCCAGTTATATTAAAGGAGGCAGCAAAGGAAGTAAGCAAACCCTTAGCCATAATCATGAGAGCTTCCTTGGACTCAGGGGAGGTACCCATAGACTGGAAATGTGCAAATGTGACCCCAATTCACAAAGGAGGATCAAAGGCTGACACAAGTAATTATAGACCTGTGAGCTTAACTTCTGTTCCAGGAAAATTAATGGAGGCACTGGTTAAAGAAGCACTGCAGGATCATTTAGACAAGACTTCAGTTATAGCTCAGACACAGCATGGTTTTGTTAAGGGGAAGTCTTGCCTGACCAACTTGATTGGATACTATGATGCAGTCACAAAAGAACTGGATGCAGGGAATAACTTTGATATTATATACTTGGATCTTAGAAAGGCTTTTGATACTGTTGCACATGGAAGACTGCTACACAAATTGGAGCAGTGTGACATTGGAGGCAAATTGCTGCTATGGATAAAGGGGTGGTTGAGGGGGAGAAGACAGAGAGTGGTAATCAATGGACACTGCTCATCGTGGACTAATGTTATTAGTGGAGTCCCTCAGGGCTCAGTGTTGGGTCCATTATTGTTTTCTGTATTTATAAATGATATTGATGATGGTATATCAAGCTTAATGTCCAAGTTTGCAGACGATACAAAGGTTGGCAGGGTTGTCAAGGACACTACTGACACTATGCTGCTGCAACAGGATCTGGAAAGGTTGAGCAGATGGGCTGAGAGGTGGCAAATGAAGTTTAACATTGACAAATGTAAAGTACTACACATGGGAAACAGCAACCCCAGAGCAACGTATCAACTCTGTGGTACTACACTGACAGTGGTAGAGAATGAAAGGGACTTGGGGGTGGGGTTGTGCAGGCAGATATGAAGTTCTCTGACCAGTGCAGACGGGCTGCAAGAGTAGCTCATGGAGTATTGTCAATGATATACAGGTATTTTTCCAGCAGGGATAAGGAGGTGATTATTCCATTGTATAAGGCAATGGTCAGGCCACACCTAGAGTACTGTATACAGGTCTGGAGGCCTCATTTCAAGAAGGATGTAGAGCTGCTGGAACGAGTACAGAGAAGGGCAACAAGATTAGTGAATGGAACAAAGGTGTGCTCTTACGAAGAAAGGCTTAAGTTTTGCAAATTACAGTGTCTGGAGACTAGGCACCAGCGAGGTGATCTGATAGAGGTGTATAAAGCCTTGAATGGTTTAAGCATGCTCAATGCTGATGGGATTCTTCCTCTAGCTCAGAAAAATCACCTGAGAGGGCATAAATTCAAATTGAGGAAAGACAGATGTAGGACAGACGTGCGGAAATTTGCCTTTAGCCAGCGGGTGGTTGGTTGGTGGAACCGACTTCCATCCCTTGTGGTGGAGGTTGATAGCCTAAATAAGTTTAAGGCTCAGCTGGACAGGTATTTTGAACGAACAGAGGGGTGAAGTGGAAGTGGTTTTTTTTTTTTTTTTTTTGGCTGATGTTGCATAAGCTTGCTTTCTTGCATCAAATGCCTCTACTAATGCTAATGCTAACAACTCAGAAGAATATGTCGATGAAAAAATTGTTAGTAATGCTGTTGTGAGATTTTTTAAACAGACAAAAGTTTCAGGAATGGAATTCCAAACTTTTAATACCTTGTTTTTATTTTTGCAGTTTTCTTTGCTAATGCTGTCACTAACCGTTTCTTTCAATATTTTCTATATCAGCTCTGAGGTCAATAAATTTTTGCCTTCAAATTGAGCTGCTCCGAAAATCAATAAATTGCATCGTGATGATAGTTTATTAAAAACTGTCTTTAAAATATCATGCCCCAGACCAGAGCAGCAACGCAACGGGCACAAAGTGGCAGGAGTGCTTTCACGACTTTTTTGCAACATTGACCTGTACTTGTTAAGTAAATCTGCAGATCTCGTACTCTTAATGTCATTGGTGCCAACATGTACAACAATATCACCTTTTGTGCCCTTAAAAGATGATATATGCTTTACAACGTCATCAACTTTTGCCCCTGGCAGACATACACTGGTCCAGTTCCATCTATCTTTTTACACAATATATTCCTCATCTCCCTGACAATAGAGTCACCACAATAACTAGTTCCTTTGGGACCAGCGCATTCTGCCTTGGATATATAGGAATTTGAGGTGTATAAGGCCTTGAATGGGTTGAACACGCTGAATTCTGATGGGATCCTTCCACTTGTTCAGATTACGAACATAAGGGGGCATAAATTCAAATTAAGAAAAGACAAATGTAGAATAGATGATGTGTGGAAATTTGCCTTTAGCCAGTGGGTGGTTAATTGCTGGAACAAACTTTCATCTGTCATGAAAGTTGATAGGTTAAATAAATTTAAGGAGGAACTGGACAGGCAGTTGGAGGGAATGGTGTGATTTTTTTTTTTTTTTTTTTTTGGCTGCTGCTGCATAAGCTCATACACTTGCTTTCTTGCATCACATGCCACTACTACTACTACTACTACTATCTCAAAATCATCCAGGTCGATCCACTGAAACATTTTCAGGTTCAGTTTGGCTAGTTTGACAGTCTGCAAACTTTAATGAATTTTGCAGTTTATTCCAATTCTCCGAACTTAACAAATAAGAAAATTGTTCAAAAGCTCAATGATGTTCAGACATAGCATTTGAAGGTTCTGACAGTCTGTTTTCTCATCAGTTTCAAGATCAGTGCTTTATCTTTGTAGGTTTGGGAAATATTTAAACAAGGTGGATTCCTGGAGTGATGTTGTTTCGAAGTTAAGTGCAAAGTGTTTAATGTCTAACAGCCCCAGGTGTTTCCCCCATCTTCACAGAGTTCTGTGTTTGTGTAACACAGAACTCTGTGAAGGCCAGAGATTTTCAAAAAGTGTACGTGTCTGGCTGTGTAGTGTAATGTCATGTTATGTTACGTTGTGTTGTTCTTCTAACCTTTGCCATTGGGCCCCTAGTGGGATCTGCCATTGCCCACACTCTGCCCCGAGGAGGCAGGTCAGGCATAGAGGGAATGCCGCAGAAGAGTACTGTGGCAGACCCTGCCACCTAATCTCTGAAGATTTCAGTGGCTAGGGCCTATTAAAAAAAAAAAAAAAAAAAACCAACCAGCCAAAGAAGGTTAGGATGTTAAAATTTGGACTAAGTTTATTTTTAGTTATGATAAAGGGTTTAGTTAGATGTTAAGTTAGAGTTAAGTCAAAATTAGGCTAGACAAGCGTAACAGGTTTGGTATGAGTACGAGAAGAGATTGAATGCTGGAGAGACAGGTAGAAATATGGGGCCAATAGGGAAGATGACCCCAAGAAGGTCCCCACCAGGAGAAGAGGGGTGTGAGGGAGGGAGGGGAGGAGACAGAAAACCATCCCTTTCCCCACCAAAGGGAAGGGGATCAAAGTGAGCCAGGCAAGGGTGCCCAGCACAGATCACCATATGTCATGTTGGCAGCAGGGCTGCTGATAATCATAACAGTAAGGGCTATACTAGACAAGCACTTGAAGCACAGTGTTGGCAATGCCTTCCAATGCCCAATTTTACAGAAAGCAGAGGGTAAAGGCATGCAAACTAGATGGGGAACTTCAAACACCGTATATGACGATGTAAGCTGGCATAAAACACCTGCCAACGCCTTCGGACGCATTACAAGGGCGTGTGCCTTGACGTTTGCATAGCCTGAGGAGACATTCTCCCCATGCATTGGGTGTTGGACTTAACTAGTTTGTTTATTATAGTTTGGGGAAGAAGATGTTTGAAACAGAAAAGTTTATTTGTGAGATGGAAAGGAGGCCTCCCTAGTACAAATTTTAATGACATTAGGCCTCCCTAATGTCATTAAAAGACTACTCCAGCAAAGAAATAAAAGCAAAGTGTTGTATTGAAATTGGAAAAGAAATGCTTCCGAACTGGGATGAACTCTGTAATGATGAGGAGAATCGGGTAGCTCAGTTCTGAACCTTATATTTATTGCAAATATTACTTCTATTTTAGTATTGTTTCATTAGTTAACGAAATACAAGTTTGTTCACTTGAGAAACAATTTATTGGTAGATTCTGGGTTATCTGTGTACAGAATCGTGAATGTACATAATTTAAGTTAATAAAGAACCTTATTATTATTAAATAAGATAAAAACAGTAATTGGAAAACTGCTGAAGAATATCGACTGGAACTAATGTCGGCATTAACAAAAAAGAATCACGTGCAGTCTATGTCTTCTTCAAAAATGAATTCTGAAAACCTTTCGTTTCAAACATAACTTCGGTGTCTTTCTTTTTTGAAAAGTACTGTGAAAGCAATGAAAGCACACAGTAAGCCACAAAGTACACAGTACAGTAAACCCCCGCTATTCACGGTATCTGTATTCACGATCGCCGATTTAATATAAAATGAAACCTAAAAAAATGTGAATTTTAAAGCACCGTGAATATTTTCCGCCATAAAAAAACATGGGCGTGGCTAAAATTATCTTTCCCGGTCAAAACAGTGCTCAGTGGGTGGGGGAGAGGGGTGACAAAATCGTGAGCGTGGATGTTTCTCGCTAATCCTTGTTCGATATGTGTTACGCGCTTGTCATGGAAGGTTTCGTCGTTTGCTTTTAATTTATATGCTTATAAATTGAATAAATTTATAAATTGATACCCTTACAAAAGTGATAAATCTACCGTTTTGAGGTGTAAAACAGACTTTTTCGAGTGTGTTAACAGAAGAAAGTGACTTTATTGTGGACAAGTTCTTTCTAACCCCTACAAAAATATGGCTACAAATAACAAGGGAAATGTGAAAAGATCAAAGAAGGTGATGACATTAGCAAATAAAATGGAGTTATTAGATAAAATTTCTAATGGTGAAAGTGTCTCCTCAGTGGCAAAACATTATAAGATCAATGAGTCAACGGTACGATCATTCAAGAAATCCGCCATAATGTCCGTGAAAACGCGTTAATTGCTTCAAAAATTTGCTCTGTAACTCATGATGTTAAATTAGAAAAATGGAAAAAGCTTTAAATCTGTGGATAGAAGACCGAACTCAAAATAAAATTCTGTTAAGTTCACTCATCATTTGTGAAAAGGCAAAACTCCTTTATCAACACTTTAGCGAAACTGGTGATAGCACTGGCGGGATAAGTTTTTTAGCTATAGCAAAGGCGCTGGATTGAAAGATTTGTTTGAAATTTCTAATAAATATTACATTTAATATTAAATTGTTTCTTATTTTAATTTCGATGCCATATGCTTGCATTTCACTATGTACTGTCTATGTACATAGTCATATTATGAAAGTACATATAATACATACATAGACAAAATTTATTATGAAGGTATATATAATACCTACATAGACAAAATTTATTATGAAGGTACATATAATACATACTTAGACAAAATTTTAGACTAGTTTTTCTTATATATCTCATACTTTGGAAAGGAACCCATTTATTACTATTGGGAGCCATAACTCAGTATTCGCGTTTTCGGTATTTGCGACATTTCTCAGGAATGTAACCCCCGCGAATAGCGGGAGTTTACTGTAGTTGCCAGCATGATACAGGGAAAAAAAAATAAAATAAAAAATAATAATAAAATAATGCATGCAACTGTTTCTTGGCATAAAAAACATGACTGAAAGAATTGCAATGGATTGTTTTTGAAAAGCGAAATGTTCGTACTTTGTTTCTTAAATGTGTATTGCATCTAATAACACATAAAATCGAGTAAATTCATATACTGGAAGCTACACTGAAAATGGGAAAAACTGGTGTTTGGTGTAAAACTGATAACACTGCAATGTGCATTTGATTAAAAAAAAAAAAAGTTTGCTTTATTGTAATTGTTTTTAGGGATCAATATCGGTACGGCACCTTTTCTGGTTGTATATTTGATCTTCTAACGATATTTCAAGAAAATATTTCTATTGATAGCTGTATTACAAACTCCGAAAACTGGTGTATTCTCATGACCATTCGTAAAATCAAACAATCCTTTATTGCACGAAAAGTACTCTGTTCCAGTGTGGGTAGTGGAGAATGTTTTCTCCTTCAAAAGGATGGAAAGTATTCATCAAGTATTGTCGAGTGGTGGGAAGACAGTAACAACAAGTGTTTTATTCTGAGAAGTCCCGTACAGTAAAATCAAACAGGAAGTTACCCTTTATGTTACAGAAAGTAGTTCTAATACAGTAAACCCCCCCCCCCCCCCCGCTATTCGCAGTATCTGTATTCGCTGTTTCACATATTCGTGGTTGTTGATTTAATATAAAATGAAACCAAAAAAATGTGAATTTTAAAGTGCTATGACCATTTTCTGCCATAAAAAACATGGGTGTGGCTAAAATCATCTTGCCCAGTCAAAACAGCGCTCAGTGAGTGGGGGGGAGATTGGTGACAAAATTGCGAGTGCAGATGTTTCCCGTGCTCACAATTCCTTTTTTAGTATGTGTTATGCGGTTGTCATTTTTTTTTTTTTTTTTTTTTTAATGTGAACTCCAAACACGAGAGGTATTAGAACCTACAGTACTTAGTACCGTGCTTGGGTTGGAGATTGAGAAGACAAAAGAAGATATTTGTTGACATTGGACTTGAACTTCTGTAGATTGTAATTTTCAGGAAATACGTATGAAGGAAGTTATTCCAGAAAACAGCAGTTGAATGAATAAATGAGGAAGATGAAAAGTTGGTTCTATGGGTTTGAAGTTGGACAGTAAATGGATGTTGGCTGGTGGCGGCACGTGTTCGGACTGTTTTGAAAGAGACAGCGGGAATTATAGAAGCCAATTCAGAAGAACAGTGCCCATGGAAGTATCTGTAGAAGAGGCATGCAGCAGAAACAGTACGTCTATGAGAAAGCAAGTGGAGAGACTCTGTTAGAGATGAATCATTAATTAACCTAACTGCCCTCTTCTGAATGGAATCAAGAAGCCTGAGAGAGGTTTTGGGGGCACCACCCCAGATGTGGGAGCAATATTCTATGGCAGGGTGGATTTGCGATTTATACAGAGTGAGCAGCTGTTTGGAAGAAAAGTAACGCCTAGAGCGAAAGAGAAAACCAAGTTTTTTAGATGCAGAATAAGCAATATTTGTAATGTGCTAGTGCCAAGAGAGATTAGAAGTCAGGGTAATTCCCAAAAGAGATATATCATTTTGCCTAGAAATCGGAGTGTCACTAAAGATAAGCATAGGAGCAGAAAAATGCTTTTTGCGAGATATAAGACAAGACTGAGTTTTAGAAGGGTTGAAATCAACTAAGTTGTCTTTGCCCCACTGGAGAATTACCTGAAGATCGGCATTTAAGGAATTGGTAGCAGATTTTTGAGAAGTTGAAGCTGATTGAGCAGGGCAAGGTTTCTCAAAATGGAAAGTGGAATGCAATGCGCTATCATCGGCAAAACCATGGGTAGGATTTCCAGTCAATGGAAGAAGGTCATTAATATACAAGAGGAAAAGAGTGGGGGAAAGAACTGAACCTTGGGGGGCACCGGCATTAGTGGAGAAGTTAGAAGACAGAGAGCCATCTACCATCACCCTCAGTGAGCGATCAGAGAGAAAACTGGATAACCAATTACTAAAAACAGTTGGCAAACCATAAGATGGAAGCTTGTTTAGAAGACCTTTATGCCAAACATGATCAAAAGCCTTTGAGATGTCAAGAGCAACTACTTGTGTTTCACCGAACCTTTCCACTGAATTAGTCCATAAATGGGTAACATAAGCCAGAATATCACCAGTGGATCAACACTGATGGAATCCATACTGGCAATCGTTGATCAGACGGAAGGTTTCTAGGTAGTTTAAGAGTTGGCGGTTAATTGATTTCTCCATTACTTTAGAAAGAATAGAAATAATTGCAATGGGACGATAATTGGATGGGAGGGATTTGTCACCCTTTTTAGGAACTGACTGGATATGAGCAAATTTCCAAGCAGAAGGAAAAACACCTTTGGAATAAGAAAGTAAAAAAAGGCCGCAAAGAATAGGAGTAAGTTCAGGAGCACAGGTTTTGAGAACAAGTGGAGAAATACCACCAGGACCTGGAGCTTTCTTAGCATCAAGATTCATCAAAATCCTTCTGATATCCTTTTGACGGAAGGCCACAGGAGGCATTGAATGGAGCATGTTGAGAATGGTGGGAGGTGTTTTACCAAGATCATTAATACATGAGCTGGAAGAAAAATGGGATGCTAGCAGGTCAGCTTTATCCTTGGCTGAAGTGACAACAGAACTATCTGGTTTGGCAGAGATGGACAAAAGTTGTGGCCAATAGCTTTGGCAAGAGACCAGAATGCTCGGCTACCATTAGGGCAAGAAGCAAGTTTTCTACTCTTAGTCTGTTCAAACTCTAGTTTCGACTGATTAATAACTGCTTTACAATTGTTGCGAGCTTTGGTGTAGGCAGAAAATGAAACTGAAGAATTAGAAACAAGCCAATTACGATATGCAACATTCTTCTTGCAAGAATAATTTCACTGACATGATCTGAGCAAACGTTGACATCAGAAGTTTTGAAACAGTAATCCGACCAAGGAAAAGAAGAAAATAAGTCTCGCAGGTCATGTCATTTTGCATTCTTGTAATGCCAAACAACACGAGGTTGGGAATAGCCATGAGATAAAGGTTCCATTGGAGAAGAGACAATCACCAAGTTGTGATCTGAAGTGCCTAAAGGACCTCTCACTTCGACCGTGTACTTAGAAGGATTGTTTGTGAGAAAAAGATCAAGAGTATTGGCTGTATGATTAGGATTGTCTGGTATTGTTGTAGGTAAATGAACAATCTGTGCTAGGTCATTAGTAATTACAAAAGCCTCAGCATCTCGACCTGCTGGATCGGTGTGACTAGAAAATGGAAGCCAGCTGGAGTTGTGAATATTAAAATCACCAAGGAAAATTACCTCACTGTTAGGAAAGGTGGACTGGAGAAAGTCAAGTTGCAAAGAGAGGAAGTCAAAGAGCTCCAAGTGATTAGTGGAGTTGGGAGAACGGTAGAGACAACAGATGAATTTGACACAATGAGGTAGAGAGATTTGAAGCCAGAGAAGATCAAAAAGAGGAGATTCCAAATTGCCAAGTCTCTGACAGGGAATATCAGAATGGACATATGCACAAGTACCACCTTTGAGGCGAAAAGAATCATACAGCGAATATTTTGGGCATCTCAGATGAGCAGTAGTTGAATCAACCAATAACTGAGATTCTGTCAAAAAAAGTACATGAGGTTTCGTCGTTTGCTTTTAATCTATATGCTTATAAATTGATACGCTTACAAAAGTGAAAAATCTACCGTTTTGCAGTGTATTAGTGTAAATAGACTTTTTCAAGTGTGTTCAACAGTTAAAAGAAAGTGATTTTATTCTGGATAAGTTCTTTTCTAACCCCTACAAAAATATGGCTACAAATAAGAAGGGAATTGTGAAAAGATCAAAGAAGGTGATGACATTAGCGAGTAAAATAGAGTTATTAGACAAAATTTTTAATGGTGAAAGTGTCTTGTCAGTGGCAAAACATTATAAAATCAATGAGTCAACAGTATGATCAATCAGGAAATCGGAAGAAAAAAAATCGGCCATAGTGTCTATGAAAACATGCTAAATGCTTCAAAAATTTGCTCTGTAACTCATGATGTTAAATTACAAAAAATGTAAAAGGCTTTAAATCTGTGGATAGAAGACCGAACTCAAAATAAAATTCCATTAAGTCCACTCATCATTCGTGAAAAGGCAAAACACCTTTATAAACCAACACTTTAGCGAAACTGGTGAGAGCACTGGCGGGATAAGTTTTTCAGCCAGCAAAGGCTGGTTTGAAAGATTTGTTTGAAATTTCTAATAAATATTACATTTAATTTTAAATTGTTTCTTATTTTCATTTCGATACCTTATGCTTATATTTCACTATGTACTGTCTGTGTTTGTCTACACACACAGTCATATTATGTAGTCATATACATAGACAAAATTTTGGACTAGTTTTTCTTATGCACTGGTATTCAAAGAAAGTGCAACACCTAGGAATTTCAAATTTCTAACCCTTTTTCGCGATGGTAGGTTACATTAATGACTAGCATCACAAATAGAAATATAAAAAAAAAAAGATATTTATTAATAGTTAAGGCAAAGCTAAGTAATATTTGACAGGTGCTCTCAAAATATTCCAAAATGAGCATTTGCAACCTTTATACAACATTTTTGGTAAACACAACAATTATGGCTGAAATGTTATCAGAAGCAATCAATTTTCTTAAGTTTATCATTTTAAATGGAAAACAAAATGAAAAGTTCACCAGGTGCAAACTAATATTTAATTGAACTGCCTCTAGCCCTATTGACAGCAGCACACTGTCGAGGCATTGACAAGATCAATTTCTGAAGATAATCAACTGATAGTTTGTGGTTCCAAACACGAATTATGGCTTCCTGAAGTTCACAAAGGGTCTTTGGTTTCTTTCTGGCAATGGCAGATTCCACAAGGTGACAACAGTTCTCTACAGAATTCAAGTCCGGGCTGTTTCCTGACCAGTTAAGAGTTGTAATGGACCATTCTCTCAACCAATTTTTCACCTGTAACAAATGTAAACACATTACTGTTGAACCTCTAATGCAGAAATGAAGCTAAAGTAACTATAGAAGTGCTACTTACACTTTTCGCCTGATGACAAGGAGCAGGGTCATCCTGAAAAATGCAGTTACTTGGTAGGTTGAAATGGTCTCTAACGGTTGGCAGCAATTTGCCTTCCAATATAGCCAGGTATCCATTGGCATTTACGGAACCTTGTATAAACTGCAGGTGACCTGCTCCGCGATACGAAATGCACCCCCATACCATATGGCTGGTAGGGAATTTCACTATAGAGACCATACAGTCTGGATGGTATTCGTCACCACACTTACAGCGAATCGTTTGTCTCCCATCAGAGCCATGCAGGTTGAATTTCTTCTCATTCGAGAAAATAACCGACTTCCACTGCTCAGGGTTCCATTTGACATGCTCCTTACACCAAATTAATCTGTCCTTTTTCATTTTTTGTGTGAGGAGGGGCTTGTTCTTAGGATGACAGGCTACAAGTCTATTTTTTAAGAGGCATCTTCTGACTGTTACTGCACTTGCTCCCACTCCTATATGTTCTTCCCAATATCTTTTCAGCTCAGATGAAGAAGAAGCTTTACGGTTTTTAAGGCATAAGTGCTTCAAAACGTGGTCTTGTTTTGGTGTAGAGACTCATTTGCGTTCAGTTCCTTTTTTCCTCATCAGCAGAACCAGTATTCTTGAGTTTGGAAAGAAATCTACTCACTGTCGAATGATTGCAAAGACACTCTATAAGCAATTTAACCCCAGGGGCTCGCATCTGGTGAGTATGGGCTTGGCAAACCCAGGGTCCTGAGCTGGATATCATCATTCTTCTCTTTCTTGGTGATTCCTTTCTACTTCTGACACACTCTCTCTCTCTCTCTCTCTCTCTCTCTCTCTCTCTCTCTCTCTCTCTCTCTCTCTCTCTCTCTCAGGGTAAGTCAGGGAATTTTTTTTTTTTTGGCTGCTGCAGCATAAGCCTCAAGCTTCCTTGCACCATATGGCTAATAATAATAATAATAATAATAATAATAATAATAAAAGTAATAATAATATGATGGGACAATATCTATAAAGCAACAATAAGAGTGCTATTGTTGCTTTACCCTCACGTAAAGCAACAATAGCACTCTTTTTTTTCGTGGCATCAACTGCACATAACTCATCATCCTGACACAAGCAAGGAATAACTGAAACTCTTGCAGAGCATGCTTATATAGCTGAAAGTAACAGCTGATCCAATATTATGTCATCACCTATGCATGTCAATCTTATCTGATGCAATCTGTAAGAAATATTGCCATATACTTACGTTATTCAAACAACAATTACAATTTTAAGGGGTGAAGCACTTTCTTTGAATACCAATGTATATTTCATACTTTGGAATGGAACCCTGTTATTACTATGGGAGCCATAACTCAGTATTCCCATTTCTGGTATTCGTGACATTTCTCAAGAACGTAACCTGTTTACTGTACCTTAATCTGCGAATAAGAATAGCGGGTAGAAGTAAAATAATTTTACAAACAAAGAAAACAACATTTCAAAAATATTTAAATTAGCGGGAGTTGGCCTGTTGGTACAGCACATAAAGCACAAATGCAAACATCCATATTGATTTCTGCATCACGTATGAAATTGTTTTTTTTTTTTTATTTTTATTAATTAATATTAGAAGTTCATCAAAACTCTGTATCGACATTCTGTAAAATAAAAAAATTCTCGGGAGACTTCCTGTGTGTTTCAAACATAATATCAAACTTTTTTTTTTTTTTTTTTTAACCTATTTGGATTTGCTGGATCAATTCACCATCGTCGTTTTCTCTTTCTACTCGCAATCAACACTAAATAAATACACAATACATCCAACTTGAAAAACATCCATGTTGAAACTGAGAATAGAAAACGTGAGTCACTGGTGATATCCAATGAAATGTTAGAAGCGCCCCATCTAGTTTGAAATGATCTGATATTAGGAGCGCTACAAGTAGTTTGCTGCTTTGGAGGCATTCACGATGCCAGCTTATGCTCATGCTTCAAGTGCTCGTCTAGTATAGCCATAAGAGTCATGTTCTAGGAATTAAGTTCATCGTGGATTTCAGTCTGTGAATTTAAGTTTCATCAGTCCAAGTGTCCAGGTCTGTCCTCTATTGTTAGCATTTCTTCACTCAAAGTTGAGCGAAGTGTAGAGTTTGATGTCCAAATCAGGTGGTGGTCCAGCTCGGTTCTGTCGTGGAAATCCCATCGTGAAGTTTCCATGATAAGCGTGGTTGTCAGATTTTGGTACCAGTTCAGTGCCTATATTTTTTTTTTTTTTTTTTTTATTTGGTAGTTGTTGGCGCATCGGCTTCTGTGGCCATATTGCACCTCCGAAGGTTTTTGCAGTACTTTGATCCAAGCCCGAGGCGGGAATCGAACCCGCGACCTTGGGGTTGCCGGGCAGCAGTGCCTATACCTGGTTCTGCTAGCCTTAGTCCATTTTGGGTGTAATGTCCAATTCCGTCGTATTTGTCAGTTCCGGTTGGTAATCCTATCACTGGTTTCCATAATTTGGGTGTTGTCCATTTCAAGTGTCAATTTGGTACATGTAAATCTGGTATCCGTTCAGTGCCTGTAACTCAGGTATTGCAGTTTCGGTCCTGTTCTCTTATCATTGGTCTTATTCAGCCGAATCAGTTTTGTGTTACTTGGTCATTCTTTTGTCTAGGGTTTGCTTGTCTCCTATTGGGGATGTCATGCTTAGCAATGACCACTGTTCTTTTTGCAAAGATGTTCTGCACATAGTTGCAAATATCCAGTATGTGGTGTTCCTAGTTATGTGGAATATATCTAAGCCTTCTAATGAGGAGGTTACGAATGTTTTGCAGTTTGAAAATTTTTTGGAAAACTCTGAATTCTGATTCAGAGTTTTCCAAAAAATGTGCCATGAGTTCACCGACCATGGTCTAGATCCGCGGTCACCAACCTTTTGGATCTCACGGACCACTAAACTCAAAATTTTGAATCCCGCAGACCACTACCATGATTTTTTCCATAAAAGTAACATTCTAAATATGAAATGGTACGTACACTTGTTTTTGCACTCCAAGTTATTTGCAAAAAATTGGATATCATTAATGTTAATACAGTATAATTAATAATATAATGATAAAAAAAATATAATGATAAAAAAAAAGTATAATAAATAAACACAGATATATTCATTATGAAAAATGCAAAAAAACATTTTAAATTTCGTTTTATTAAAAAAAGAATTAACAGAAACAATTAATATTAACAATTATCAAATATCGAGTGCACCTTGACATAGAGGTGTATAAAGGATTAATTATAGCAAAATAATCAGTGTGACATTTGTTGCTGCTTGTTTGAAATAAGCTGTTGGATTCTTGGCTCCAATGACATTATTGCAATGCGGAGAGCCGTTTGTATTTCTAGCTGACAGCTGTACTTGTTTTTAATTGCTGTAACTGATGAAAAGTCTTTTCACACATATATGTAGTTGAGAATGGAATTCAAATTTTGATGGCCTTTTCACTCAGCACTTAGTACTCACTTTTTATGGAAAGCCAAAAGCGAGATCTTGTTAGGGACGAGTGGAATTTATCTTTGAGACTGTCATCGGATGATAGATCGATTAGGCTTTCTTTTTTCTTTCATGTTCAAATTACTATCCTCAATTTTCGCCGAAAATGGATCTATTATCCATGTATTTCCGTGTCTGGGGTCCTCTTCCTTTGGGTAATAACAACCAAAAGAGTCAGTGAGCGACTTAAGTGCAATCGAACAAGAGTTATTACCTGTCGGTTGACATCCTCCTGTTTCATATAATCATCAAAATTTGGGAATATTTGCAGATCTTCTTCAGCCAACTGCATTTGTCACAGCAATATCTTCCTTCAAAATGCATCCATTTTCCCTCGCAGTGTGAACACGTAGTAGTAGTGGCATGTGATGCAAGAAAGCAAGTGTATGAGCTTATGCAGCATCAGCCAAAAAAAAAAAAAAAATCACACCATTTCCTCCAAATGCCTGTCCAGTTCCTCCTTAAATTTATTTAACCTGTCAACTTCCACGACAGATGGAAGCTTGTTCCAGCAATTAACCACCCACTGGCTAAAGGCAAATTTCCGCACATCTATTCTACATCTGTCTTTTCTTAATTTGAATTTATGCCCCCTTAGATTCGTAATCTGAACAAGTGGAAGGATCCCATCAGAATTCAGCGTGTTCAACCCATTCAAGGCCTTATACACCTCAATCAGATCACCGCGCAGGTGCGTAGTCTCCAGCCACTGCAATTTGCAGAACTTAAGCCTCTCTTGGTAAGAGGATCCCTTCATTCCCCTCACCAATCTTGTTGCTCTTCTCTGTACACACTCAAGTAAATCTACATCCTTCCTAAAATGAGGCCTCCAGACCTGTACGCAGTACTCAAGGCGTGGCCTGACCATTGCCTTATACAGAGGGACAATTACCTCCTTCTCCCTGCTAGCAAAATTCCTATATATCATTGACAAAACCCCATGACCTGCCCTGGCAGCCTGTCTGCACTGCACAGAAAACTTCATATCTGACTGCACAATTACTCCCAGGTCTTTTTCATTTTCTACCACCTTAAGTGTAGTACCACACAGATGGTACGTTTCTCTGGGGTTACTTCTAACCATATGCAGTACTTTACATTTGTCAAGGTTAAACTTCAGTTGCCACTTCTTAGCCCATCTGCCCAAATTATCTAGATCCTGTTGCAGTAGCACACTGCCATTACTGTCATTAACAACCCTGCCAACCTTTGTATCATCTGCAAACTTCAACATTAAGCCTGATATACCTTCATCAATATCATTGATAAATATACAAAACAACAGTGGACCTAACACTGAACCCTGTGGGACTCCACTAATAACATTGGTCCACGAAGAGCAGCACCCATTGATTACCACCCTCTGTCTTCTCCCACTTAACCATCCTTTTATCCATTGTAGCAACTTACCCTTAATACCATTCTGCACCAATTTGTACAATAGTCTTCCATGCGCAACAGTGTCAAAAGCTTTCCTGATTCCTGAAATCCAAATATATGATATCAAAATTATTTTTTGCATCCAGTTCCTTTGTAACCACATCATAATATCCTATCAAATTTGTCAGACAAGACTTTCCCTTAACAAACCCATGCTGTGTCTGAATTATTGCTGCAGTCTTGTCTAGATGATCCTGCAATGCATCTTTAACCAGTGACTCCATTATTTTACCCGGAACAGAAGTTAAACTAACTGGTCTGTAATTACTCGTGTGACCCTTCGATCCCCCTTTGTGAATTGGGGATACATTTTCACATCTCCAGTCCGTGGGGACCTCCCCTGAATCCAAGGATGCTCTCATAATTATGGCTAAGGGTTTGCTTAGTAAGCTGTCCTTGCAAGGATGTGTTCAGCTCGTTTAACAGAGAAAAAATATCTGCCAGGTATGCAAGCTTGGCTAGCCAATCATTGTTGGACAAGAGATCATGGAACCTTGAATTATTTTGCTGCTGGAAGAATAACTTGACTTCGTGGTGCAGGTCGAACAATCGGGTTAGTATTTTGCCCCTCGAACAGCCATCTCACCTCAGCGTGAAGAAGAACATGAGTATGCTGAGAGCCCATTTCTTCACAAAGTGCCTCAAATATTTGAGAATTGAGTGCTTTGTGGCGAATTTCTTTTACAATTTTAATTACATCAGAGAGTACTTCGTGCAGTTCTGGAGATAATCTTTTCGCCACAAGTTGCTCATGATGTATAATACAATATGTCTGTATTATACATCGTGACCAAGTAAACAAGATGTCTGGGTGTCCAACGTCTTTCACTTTTGCAACAACTACTGAACGATGTCGTCACTTTTGCGGCACCGTCTGTGCATATCCCAACACATTTCTTCCATTCAATACTGTGTTTCAGGAAATAACCATTAAGTGCATTGAAAATTTCAGAACCTGTTGTTCTACCCGACAAGATTAGCAAACAGAGGAATTCTTCCTTTAATTCTCCTTGGCAATCAAACCTCACAAAACAGAGAAGAACTGACTTGTTAGTTATGTTTGTTGATTCGTCAAGTTGAATTGAATAAAACGTAGAATTTTTCACAAATGCAATCACTTGATTTTCTATATCTTCGGCCATGTCTTCAATTCTGTGCTTCACAGTGTTAGCGGACATAGGAATTCCTTTCAGTTTCTGGACAGCCTGTTTCTCCAAAACCTCTTCACAGGCTTGTAACAAGCAAGGCTTAATTAGTTCTTCTCCAATTGTATACAGCTTTTTACATCTTTCGATTTGAAGTGCTATCAAATAAGATTTTACTAAAGACTTATTATCAACAATCATTGTTGCTAATGAACTTTTTTGCTTTTGCAAATTTTCAAGCATCCTCTGGAAGTATTCATCTGGCTTTTTAGCTAAATCTGGGTGTTTTGACTGCAAGTGCCTGCCAAGTTTCGAAGGTTTCATGGCATCATTGGATAAACGCTCAGAACATATAATACAAAGCAGCCGTGGATCCAGTTCACTTCCAGGTTCTTGAATAAATCCAAACTTCAAGTAGTCTGCATCATATTTTCTTGAAACTTTGAACTTTTTCCTCTCTCCGCCTCCAGTTTAATGTCCTTCCTGATGATGCCTTGTGGAGGCTCTGATTCATTAATCAACTCATGACAACGCAATGTATTATCTAAGAAGCGCAAAATGCTTGCTTGTTTTTTCTCACTCATTGGGGTTATTTTATTTGAATCTAAAACCAAATGAGAAATAAGATAGTTATCAAACTCAAGCTCTTTGATGCCATTAAATATCACACTGTGCACAGTTAAAATAAAAATATCACTGGTCACTTACCTAAGAATTGCAAAATGCGCCATGCCCAAGGCTAGGCCATCGATAAGAAATAGAAATAGCTTTCTATATTTTTTTAAAATAAAAGCATCGCTAATACTAGATATTGCACTGGGCCTTTTATAAACATACAACGTAATAAGGCAAAAATTGCAAAAAAGTAGAATCAGAATATAACGAAACATTTTAATAAACACGAAAATTGCAAATATATTCAGATTACTCTGCGGACCACCAAATTCTCTCACGGGCCACCGGTGGTCCGCGGACCACTGGTCTAGATGATCCTGCAATACTTCTTTAACCAGTGACTCCATAATTTTCCCCAGAACAGAAGTTAAACTAACAGGTCTCTAATTACTTGTGTCACCCTTTGAATTCCTTTTGTGAATAGAGGATATATTTACACACATCTACAGTCTGTGGGGACCTCCTTTGAAACCAAGAACTGATAATTATGGCTAAGGGTTTTCTGACTTTCCCTGTTGCCTTCTTTAAGGTGCCTTTCTTTTGTTTAACTTCAACAATTTCTACTCCACTTTGCTCTCAGTTATTATAAAATCCTAAAGTTACTATAAAATCCTGTTAAAGTTTGATAAACTTTTGGCATTCCCTTCCCTAAATAACTTCTCATGTGTGAATGTAGATGCAAAATACTCATTCAGTTTGGCAGCTACCTGAGCAGGATCATCAACAGTCGAACCATCAATATCAAGTGAACCAATCTGATTCATCCCGTTCCTACTATAGTTTACTATTTTTCCTTGCATTTTCTGCAAGTAAAAACATTTTCAGCTGTTTTTCCTTGCATTCTTTGCCAAAGATTTCTCACAATCTGTCTTCGCTTGTCAAACTTCCTTTCTAACGTGATTATAGCTTAGCTTATATCTACCATAAGCTTCTGTGTCACCTGATACTTTATTTGCATTCCATACATTTCTTTTCTCTGCCACAAGTCTCATTAGTTCATCTGACATCCATTTAGACCTGAACCTTGAACAGTATTTCTTAGTTGGTATGAAAAGCCTAGTAGCTTCCAAGGTTAATCCCTTGAATGCTTCCCATTTAGAATTTGCTGTTGGTAGCACTATCAGTTGGTCCCACTGTATAGAATTTAAAAACTCTCTGAGGCCACTGTAGTCACCTTTATTAAAGAAAAACCCTTCCCTTTAAGCCCTGATGGTAGTGATATCTTGAATTAAGTCCCATATCAGTACTCTGTGATCACTGCCACCTAGTGGTTCCTTTATCTGCAGATTCTTAATGCATTAATAATCACTGCTGATAATCAGATTAAGAGAATTACTCCCTCTGGTTGCTTCTCGAACATGCTACTGTAGGAAACAATCATCCAATAAATCCACAAAAGTCTGACTTGTGTGCGAGTGACCAATTCACAAGTTCCAGTCAATATCCTGAAAGTTAAAATCCCCCATTATAAGATATTCGGATTTATTGGCCCACTGTATTTCTCTGTACAGCTGTTTATTGTACTCATTACAGTCGTTAGCCTATAAAACATTCCTACACTCATTTTTTGCTTTTCCAGTGCTTATGTCACACTTTGGGTACGATATGTACATATTGTACCCAAATTCAAATTCTGCATTCCTTACATCAAGTGTGACACCAAGTCTCTAATATCCCAATAATATCTGCCTTTAATGTCATCCCCAGTAGTTCAAATTTATATACTATACTCCTAGCATTGGTGTACAAGCCACTATACATGCATCAATTCTTACTCTTAGTTACCCTAACACAGCCCATGTATTTACTTGTTCCATGATAACTCCCAGCAGTCCTTGAAATCCCCAGCACCTCAATTTCCAGGCTGCTGCTCATTCCAATAGAAGCAGTGCAAGAATCGCTTTCACCTCAGCCTGCAGCTAATATTAATCTTTTAGTCTGTGAATCCCCCCCCCCAAGCTAGCAGTTTTCAGCTGCACATAACACTGCCTTAAAAGCATCAGCAAATATTCTTGCACCCTTTCTATTTAAGTGTATCCCATCCCTGCAGAAACAATCTCTCCTGTTAACAAGCACCATGTTGCGAAACATGGTTCTTGTTAACAGGAGACCATGTTGAGAAAAACTCTACCCCATGAGTCTTGCAGTCTCTCCAGGGCCATATTGATTGACAAGGTTCTCATCATATACTCCTTCCTATAATGTCTGAGCAGAATTACAGACACCTTCAAATTTATCCCTAACTCGTGACTTTTTTAAAAAATTCATCTGTATTCACAGATTTCTTATCTTAATGTCATTATGTCAACGTGTGCAACAATATCTCCCTTTGTGCCCTTAAAAGATATCTGCTCTACAATGTCATCAACTTTTTCCCCTGGCAGACATCATCATCATCATCAGCCATTTTCAATCCACTGCAGGATGAAGGCCTCTCCAGCAACTTTCCAGTTCCTTCTGTTTTGAGCACTGGCCATCCATTTACTACTCAAAAACTCATGAATTTCATCTATCCATCTCCGCCTTTGTCTTCCAGGTTTTCTTCTAGCTCCTCTTGGGTACCATTCTGTTATTTTCTTAGTCCATCTGTCATCATGTCTTCAAGCTATGTGTCCTGCCCAAGACCATTTTAGTTCTTTAGTTTTGATAAGAATGTCCTTTACTTGAGTTTGCTGCCTAATGGCAGACATACCCTGGCAGACATACCCTGGTCCTATTCCACTATCCTTTTTTCCCCAATATATTTCCCGTTTCCCTAACAATTGAGTCACAAACAATAACTAGCTCTTGTGGGACCAGCACATTCTTCCATGAAGATTGCTGCTGTGTTGCCTGATGCACAAGAGTGAGCTCTGGTGTTGAGTTGGGCAGCTGAGAGTTTTACAGCCCCCTATTTTAATTCCTTCGAGGGCATCTACCTGACTCCTCAAATTCTGATAATTCTCAAATTCTCAAATTTTGATAGCTGTCCATCAAAATACGGAGTTGGTGTTAATTTCTTGACACACTCTGCACCTCACACACACAAAGACATCCTCCTTGGCTAGGTCATGACTTCTTCCAGAAATGTACACAAACATTTCACAATTTGCACATTTTTTTAGACTGTAATGGTTACTTACTGTGATTGGAGAATAGTCCCCTTCAGTTCTCCCCTTAGCCACAGCATTCTCGCTGATTTGTGTCCGTTTCTTTGCTGCTCTAGTCTGGGGCACGATTTTCATTCATTTAAATATAATTTAATTGATTAACAATGAAAATTAATAAGATTAATAAATTTAATTTGTTAATTGGCAATACTGTACTAAACTGACGGATTCCTAATGCAGCACTACATATTACGATATCTAGTTTTATGTTATATCTTATGCAATCAAGTTTGAGATATACTTTATGCTATTCAGTATCGATGTAATATACTACAACAATGGCAGCAAGTTTCAAACAGTACAAGCTTCTACGTATACTAACTAGTAACCTACAAAATCTGTAACTAAATTCCAAATAAACTAAGGAGAGAAACTAGGGCTATAAAGTTACTTAAAGAATATGATTTAATATTACAAATAGGTCAATAAAATGGCAAGAAATTTTCAAAAACTTATCGGATTCCTGGAGCTGAAATTTCTTTGAGCAACATGTGGACACTCTTGTTCTTATCCTAGCTAGCAAAATTTCTGTACATCATTGACAAAACACTATGAGCTATCCTGGCTGCACGTCTGCACTGCTCAGAATTTCATGTCTGACTGCACAATTACCCCCAAATATTTTTCGTTCTCCGCTACCCTGAGTGTATTACCACACAGTTGATAAGTTACTCTGGGGTTACTGCTACCCACATGCAGTACCTTGCATTTTTTAGTGTTGCAATAGCTCACCCTGATGACTGTTAACCACCTTACCAACCTTTGTATCATCTGCAAACTTAGACATTAAGACTGATATACCTTCACCAATATCACCGATAAATACTGAAAACAACAATGGACCCAGCATCAAACCCTGGGTAACTCCACTAATAACATTAGTCCATTAAGAGTAGTGTCCACTGACAACCACTCTCTGTCTTCTTTCACTTAACCAACCATTAGCAGTAACTTGCCCTTAATGCCATCACTCCAGTTTGTACAGCAGTCTTTTATGTGCAATAGTATCAAAAGCCTTCCTGAAATCTAAGTACATGATGTCAAAATTATTTTTTGCATCCAGTTCCTTGTCACTGCATCATAGTAACCTATCAGATTGGTTATACAAGCCTGTTCCTTGACAAATCCATGCTGTGATTGAAGTATAATTGCATGCCTGTCCAAATGGTCCTACATTACTTCTTTAGCCAGTGATTCCATTATTTTCCCTGAAACAGATAGTAAGCTAAAAAGGTCTGTAATTATTGATGTCACCTTTTGATACTGCTTTATGAATTGAGGATATATTCGCACTTCTCCAATCCATAGGGATCTTTCTTGCTTACCTCCCTTGCTGCCTCCCTTAATATAACTGGATACATTCTATCTGCCCCAGGTACCATTTTCAAGTTCATCCTCAGCAATTTCTCCTCCACTTTCCTTTCAGTTATCGCAAAGTCATTTTTTGATAAACTTTTGGTCCCCTACCCTAAAGAATTCCTCATGTATGAATATAGATGCAAAATAGCTATTCAATTTGTCTGCAACCTGAGCAGGATCACCAACAGGTTAACCCATAAACATCAAGTGGCCCAATGTGATTCAAACTCCTTCCTTCTACTGTTAATACAAGTATAGAAGTCTTTGCTGTTTTTCTTTACATTCTTTTCCAAAGACTTAATCTGCCTTAGCTTGCCTAGCCTCCTTTGTGACACCTCCTTATTGAAACACTGTTCTTCTTTTGCCCACTGGAGTGCCTTGTGGCTTTTGCCTTTAAAAAATGCTGCCACATCAGTGGCCAAATTTCTCTTTCTACTTTTCCTATAGGTATTTCCATTTATTCTTCATTAGACAAGCTTTATTTTATTCTCTAAATTTTCATTTCAGTTTGTGAAAGCTTTAGTCAATCAAAGTTTTCACTTCTGAAAAATTTTCTTCTATCCATTAGTACTTGATATTAGTATTAGCCATATGGCGCAAGGAAGCCAGAGGCTTTTGCTGCACCAGCCACAAAAACAAAAGTAAATAAATAATAAAATAAACTACCTATTTGACTCTCTACTCATATAGGTATTTTGAATTTAGTATTTTTCTTCAATATTTATAAAAATATTTTATCTTGACAGACCCGTGACCCTTCCCCCAATCTCCATGGATCTCCATGCTGTTAATTCCTGCACCACCTTGGATAGCTACACCTTGGCTTCTCATTTATGTATTGATAAAAGTTCGAAAAACGGGGTAAGTACTGATAACTTATAGTTTTGTGGAACCCATCCCTGACTCTTATACGAAGATGTGCTATAATGAGAATTTATACTATACATTTTTTTGGTTTTTTTTTAGAATGCATCTCATGCATTATAGCAGCAACAGCTGTATTTATAAAAATAATAATAGTGTCCTTGGTTATTTAAAGAGTAAAAAAGGATGCAATTAACACTACATAAAGTTCTTGCCAATTTTCTCATCACCACATTGTGTTAATCAAAAATCGAAATTTGATAAGGCTGCATACTTGCAACCTTATCAAATTATTTAGCCAAAATATGTCGAAGCATAAAAGATACTAATTTTCTGGTTTCTGATCAGCATATAATGCTGGTCAGAAACAGAAAACAGTTTAAAATACAACCTGTTATATTCTGGTTAGTCATTTTAATAATTCTTGAACCCATGATGGTGCAAAGAATAATCTCAGCTGTTCCTTCTCCCACCCCCTTTTAGCATATGCTGGCCTTTTTTAAGAGGTGTATTTTTAACACTTCTTAACAGTTTTTTTTTTTTTTTTTTTGTTTGTTTGGTACGAACTGTCAGTGATTTATCACTCTACATGGCACACGTTTCCCAAAATCGTTATTCACTTTGAATTTTGTGTCATAAAGTCTATTCAAAGTTGTTGTTGTTGTTGTTGTTGTGGGGGTTTTATGGCGCATAAGCTGCTTTGGCTATAATGCGCCTAGTTCAAAGTTGTGTTTGCTTAATATTATATATATATATATATATAATTTTATTATTATTATTACGAGGTTTAACTGACCATGAACCGCACTTTATGGTGGGGAAAAAAAATCCTACTAAAAAATAACTTGTAGGCTGAGGAAATCCATTGTAAATGGGAACACTCCTCTTGAAGAGGAAGATTATTATTATACCCTGTACAACCTTAGCAAGCACTGTATCAGTATTTAGTAGTGCCATCTATATTTAGCAAGATGAAATAACTCAGAAACATCACCTCAAAACAACAAGACTACCGAAAAAAAATTAATGATGGCATGAATATTAAATAATCATCCGTCATCATCTCTCATCTGCACAAGTGCAACAAAGGATTACTTTAAAAAAAAAATCCAAAATAATATACATATCCTTAAGAACTGTCCTCTTCTTTTTACATACGTATTCTTTTATTTTTATAATTCTTTCTCTTTTATTTTCTCCAACAGAGTGTTAGCATCGAGAAGAAAATTTGTTTTATTTGTTTGTTTTATTCCTTAAACCTGCAAAGAAATATACCAACTCACTGGCTTTTGGAGTTTTCCTTCCTAATTTTTTCTACACAAGCAGAATTTATCCTAGCAGTTCTAAGAATTTTTTTAAACTACATTTGCTGTTTGGTAGACATTGATAAAAATATTTTATGAATGGTTATTCAAGTGTAATTATGTCTAGATGAGTAGGAATTAAGTCAACTTGTCACATATATGTCACCATATATGTGACAAGTTGCAATTCACTACAATGCTGCAATTTCAAGATAAAGTCAGTCCATCCCTGAAATTTCTGATCACATCTCTAACTGCTACCATAACTACAACTTACCTCAAAAATATGCTCCATACCTTCTTCGGTTAACACAATGATGATACTGAATAAAGCATATGTTGAGTTATGCTCAAAGCTGCTTTCATCATTACCAGCAATAAGACTTAGAGCCCATAACCTAAAAAAAAAAAATGCAAGTTAAATGGAAAATAGCAAGATAATATAAACTTTTCAATACAAAGATACCATACTTATTTTTATAAAGATTAGCATCAGTGGCATAACAACAATTCTGGCAAATCTTCCACTGCTGTTGGGGGGGGGGGGGAGCTGTTGTTGTTATTTGGTTTTTAGGAGCATTAGCAACTATGGCCATATTGCTCCAGGATATGCGGTGGTCATTCCCTGCCTTTCCGCATACTCCATATTTGGTGATGATGGGCTCGAAGCCCGGTCTAATCAAGAAGCGTGTGTTGCGCACTGCTGCTCCTTCCCACTTGGCTACGGAGGCACCTAGGAGGGGGGGGAGCATCGGCCCATGCTGATTCAAGAGAATTTAGTTTTATTGGAAGATTCCATTGTCAGGGAAATGGGTAAAATAACATACTGTCACCATGGACAACATCAAAATTCACCAATGGAATAGTAGAATACACTGATGAGCCAAAACATTACGACCACCTACCAAATATGATGTTGGCCCTCCATATGCAGCCAAAACAGCTTGTACCTAGCAAGGTACAAGCTTGTACCTAAATGTGTCTTATGGTATCTGGTACCAACACGTAACCAGCAGATCCTTTAACTCCTGTAAGGTCCATGGTTGAGACACCACAGATCGAAGTTGCTGTTCCGACATAAACCACTGATGCTCGATGGAATTGATGTCTGGGGAATCTGGAAGCCATCCTCATGTTCTGCAAACCACTCTCGAACAATCCAGGCAGTGTGGCATGGCGCATTATCCTGGTGAAAGACAGCACTGCCAGAGGGGAAGACCGTTGCCATGAAAGGGTGTACAAAGTCAGCAATGATGTTTAGGTAGGTAGTAGATGTCAGAGTGCCGGCACATGGATGACTGGACCCAGGGTATTCCAGCAGAACATCGCCCAAAGCATAACACCACTGCCACTGGCTTGTTTTCGTCCTATGGTGCATTCATGCACCATCACTTCCCCAGGTAAACGACGTGCAAGTACCTGGCTGTCCACATGGTGCAACAGGAAATGTGATTCGTTGGACCAGATGACCGTCTTCCAATCACTCAAGGTCCAATTTTGATGCTCGCGTGCTCATTGTAGGAACTGTCGTCAGTGAGCCGTGGTTAGCATAGGCACTCGGAGTGGCCTGCGGCTATGCAGCCTGAATTTCAGCAGGGTTCGACGTACTGTGTGTTGTGACATGTTACTCCCATCACCAGCATTCCAATTACCAGGAAGTTGCATCACAGTCGCCCTTCTGTTGCTATGTACCATCCGAGAGAGCCTTCGCTCACCTCCAGCATCGACTATATGCAGCAATTCATCCAACACCTCGCCGGCAGTTCTTGGGTTTCCCCTCCTTGGATCACTTTTGGTGATCCGAGGAGGATCACCGAAATGGCACGGCTGGGATCCCACCAGCCGTGCCATTTCGGATATGCTCTGACCCAATCATCTGGCCATTACAATTTGGCCTTTTCAAACTCGATTAAGTCCACTGCCTTCTCCATCTGAAGAACAAGAGCAACACTGATTAATGGGGCTCAGTATCAGGTGTTTTTTATACAGTGTCCTGACCCACACACATACCAGTTCATCTGCAGTTGCTTCAATTTGCATAACGACTTGCTGGTCATAATGTTTTGGCTCATCGGTGTATGTGGATATTTTGGCTGCTGGTTGTATAATGATCTTCTTCCAACCAGCAGGCAAAATATCCACATCATAGCCAGGTACAGAAATGCTGAACCTTTTGGACCTGCAATTACAAATCCCTAGCTACCAACATGGACAAATCTGACCCTGCTAGCTTTAGTTGGTTTGTCACCAGAGAAATCTACCTATATTAATTCCCATTATGGACATACAGTCAGTCCTCATATAACACGTGTTTACACTACACAAATTCGATCATACACGATTTATAAATAGGGGAACGATATCTTATATAACACGAACCGAATTCGCTTATGCATGATTCGCCTTTGTGTTTACAAGAAACGGCAGTCGAACGCAGAATCCACCCCAACCGAATGCAACATGATAGGAATGAAGAGAAGATTCTGAAAATGTATTTATGTTTCTTATATCAGTGAAGGGGAAACACATTTCACCATAATAACGTAAAAACCCACACAATTCCAGCTATCGGTATTATCGCAAATACAATTAGATCGAGTTTACTACCAGTTTATAACAGTTTCCACTAGCAGAAACGCAACTGGAAATTGTTTTTATTGTTTTATGGTAGTAACGCCTAGAAATGTGCTTTAGTAAAATATGAGGTGTTAATAGTGTATCTCTGCCTTTACGGTGTTGTTTATTCAGTTGCTACACGCGCGCGCAGCTTTGTTTATGTGTATCCAGCGTGCCTCCTCCTTTTGTAATTTTGTTTTATTCCCTAAAAATTAGTAAAATACTTAAAATGTGTGAAAGGGAAGCATCCCGGTGAAGACACTACAGATTCAGAGAGAAAAAGAAAAGCAATATCTATAAACAGGGGCGGACTGGATCAAAAATTCTTACCCGGGAAAATTTATAGTGGCCTCATACTAGCGTTTATGGCCAAAATTACACTGGCCTCTGGCCCACCGGGGTTTCCCCGGTAAGAATTATGGCCAGTCCGCCTCTGTCGATAGAAGAAAAAATATGAATTTGTGAAACGCTTTGAGCGAAATGAAAGACCATGTGATATTGCACGTGCTACAGACCTAAATGAGGCAACGCTGAGAATTACAAAGAATGCAGAGAAAATAAAAACAACTTTCATAGCAGTAACAACTCAAAGTGTAATTAAAATCCATTAGGTTAAGACACAAGAATTGGAAGAGATGGAACAGCCGTCATCTGTTTGGATAGAAAATCAAACAAAAAACAAGTTTGCTGACGATAGAAGCAAAAGCATTAGCAATATTTTATTACATAATAGTCGATTATTTATTGTGTTTGGTAATGTTTTGGTTACAAATGTGTGTTCAGTCTTGGGTGGTCGGCACCTAACCCTATTTTTCCCATAGGGCCTGTTGTTCATATTGCACGATTTTGCATTGCACGAGAGTTTCTAGGAACCACAACTATCGTGCTATACGAGGACTGACTGTATAATTATTGGTAACTTAGCCTTCATACCTTATCCTAAGCTTAGAAAGATTCTTTCATATGGGTATAAATTCAGATTAAGTACAAAAGTCAAATTAACTACTATATGCAGGATCTTCTTAGTTACTGCTTCATGCTAGCTTAAAAATACAATACATGCATAGAAGCTTACCAAATGTGGATAAATAGAGTTTTAAAGTTTTAATTAATAAATATAAGGCTTGAATATCATATGGAATATTAACTGTAGTAACTTCTCCAATATTAAACAGCAATTATCAGATCTGCATAAACAGTTTATTATTAATCCAGTTGACAAAGCCTTCATATGCAAATCCTTTTACTTCCAAATCCTAAATACAGAACTTAATACATGTGAAACATACAAACCTATAACCAATAACAGCAATACTATAACAAAAAAGTTAATAGCCCTCAATAAGAATTAAAGCTTAATATTAATAATTATAAATTTTCTTACATATATTTCATACCCAAGTTTCATAAGAACCCGGATTGGCTTCAAATTTATTACTTCTTGTAAAAACAGCTATGCACATAAACCAGGTAAGACTCTCAATTACTCAAACCAATAATAAATATGCTACCTGACAGTGGGATTATTACCAACAATTTACCTGTATTAGATGACTTTACTAAATACAAGATATCACACATACAACTTTTAACGTCAAGTCTATTTAACATTAATCAAATAAACTTGAACAACCTGTCTTAAACAACCTGTACAATAAATATAAACATATAATTAATTGCAACCTAGGATATTGGTACAATTTATTCAACCTTTGTATTTCCAACAACTCCATTTTTGATGGTAATACTGTCTACCAAAAAACCATGAAAACCCCCATGGGCAATTCTGCCAGTAGAATCATAGCCAATCCCTACTTATACTGGTCTGAAACTTCACTACCACCAGAACTCTGTATACCGAGATATACAGATGACTTATTTGTAGGAAACTGTCCCAATTTCCTACAAGATTATGCATTAGCATTAGTAGAGGCATATGATGCAAGAAAGCAAGTTTATGCAGCATCAGCCAAAAAAAAAAAAAAAAAAAAAAAAAACTTCCACTTCACCCCTCTGTTCATTCGAAATACCTGTCCAGCTGAGCCTTAAATTTATTTAGGCTATCAACTTCCACAGCAAGGGATGAAAGTCTGTTCCACCAACCAACTACCCACTGGCTAAAGGCAAATTTCCACACATCTATCCTACATCTGTCTTTCCTCAATTTGAATTAATGCCCTCTCAGGTGATTATTCTGAGCAAGAGGCAGAGTCCCATCGGCATGGAGCATGCTCAAACCATTCAAGGCTTTATACACCTCTATCAGATCACCTCGCCGGTGCATAGTCTCCAGACACTGTAATTTGCAAAAAACTTAAGCCTTTCTTCGTAACAGCAACCCTTTGTTCCATTCACTGATCTTGTTGCCCTTCTCTGTACTTGTTCCAGCAGCTCTATATCCTTCTTGAAATGAGGCTTCCAGACCTGTATACAATACTCAAGGTGTGGCCTGACCATTGCCTTATACAAGGGAATAATCACCTCCTTATCCCTGCCAGAAAAATTCCTGTATCTTGGTGTCTTATCATTGATAAAACACCATGAGCTACTCTTGCAGCCCGTCTGCACTGCTCAGAGAACTTCATATCTGCCTGCACAATTACCCCCAGGTCCTTTTCATTCTCTACCGCTGTCAGTGTAGTACCACAGAGTTGGTACGCTGCTCTGGGGTTGCTGTTTTCCATATGTAGTACTTTACATTCGTCAATGTTAAACTTCATTTGCCTCCTCTCAGCCCATCTGCTCAACCTTTCCAGATCCTGTTGCAGCAGCATAGCGTCAGTAGTGTCCTTAACAACCCTGCCAACCTTTGTATCGTCTGCAAACTTGGACATTAAGCTTGAAATACCATCATCAATATTATTTATAAAAACAGAAAACAATAATGGACACAATACTGAACCCTGAGGGACTCCACTAATAACATTAGTCCACGATGAGCAGTGTCCATTGATTACCACTCTCTGTCTTCTCCCCTTCAACAACCCCTTTATCCATAGCAGCAATTTGCCTCCAATGCCACACTGCTCCAATTTGTGCAGCAGTCTTCCATGTGCAACAGTATCAAAAGCCTTTCTAAGATCTAAGTATATAATATCAAAGTTATTCCCTGCATCCAGTTCTTTTGTGACTGCATCATAGTATCCAATCAAATTGGTCAGGCAAGACTTCCCCTTAACAAAACCATGCTGTCCGAGCTATAACTGAAGTCTTGTCTAGATGATCCTGCAGTGCTTCTTTAACCAGTGCCTCCATTAATTTTCCTGGAACAGAAGTTAAACTCACAGGTCTATAATTACTTGTGTCAGCCTTTGATCCTGCTTTGTGAATTGGGGTCACATTTGCACATCTCCAGTCTATGGGTAGCTCCCATGAGTCCAAGGAAGCTCTCATAATTATGGCTAAGGGTTTGCTTACTTCCTTTGCTGCCTCCTTTAATATAACTGGATAGATCCCATCCACCCCGGGTGCCTTTCTTGTTTATCTTCAACAATTTCTCCTCCACTTGACTCTCAGTTATTACAAGATTATCTAGCTTACTGCCAGAGTTGAATACACATCTGGCATTCCCCTCGCTGAATAACTCCTCATGTGTGAATGTCGATGCAAAATATTCATTTAGTTTGTTAGCTATCTGAGCAGAATCATCAACAGCTGAACCATCGATGTCAAGTGGACCAATCTGATTCATCCCCTTCCTTCTAGAGTTTACATAAGTAAAGAACTCTTTGCTGTTTTTCTTTGCATCCTTTGCCAAAGATTTCTCGTAATCTGCCTTTGCCTGCCTAACCTCCTTTGTAACTTGGTTACAGATCAACTTATAACTATCATAGGCTTCTTTGTCATTTATTATTAATTTATAAGTATCCCATGCATTTTTCTTCTCTGCCATATGTCTCATTAGTTCATCTGACATCCATTTAGGCCTAAACTTTGAACAATATTTCTTAGTTGGTATGTAAAGCCTAGTAGCTTCCAAGGTAAGTTCTTTGAATGCTTCCCATTTTGAATTTGCTGTTGGTAACATCATCAGTTGGTCCCACTGTATAGAATTTAAATACTGTCTCAGACCATCATAGTCGCCTTTACGAAAGCAATAACCCTTCCCTTTACCCCTGATGGTAGTTACCTCTTTGAGTAAATCCCACTTCAGCACACTGTGATCACTGCCACCTAGTGGTTCCTCTATCTGCAGATTCTTAATGCATGAAGAATCACTACTGGTAATCAAATCAAGAGTATTACTCCCTCTAATTGCCTCCCGAACATGCTGATGCACATATATATCCTCCAGAACTCACCCTGGAAAGAACTAACAGCATTAACCATACGGCTAACTGTTTATACTTGGATATTGACATTAAAAAACATATACAACCATTAATATATACAATAAATGGGATACATTCAACTTTAATGTAGTTAATTTTATCCAGTGGCACTCTAATATTTCAAATAGGATCATGTTAATATCATCCTGTCACAATGCATCAAGGTAGCCATCATATGCAATAGCAACAAATAGCCTCTGCTCATTCCAATAGAAGTAGTGCAAGAATCACCTTCACTTCTGCCTGTGGTTACTTTTAACCCTTTAGTCTATAAATCTCCTCAAGCTAGTAGTTTTCCAATCCACCTAACACTGCCTCGATAGCATCAGCAAACACTGTTGCAACCCCTTTTATTTAAGTGTATCCCATCCCTGTAGAGGCAGTCTCTCCTGTTAACACGTCACAGTGAGAAAAATTCTCCTGTCACAATGAGAAAAATTCTACCCCACGAGCCTTTCACAATCCCTCCAGGGCTGGATTGATTGACAAGGCTCTCATCATATACTCCCTCCTATTGTGTCTGGGCAGAATTGCAGACACTTTCAAATTTAACCCTAACTCAAGACTTTTTTTCAATATTGACCTGCACTTGTTAAGTAAATCTGCAGATAACCTATTCTTAATGTCATTAGCACCAACATGTACAACAAAATCACCCTTTGTGCCCTTAAAATATGATATCTGCACTACTACATCAATCAACTTTTGCCCCTGGCAGACATACCCTGGTCCGATTTCATCTATCCTTTTTAAGCAATATATTATTCATCTGCCTGACAAGTCGCCAACAATAACTAACTCCTGTGGGACCAGCGCATTCTGCCTTGGAGAATGCAGAAAACTGAGCTCTGGCATTGAGTTGGGCAGCTCAGAGCTTTACAACCCCTCTATTTTAATTCCTTCGAGGGCATCTACCTGACTCCTCAAATTCTCATAGCTGCTTATCAAAACACTGAGTTGGCACCTAATTTCTAGACACGCTCTGCACCTAGCACACACACAAAGTCATCCCCATTTGCTAGATCATGTTCTGTTCCAGAATGATCTGCAAACATCTCACAAGTTGCGCATTTTTTTAGGCTGTAGTGCATTCGAGAATCGCCCCTCTCAGTTCTCCCCTGAGTCACAGCACTCCTGCCACTTTGTGACCGTTGCTTTGCTGCTCTAGTCTGGGGCATGATATTGAAAATTAATAAGATCAATAAATGTAATTAATTAATTATCAATACTACACTATCTAATAGAATCCTAAAGGCAGTGTTATGTATTATGCTGCCTAGTTTTACGTTAGAGCTACCTATTTACCACAATTAATAATTTGAATTCCCTACCACTCTCAATATGAAAACAATGGCTGCAAGATTCGAACAAAACAACAGTTTTACATATATTAAATATGTAACCTACAAAAACTATCTAAATTAAAAATAAAAATAACCAGCATAACTAGAACTATAGAGCTACTTATAAAGTATAATAAAACATGACAATTAAGTAAATAAAATGGAAAACACATCGCTTTTTTTGAGCCAGTAATTTCACAGCTGGACCGATGTGGCTTCACCAGTCCAAATACACTGTCAACAATATCTAGATTTGTAACATTCAAGGGCAAACACCATTCAGCAAATTCCAATCTTCTATCTTTGTTATCCTCATTCAAATTCTGTAGCAACACGGTTTCATAAAGCTTGCATTTAATTTTCTTTATGATTCTATGTAGGCTTGTTTTAGGAATTTTAACTTCAAAACTTGGGGGGTTTTTTTTTTCTTTTTTGAGATTTCTTTGGACTTCTTTCAATATCCTTTCTTACAAATTCCAAATTCCCTTGTGATACAAAATTTGTTTGTACAGTGTTTTGTTTTATGGTCTTTATTGTGGGTGGTTTGTGTCCAAAATTCTTTTTTGAACTGGTGTATAACTTTAAGAGTTGCTGGTTAATCAATTAACCAGCAACTCTTAAACTATCTAGAAACCTTCCGTCTGATCAACGAATGCCAGTATGGATTCTGTCAGTGTCAATCTACTGGTGATATTCTGGCCTATGTTACCCATTTGTGGACAAAATTCAGTGGAAAAGTTTGGTGAAACACAAGTAGTTGCTCTAGACATCTCAAAGGCTTTCCATCGTGTTTGGCATAAAGGACTTCTAAACAAGCTTCCATCTTATGGTTTGCCAACTGTTTTTTGTAAATAATTATCCAGTTTTCTCTCTGATCACTCACTGAGGGTGATGGTAGATGGCTCTCTATCTTCTAACTTCTCCACTAATGCTGGTGTTCCCCAAGGTTCAGTTCTTTCCCCCAACTATTTTCCTCTTGTATATTAATGACCTTCTTCCACTGACCGGAAATCCTATCCATAGTTTTTCTGATGATAATTGCATTCCACTTTCCAGTTTGAGAAACCTCGCCCTGCTCAATCAGCTTCAACTTCTCGAATATCTGCTACCAATTCCTTAAATGCCAATCTCCAGGTAATTCTCCAGTGGGGCAAAGATAACTTAGTTGATTTCAATACTTCTAAAACTCAGTCCTTCGATATCTTGCAAAAAGGATTCTTCTGCTCCTATACTTATCTTTGGTGACACTCCGATTTCTTGGCAAGATGATATATCTCTTTTGGGGATTACCCTGACTTCTAATCTCTCTTGGCACAAGCACATTACAAATATTGCTTCTTCTGCAACTAAAAAACTGTTTTCTCCTTCGGTCTTGGCATTACTTTTCTTCCAAACAGCTGTATACCCTGTACAAATCGCAAATATTCCCTACCATAGAATATTGTTCCCACATCTGGGGCAGTGCTCCCAAAACCTCTCTCAGGCTTCTTGATTCCATTCAGAAGAGGGCAATTAGGTTACTTAATGACTCATCTCTCACAGAGTCTCTCCACTCTCTGTCTCATAGACGTTCTGTTTCTGCTGTATGCCTTTTCTACAGATACACAGATACTTCCATGGGTACTGTTCTTCTGAATTCGCTTCTATAATTTCTGCTCTCTCTTTCAGAACAGTCCAAACATGTGCCGCCACCAGCCAAAATCAGTTTGCTGTCCAACTTCAAACTCACATAACCAACTTTTCATCTTCCTCGTTTATTCGTTCAACTGCTGTTTTCTAGAACAACCTTCCTTCATACATATTGCCGACCGGGCTAGCCGAGTGGGTAAAGTACCTGCCCGGCAACCCAAAGGTCGCGGGTTCGATTCCCGCCTCGGGCTTGGATCAAAGTACTGCAAAAACCTTGGGAGGTGCAATATGGCCACAGAAGCCGATGCGCCAACAACTACCAAATCAAAAATTCATACATATTTCCTGAAAATTATGGTCTAGAGAAGTTTAAATGTAATGTCAACAAATATCTTATTTTCCCTTCTCAACCTCCAACCCATGCACAGTACTAAGTACTATAAGTTCTAATATCTCTTGTGTTTGGGATTTTCATAAAAAAATAAAATAAATAACTTCTGTTACACTTTCACATTTTGCATCCCACTTTATAATTTCCATCCTCTCTTTCACTGTAAAGCTCATGGTAATTTTCCTATGTTAAAATTATTCTTAAATAACAACAAAACAAAAAAAAATTAACTATTTTTCAAATAACTCATACATATTTACATCAGCAGTTATTCAAAACAGTTTTCTTACTTGTAAACTACCCTGTATATATCCACTTGTTAACTGATTGTATTCTGTACTCTTTTTTTTTTAATTTCCTTACTTTTAACTTTATCAGCTAGTGCAATTATTTCATTATGCAATTTTGTGGATGATTTTACTGTACAGAATACATTCCATGCAATAAGTTTGACAGAATACATAAAATAAATAAATAATCTTTGTCACACCAAATGAGTTATAATAATGAAATATACATTATTAAAGGCAAATTCCCTTCAAGATAGTAAAATGCCAGAGGATCAATATTTATGAAAACTAAACTTTTGTTTTTGACCATTTTCCCATGTTAACAAAATCCATAATTCTAATAATTCTACTTGTTGTTATAAAATTTTCACCTTGCTAGATTTTTTAACTGTTTGAGACTTCACACTAGTGGCGGTTCACATATGTTATTTGGGTAGATGATGACAAAGATCACCTACCTAAGTGCCACTTACAAAATTCTGCCAGAATTTTGTATGAAATATATTAAGCCTAACAAGAGATGCACAAATGCTTAGAACTTACAAGTATTTGTAAACTTATGTTCAGCTGCAAATTCCTGTACCCTCTGGCGTATAAACATTTCATTTATTTAAAAACTGTTGACTGATGTTCAAATCGACTGCATCCATTAATGCTGCTGTCACCTTTCTGATCAATAATCAATGGCACAGAATACTTAAAATCCTTCCCATTATATGAATGAAAGTTAGTGGTTAGGTGACATCCTGGGACTATTACTAGATACACCAGGTCAGTCCCATGGGACTGGCCTAGATCTCCCAAGCACTTTATTAAATTTACACTTTTGTCAACAAAAGTATAAATTTAATGAAGAAAAATCCAAACTAGTAAGAATTTGGATTTTTAAGCCCCATTTTGAAACTAGTTCTTTTGGTCGTATTCCAGCTGGTTTATTTACTGTGGGTTTACTGCTGTAGAGGTTCTCCCACTGTGGATTGAAGAGATACTGCCAAGCAGGATGATGAGGAAGACTTTGGATTTTAATGGCATAGTTTAATAGCAACATTTGCCTCCGCAGATATAGTGAAGGCACATGGGCCTCCACATATAAGCTTTGTACAGGTGATGTTCTGTATGCCCCTAAGGAAATTCATAAGGCACTGTGATGTATGGAATCAAGCCATTTGATTACACTTGTTCTACACGAACTATACACAGGGGCTTCATAGTTCAGTCTTGATCTGATTAAAGCATGGTATAGGCGAAGTAGTGTGAAATGACAAGTTGCCCACATCATTGCAGAAAGAACTCTGAGATTTAGTTTTTTTAGACAGGTTGTTCAGAGGCAAAAAGTCAAGATTTTATCGAGAATCATGCCAAGGAAACATATACTATTTGCTAGATGTATCTGCTGGTTTTCTAGTTTTTTTTTTCTGGATCTGGGTGCATTTCTCGTTTTCTACAGAAATGTATTGCCATTATTTTTTGTTGTGATATTCGTATCCATTGTTTTTTGTCCACAATTCTATTTTTTTTAACTGCGCTTTGTAATTGCTTTTAAATAATGTTCATGTTTTGTGAATGGCATGAAATGGTAACGTCATCTGCAAAAAGGAATGTTTCAACTGTGTTCAGTAGGCCTTTTGTAATAGAATTTATTTTGATTGCAAATAAAGTTGCACTCAGCACTGAACCCTGAGGAACTCCTTTCTTCTTCCTGATAGATTGTTTTTAATTTTACTTGGAAGGTTCTGAGCTTCAGAAAATTTTGTATTAACATTGGTAGGTGTCCTCACAAACCAATGTTATGGAGGTCATTTAGAATGCTGTATTGCCAAGCATTCTTTGTCGAAGGCCTTTTCTATGTCGCAAGTTCGATTCCCGAGGCGGGAATCGAACCTGCGACTTTTGGGTTGCCAGGCAGGCACTTTACCCACCTGGCTAGCCCGGTCGGCCTCCGTTTGCGTTGTTGGACAGTTGCTGCTTATGAGAGTGTTACTGTAATTGGTGACACTTGTCTCTTTGCTTCAAGATAGGTAAATTTATGCTCAGTTTTGTACTTGAATCATTTTCTTCTCTCTTCCATGTTTCACAGCTTTGTGACATCCTGTGGAGTGATTGCCTTTACAGTCTGGACACTGTAAAGATTGTGCAAAACATTCAGTGTGGACATGATCTTTAGACACACATGAAGCACATACTGCAGACCCTTGACATACTGCCTGTGAATGCCCAAATTCCAAATTTCAAAGCATCTGATAGGGTAAGGTATATACAGTCGGACATGACACTTCAAATATCCAGCCTTTACAGAAGTTGGTGGATTTGGTAAATTAAATGTTAGTATTATGTTTCTAGTCGGAAGTAATAAGCCATCTCTTTTAATTAGAATTCTCTTGGCCTGAATTACATTTTGATCTGACAGTTCCTGATTAATTTCTTTCTTCATCAGTTACACGTAAAAGGTCCCATTCAGTTATAACTCCTTTTGAGTAGTTTAAGTTGGCATGAGGTGACACTTCTATGGGAGTTCCTCCAAGTGTTTTCAATTTAAGTAATTTATCAGAGTGCTTGCATTTTGTTGTTTCGGCAAGCAAGTCACCTGATTTTAGTCAGCTAACTATTTTCAGTGAGCCAGCCACATTCTCTAAACGTTTCTGGATAAGAAATGGAGAGAGCTTGCTGATTGGCTGGTCAGTCAATGAATGGATTATAAGGAAGTGAGATCAGATATTCTGTTCTGGATCCTTCTTTTGTTTTTTAGCATAGGAAGGATTGTGATCTTCCTGCTCTCTGGAATGTGATGGGATATTGATCCTGCAAGAGTCAGTGTTGGTATAGTCCATATTGCTCCTTTCAGCCTTTGGCAGATTAACTTTTCTGCCAAGGTTCCAGCCCCACCACGGGGAGGCAGGAGCAGTGCCTAGTGTGACCAAGCAAAAAGTAGTAGGTGTTAGTAATAAACTATGAAAAATAAAGACAGGTGGCTTTCCTTTCTTGCTCTGTACAAGTACTTTTGTAACAAGAGCTGATTAAATAAATAGATTTATTAACAACAAGAATGTAGGAGAACTACAATTCGCTTTTCGGAAATCACAGTGATAGCAGAGAGAAATCGCCTGGCCACATTCGCTTGCCACCTGGGGCTATTAAATAAGTAATGCAGAATCATCTAAACAGAATGCAATTATGCTGCAGTCAAGTGCAGATTTGTTGAAGGGTGATCTTGTCTGAGCACTCTGATTGGATACTGTGATGCAGTAATAAAGGAACTGGATGCAAAAAATTATTTTGATATCATATACTTGGATTTCAGAAAAGCTTTTAACATTTTTCCACAGAAGGTGGAAAAAATTGGGCAAATAGGCTGAGAAATGGCAGTTAAACATTTGACAAAAGGAAGCTACTGCACATGGGTAGCAGTAATCCCAGAATAGTGTACCAACTGTGGTACCACACTTAGGGTAGTGAAGAACGAAAAAGACCTAGTGGTAATCATGCACTCAGACATGAAGTTCTCTGGGCAGCGCAGACAGGCTGCTAGAGCAGCTCATGATGTTTTGTCAATAACATATAGGAATTTTTCCAACAGGGACAAGGAGATGATTATCCTGTTGTATACAACAATGGTTATGCCTCATCTTCAATACTGTATACAAGGTCTGGAAGCCTCATTTTAGGAAGGTGCGGATTTGTTGGAACAGGTGCACAGAAGAGAAATGAGATCAGTGAGGGGAAACAAAAGGACACTCTTACCAGGAAAGGCTTCAGTTGTGCAAATTGCAAAACCTGGAGGCTAGCCACCTGTAAGGTGATTTGATTGAGGAGCTTAAGACTTTGAATGGATGAAGTAAGCTGAATATTCATGGCATGCTGCCTTTTGTGTAAACTACACACAAGGAGCATAAATTCAAGACAATAAAAGATGGCTGCAGGGCAGATATGTGGAAATTTGCCTTCAGATAGTGAGTGTTTGATTGCTGGAACAAACCTCCACCTGGTGTTGTAGAAGTAGACAGTTTGTATAAATTCAAGGAAAAACTAGAAAAACTGTTACAGGAAATGGACAGCTAGTAGTAGTAATCGAGGCATGTGATGCAGGAAAGCAAACTTAAGTAGCATCACCCCAAAAATCAACTACCCGCTGTCTAAAAAAAATTTCCGGTGATATTTTGTTGCTGTCACTTTGGTGGGGGGGGGGGGTTGATGATGCATAAGTTTTCATTAATAGCAATATTAAGTCTCATCCTGCTTGACAATAAAGTTCTATTTATTTTTCATTTTGTTTATCTACAACCTGTAGGAACAAGCCCAACCAGTAAAATTAATTAAAAAATACATTTTTTTTTCCACATGTGAGGTTGTCTAAATGTAATCATTTTAATATACTTACTACTAGATATACTGCAACATATTATTATTCAACTGACATTGCCTTCAGGCCTAATAAGGTGCTTGTGAAGTGATTAGGATGCAGGAATTGTTTGCTGCACTGTAGACTCTGTCTACCTTGTATATTATATTATTGTACAGAAATTATATTTATTGAATAATTTAAATAACAGATGAATAGTGAAAGAGGGTGCACAGATACAGTAAATTTCTCCACTCAAAATAGAATCATACCTCTTCCTTAAATAGGCCAGGATGCTTCCTTTGCCCTCGTGTCCAACCAGCCATCCAATATAATGAAGTGGTTTTACTCTAAAAATAAGGAGGGGAGGGAATTCACATTTATTAAACTATTAAAAGAATTTTTATTTTTTTTTTTCAAAAATGAGAATTAAGTGCAAATATAAAGAACACAACTATATAGTGACTCAAAAAGTTTTATTTACATAATCAGTACACTTCAATGAACATACCCTTGGTTGCCCACAAAAGATCTGTTTGATAATGAATTTCTCTGTATAATACAGCTGTCAGCAATGAGTGATGCAAAAATTAAATGTAAAAATTTCATGGATGTTTTTCTTAGAAAAATTTCAAATCAAATTGGATGTAAAAATTCCATATTTATGTGAAATGCATTTTCCATAAACATGAAATGTCCAGTAAATCAAAGTGGGTAGTGAATATCACAATCTTTTCAGGGAAAAAAAAAAAAAAAAAAAAAACTGACCATATTTACAACTAAAACAATTTTCAACAGAAGAACTGGAGAAAGTTTTTTTGGGGAGTTGACATGGCCTGCGAGGCAATTATGATGGAGATCTAAATGTTGAACGTAGCATCAAGATATGGCAAATTTTACAAGATGGGATTCGATGCTACAAAGACTTGTACGCCAAGAAAAAGAAGAGATGGCTTCACCAGACTTCATTTTTGAAATACCTAAATAAACTGCTTTTTTAAAACTTTTTTCTCATCTCTCATGATGTTACCTTTTCATTAATAAAATTTTTGCAATATTTTTTAAATTTCAAATCCTTTTAATTGGCTATCAAGTGCAAATTGTTTATAGACTGTTTCTCTGGTATGCATTCAATTAAAACCCATTATAATTATACCTCAATCAGCACAGTTCCACATAACATGAAATAGTTTTGGTACCAATTATCAATGCTATGCGGGGTATTGCTGTACTTTCTTTCTCATATTAATTATTACATTATTAATATTACTAGAATTTCTTCACCTTCCATACTTGAACAGATTTATAAACTTTTTACTTACAATTAACACACACACACACACACACACACACACACACACACACACACACACACACACACACACACACACACACACACACACACTTCATGTCGTGCAATGGCTAGTCATTTGTGACAGAAGGGTGAGAGGGCTGAAGAGATGGAGATGAAGAATGATGAGAGGAATCAAGTAGTGATTTCATAATTTATATAAATATTTATTTTGAAGACTAAATGCTCAAAGCATAATACGTTATGGGTTGGAATTAACTATATAATATTGGTGTAAATACACCATAGTTTATGCATAAGTTTAACTACGTATGTAGTGTCACAGCATCATTTAGATTTAATCTCATATTGTGGCTACCTTCACAATGAGATACCAGGTATTGCACTACTTCAAATAAATAACGATGCCGTTACACTACATATGTAGTTAAACTTATGGATAAACTATGGTGTATTTACACTGATATTATATAAAATAAATATTTATATATATTAAGAAATATAACATGAAGAGGATGACAAGATAGATGAATGAGAAGCTGTCCAGTTCAACAGAGCAGAAAAAAGCTGGCATAAGAAAGTTCTGGAATGATAAAAATTACTGAAGCCCCCAAAAAAAGTGAAGAGTTGATCTGTAAATGTACTACAGAAATGGTTAGGCTGGGGAAGGCTGAAAAAAGAGCAATCACTGGCTAAGGAACAAAGAAGAAGAAGAAGAGTCATAAGGATTTATTTTTCCACATATGTGAATATAAAGATGAGAAGAATGAATCACAACTATGGAAGGATAGATCCTTCCATAATTGGTATGGAAAAGTCATAAATAACCCAGATGATCAATTGAGAAGGTACTTGGCTGTTGATTTTAAGAGATGCAAAGACCCCTTATAGCAAGAAAATATTATGTGAGTAAAGCAGAGCAGCACAAAATTAGCAATACTAAAATTACAGAAGAATGTTTATTAGAAAAACCTGAAGACAATAAGGCTCAAGGGGTCAATGACATATATCTAGTAAATCTGAAGAAGTGGATAGACAGTACATTAAAATTATTAGGATTATTATGAGGGCATCATTGTACTCACAAGAGATTCCTTTGGATTGGAGAAGTATCAACATATAAAGTACAAATCTATAAAAACAAAGTAACTACATACCAGTCAGTCTGACTTCTGTGGTAGGAAACATCATGGATGCAATGATTAAGAATATAATACAGGCAGTTCTCACTTTACGAGTTTTTTTTTTCCCAAATATCAAGTATCAACAAAATTTAAAATATGAACATTAATTGCAAAAAATTGAGTTTAGTTGCAATTTGTGCATGCCATTAAAAATGCTCATGCATGCTATCGTGAAATTTATTAAGAAAAGAGAAGATTATCTTGGAAACAACCCCTCTCGAAGCATTTCTTAAGAAGATGACTCCATGTGCAACAAACCAACAAACTGTCGGTCTGGAACAGCAGAAGTCAAGAACGATATATTGATTGACATCTAGGCATGACAGACAATGTACTCATTGATACTTGCGCACAGCAGAGAATAACATCATAGCATTAAGCGAACGATTGAGGTTATAATACGTATATATATAAAGAATCTTTCTTTCCTATTATTTCCTAACCTAACCTTAAAGGTTAGGAAATAACAAAAAAAAAAAGGTTTCCTTATTTAACTGAAGGTAAGGTTAGGAAATAACAGAAAAGAAAAGGTTAATTTTAGAACAGGGTGACATTCCAGTCTATTCAGTCTATTCGGTTAAACTGTGGTGAATTGTGGTGCCAGTGAACTGTGTTTGATTTTAATAGATAAATATTCGGCTAGTAAAAGGGTAGGTTAGTTTACGCCATTCGGGAAAGATTCAAGTGAAAAACTGTAACTCTATATGATACCGCACACTAAAGATTACACCATTTTTTACTTGATTCTGTCCCAAATTAGTGGCATAAACTAACATAACATAACCTTTTTTCACTATTAAAAAAACCACAGTTCACCACACTTTAACCAAATAGACTGTACTGTGCACCCTATTCTAAACCAAAGAAAGAAAGATTCTTTATATATACACTGAGTGATCACTGAATTATGACCACCTACCTAATACTTTGTGAGTCCTCCTTTTGCCCTCAGTACAGCAGCTATCCAATGTGGCATTGGTTCAACAAGATGTCGGAAGCGTTCGGGGTATGGCCAACGCTTGGTTGGCCATACTAACGCAGTCAGCAATGCAGGTATGGAGGTGATAGGTATATCCAGATGCCTGATATGCCTTTCCATAGTATCCCACAAGTGCTCTACGGGATTGATATTGGGAGAGTTTGAAAGCCAATCAATATGCTGGAAATCACAACTGTGTTCCTCAAACCATTCCTGCACAAGAAGTGCCCAATGGCTCGGCGCATTGTCATCTTGGAAGACACTATTGCCATTCAGGAAAAAGTGTACCATAGCGGGGGTGTACACAACCAGCAAGCAGTTGACGATAGTAGAGACCACTGATACGTTGTTTCACATGCACCAGGGGTCCAAGTTCCTGCCAGTGAAACTTGCCCCACGCCATACAACCGCCTCCACCAGCCTGCACTTTTGATACCATGCATGATGGATCAAGAGCTTCATGTTGTTCACACCAAATCCGTACATGACCATCCACTATGTGGAGTAAATAATGTGACTCATCCGACCAGCATACCTTCTTCCAGTCTTATAATGTCCAACTTGCATGCTCTTTGCACCAGGTGAGTCTTTTACGCCGATGAACCTGGTTAGGAGAGAATTCCACAGAGGTTGTCTGCTGGTATAGCCCATACGTGTGACGTATGGTCGTGCCAGATATTGTTCCGGGTTAGCACATGTTTTATTGAGTAGTCAACTCTTCAACAGTGCTGTGCCTGTTCGCCTGTATGAGTCATCTGACCCAGCGCTCACCTCTAACATCAACCTTTCACTAACCTTTGCAGGTTTGCCATTGGGTCATTGTTTGACTATTTTGATGCTAGTCCTGGTACAATTTAATTACTGCAGCTCTCGAACACCCCACCAGTTCAGCCGTTTGGGAAATCAAGGCACCAGCTTGTCAAGCAGCCACAATCTGTCCTTTATGAAAGTCCGATAAATCCTTCCTTTTACCCATCACACTCGGAATTTTACTACCTACTGAATCTTTGACACCTTATCTATGCAACATAGGTTGACTAACTGCGCACTCTCGTACCTCACGTGGTCAACAGGTCGCATTCAGCTTTCATAGGGTGGTCATAATTCAGTGATCACTCAGTGTATAAGTATCATAAAGTCAATCAATCACTTAACACCATGATGTTATCGCCTGTTATGTTCACTCACTAATGAGTACATCATCTGTCATGCCTACGTATCAATCAATATATCATTCTCGACTTCTGCTCCAGACCGATGCCGACCGGGCTAGCCGAGTGGGTAAAGTACCTGCCCGGCAACCCAAAGGTCGCGGGTTCGATTCCCGCCTCGGGCTTGGATCAAAGTACTGCAAAAACCTTGGGAGGTGCAATATGGCCACAGAAGCCAATGCGCCAACAACTACCAAATCAAAAAAAAAAAAAAAAATCCAGACCGATAGCACACATCACCTGTTTACTGAGAATGCAGTGCAAAGCTGCTGTAGTGGCAAACTAGTTTGTCTGGTAAGTTTTCTGTAGTTTGCCATAGTTCTTGTGTTGGCTTTCCTTACCTTAGCCCATAATTTATCTTAATAAAACGAAATTGTTGGTATTAATTACAAAATTTGTAACACATATCAGATAACATATAAATATAAAAATCCTCTGACTCCTGGTTTAGGCCATGTTGTACAACATGAAAAACATCAACATTCAGGATAATACTCATGTCTATACGATGAGCAGCAATGATCAGTAAAACAGCTGCATTCATTATACCAGGGCTAGAAGAAGAATTCTGAAAGCCCCTTCACATCCAACTGAAGTTCCTTGATATGATGCATGACATCCTGATTGCTGGACAACATGACCATGCAACTTAATGACACAATCTTCCACAACTGCAGTAATAATTAACATTCACTAATAAAATTGAAATTTGAAATTGAAGACAACAGAAACCTATGTTCCCAGGATATTCTTTGCCACAGACATACATCTGGAAACAAATGTATAAAGAAAACCCACAGACAAAGATTAAGATTTCCACTCCAGCCATTTTTTCATACTTTACTATAGCTGTATCATCAGCACATTCACAAAGCAGGCCTTTTGCCTTTTCAGGATCTTAGGTTTAAAACAACTATCTCACATCCAATGTTATAAATAATGTCAATCCAGCTGCAGAACAAGTCATCAGCAGCTGACTTAGCTAGAATAAACCTCCAATCAAAATGCAAAACAGCCTCCCTACCCCCACATCATTTCATATATCCAAGGTCTGGGCAATCAGATACAGAGGACTGGTAACAATTTCAATGGAGACACCCATTTTCTACTCTGAACAAATTCACAAGATCTAAAATTTCTTCTAGTCACTCAATATTATACTTAGATGTACTTACTTATAATGTGCCTGAAGACATGGAAGAGCCCAATTTATAATCAACTGGTGAGTCTGCTTCACAGGTACCACTAATAAAATAAACATTATAATTTTAATTACAGATAACAAAAACAATTCAAACTATTTCGATATAAAAATAAGGTGAATTAAAATATGTAAAAAAAAAAACTATATCACAGATACATATTTAAATCAAAAAACTTTAATAAAAAAAAAAATTACATATTTATAAATCTGAGAGAAAACTAACAAGAAAACAGAGCATAACAACATAATATACATTGGGTACAAGGTTATCCACGTGTTGGACAAGACTTTGCAGCTCCAGCGAATGCTAAGTTTTTATTTATATTTATCCTTTTATTTACATTAATATGACAATAATTTAATTGTCATATTAAATTATTTTCTATAAGAAGCCTTATAGTTTTAGTCAAGCTCCTTGGTTTATTTTGAATTTAGACAGTGATTTTGAAAGTTAATACTTAGTCCACAGATTTTACCATTTGTAACTTGCTGCCATTGTTATAGCATATTAGATTAATACAGAATTGCATAAAGTATGTTCCGAACTTGATAGCTTAAGATTTAATGTAAAACTAGATAGCATAATACATAGCACTGTACTAGAAATCTGTTAGCTTAGTACAGTATTATCAATAAATCAGTAAAATTTATTAATCTTATTAAATTTCATGGTTAATTAAATTGTACTTAACATGTTGACTGCCAAAGCTTATTTGGGTAAACTGGTTTCTGACGCCAATTTGAGTGGGGCATGTTAAATTATTCAAAATCCAAATTATAATACATATTCATCACCAAACTCGTAAAAAAGCTTATTGTTGTTAAAACAAGCCTCATGAATTATCTTGTAGTTGGCCTATGTAATAGAAAGTTTTTTGTAGTAGCCAACTACAAGTTAACTCGATTAAATCAGATGTGTTCTAACTTGCAGAATTCACTGTATATGAGTCATTCGACAAATAGGGGAAACCCTGGAGGCCGCCAAAAAAAATAATAAAATACTTTGAACATGAGTCAGTGTTGTGCATAAATCCGCTGCAGTGACATAGACTTTGTCGTATACATTGTATTTAGTACTTTGTTAAGTGTTTAAAAAAAAAAAAAAAAGAAAAGAAAAGAAAAGAACCTAAAACATATATAAGAAGAGACCACTGACTGAAGAAGAGCTTGAGCTCTATGCTAATATGAGTGACTCAGAATCTGAAGAGCTTTTTGACGAGTTGTATGGTTCTGGTTCATAGATCGATCGGCTCAAATGCTCTCGTATTATTCAGTGCTAAAAAAAAAAAAAAAACCATCAGATGGCCGAAATATATTGCATTATTATAAAAAATATATAATGCATAATGCATCCATCCTTTTCTGTGAAGTTATGGGCTTCTCTGAATTTCGGGCATTTTATGGTGGAACCCATAACTTGACAGCAAAGTTACATTGAATCTTTGATTGGAGAACAAATTCTAAACTTTCCAAACAAGATTAGGTCTGAACGTAAAATTCATTATTTAGAATTTCAGTTGGCTATACCACCAACTGAAAAAAAACCATGGCTGACTAAGCTGTATCGAGTACGTACAAGAAATAACAAAAGTTGCGGAACACGCTATTATTGTCCAGTGTGCCAATAGAAGCTAGCTCTCTGTGTGAATAAAATATTTTTTTTTTGTGAAGAAATTCTGTTTTCTGATGCCGTGGTTGATTTTTCATTCTTATCCCAGAAGCCCACTATCCATCAGTTGCACATATTTGCTACAAATATATTCGTATCTGAGTCTGAAAGGCAAGTCATACTAATCTGAGTTAACTCTTATGTGGCGGCTTGGGCCAGATCGCCAAATACGAATTAACTGGTAGTCGGCAGTAAACATGTTAAATGGAATCATGACCCAGACTAGAGCAGCAAAGCACAAAGTAGCAGGAGTGCTGTGGCTCGGGGGGAAAACCGAAGGAGGTGATTCTTCAATGCATCACAGTCTAAAAAAATTTGTGAAGTGTAAAATGTTTGCAGACCTTTCTAGAACAGGACATGATCTAGGCAAGGAGTGTGTGTGTGCTAGGTGCAGAGACTGTGAAGAAATTAGGATGCCCATCAGAACACTGAGTACAACTCAGCGTTCTGATGGGCATCTATGACAGTTTGAGGTGTAGGGTAGATGCCCTCAAATAAATTAATATGAGGGGCCCATCAAGCTCTTGGCTGCATAACTCAACACCAGCACTCACTCCTGTGCATCAGGCAACACAGCTGCAATATCCAAGGCAGAATGCACTTGAATGATAGGAACTTGTTATTAGTGGTGACTCTATTGTCAGGGAGATGGGGAATATATTATGCAAAAAGGACAGGTGGCATAGGACCAGGGTATGTGTGCCAGGGGCAAAAGTTGATGACGTTGTGGAGCAGATATAATCTTTTAAGGGCACAAAAGGTGATATTGTTGCACACGTTGGCACTAATGATATTAAGAGTAAGATATCTGCAGATTTACTTAACAAGTACAGGTTAATGTTGAAAAAAGTCGACAATTAGGGTTAAATTTGAAAGTGACTGCAATTCTGCCGAAACACAATATGAGGGAGTATATGATGAGAGCCTTGTCAATCAATTTGGCCCTGGGAAGATTGTGCAGGGCTCATGAGGTAGAATTTTTTTCGGCGTGGTCTGAAGTCTAACAGCAGTGACTGCTTCTACAGGGATGGGATACACTTAAATAGAAAGGTTGCAAGATAATTTGCTGATGCTATCGAGACAGTGTCAGGTGGGTTGGAAAACTGCTAGCTTAGGGGGATTCACAGACTAAAAGATTAACAGTAACTACAAGCACATATGAAAGTGATTCTTGCAATGCTTCTACTGTAATGAGCAGCAGCCAAGATAGCAAGTTGCTGGGGATTTCAAGAACTGCTGGGAGTCTTTGCGGAATAAGTAAATACATGAGCTGTGTTAAGGTAACTAAGCGTAAGAACAGGTGCATGTATACTTGCACATACACCAATGCTAGAAGTATAGTAAATAAATTTGATGAATTTGAAGTACTGATCAAGACATCAAAAGCAGATATTGTTGGGATATCAGACATGTAGTGCCACCCAGATATAAGGATTGCAGAATTAGAATTTGGGAAGTACAATGTGTACATAAAGGATAGACAGGGTAGGAAGGGAGGAGGGGTTATGCTATTAGTTAAGAAACATAAAATCTAAGAAAGTGAATCCAGATGACATGGGTGGACAGTGCAACATTGATTCAGTTTGGTGTCACATAAACACTGGGAAAGGGAAAATGAGAGTAAGAGTGTGCTATAGGCCTAATGACTCTGATGAGTACAATGAACAATTGTGCAGAGAAACAGAGTGGACCCGTAAATCAGAATGTCTTATAATGGGGGATTTTATCTTCTAGGATATTAACTGGGACTTGTGGGTTGGTCACTCGCAAGCTAGCAAGACTTTTTTGTGGATTTATTGGAGGATTGTTTTCTACAGCAACATGTTCTAGGAGCAACCAGAGGAAGAAATACTTTTGATCTGATTATCAGCAATGATTATTCATGCAATAAGAATTTGCAGATAAAGGAACCACTAGGTGATAGTGATCACAGTGTACTGATGTGGGATTTACTTAAAGATGTAACTACCATCAAAGGTAAAAGGAAGGGTTTTTTTTGTTTTTGTAAAAGTGACTACAGTGGTCTCAAACAGTTTTTAAATTCCATACAGTGGGATCAACTGATGTTGTTAAAAAGAGCAAATTCTAAATGGGAAGCCTGCAAGGAATTAATTTTGGAAGCTACTAGAATTTTCATACCAACTAAGAAATACTGTTCAAGATTTAGACCTAAGTGGATGGCAGATGAACTTATGAGCTCAAGGCAGAGAAGCAAAATGCATGGAATGCATATAAATTATCAGGTGACACTATAGAAGATATAAGCCAGTCTGTAATCAAGTCACAAAGGAAGTTAGGCAAGCAAAGGCTAATTATGAGAAATTCTTGGCAAAGGATGCAAAGAAAAACAAAAAAGACTTCTTTACTTATGTAAACTCCAGAAGGAAAAGGATGAATCAGATTGGTCCACTTGATGTTGGTGATTCAACTGTTGATGATCCAAACTGAATGAGTATTTTGTATCTACATTCGCACATGACGAATTCTGTAAGAAATGGGAAGACAGAAGTTTACTAAACTTTAACAGAGAGCTAAATGATTTTGTAATAACGGAGAGCAAAGTGGAGGAGAAATTGTTGAAGTTAAACATAAACCTAGAGAGCAAGTTGCTGGGGACTTCAAGAGCTGCTGGGAGTCATCATAGAACAAATAAATTCATGGGCTGTGTTAGGATAACTAAGAGTAAGAACAGGTGCAAGTATACTTGCATGTACACCAATGCAAGAAGCATAGTATATAAATTTGATGAATTTGAAGTGCTGATCAAGGCATCAAAGGCAAATACTGTTGGGATATCAGAGACATCATGACACACTGATATAAGCAGTGTAGAATTGGAATTTGGGGAGTACAATGTGTACAGAAAGGATAGACAGAGTAGGAGGGGAGAAGGAGTTATGCTGTTAGTTAAGAAACACATAAAACCTAATGAAGTGCATCCAGTTGACATGGGTGGACAGTGCAAGGTTGAGTCAGTTTGGTGTGACATAAACACTGGGAAAGGGAAAATGAAAGTAGGAGTGTGTTATAGGCCTCTGATGAGTACAACCAACAATTATGCAAAGAAATAGTGGGCCAGTAAATCAGAATATCTTGTAATCAGGGATTTTAACTTTCCAGATATTGACTGGAATTTGAGGATTGGTCACTTGCATGCTAGCAAGACTTTTGTGGATTTACTGGAGGATTGTTTTCTATATCAACATGTTCGAGGGGCAACCAGTGGGGATAATACTGTTGATCGGATCATCAGCAGTGATGACGAGAGCATTAGGAATTTGCAGATAAAGGAACCACTAGGTGACAGTAATCACAGTCTACTGATGTGAGAGTCACTTAAAGATGTAACTACCATCAAGGGTAAAGATAAGGGTTTTTTGTGCATAAAGGTGACTACAGTGGTCTCAGGCAATGTTTGAATTCTATACAGTGGGATCAACTGATGATATTAAAAATAGTGAATTCTAAATGGGAGGCCTTCTGCAAATTAACCTTGGAAGTTACTTTCAGGCTTTTCATACCAACTAAGAAATACTGTTCAAGATTTGGGCCTATATGGATGTCAGATGAACTAATGATGCTCATGGCAAAGAATAAAAATGCGTGGGATGCATATAAATTAGCAGGTGACACAGAAGCCTATGGCAGATATAAGCTAGTCTGTGATCAAGTCACAAAGGAGGTTAGGTAAGCGCAAGGCTGATTACGAGAAATCCTTGACAAAGGATACAAAGAAAAACAACAAAGACTTCCTTACTTATGTAAACTCTAGAAGGAAGGGGACGAATCAGATTGGTCCACTTGATGTTGGTGGTTCGACTGTTGATGATCCTGCTCAGATAGTTAACACACTGAACAAGTATTTTGCATCTACATTCATACATGAGAAATTCTGTAAGGAAGGGGAGGATAGAAGTTTACTAAACTTTAAAAGGGAGTTAAATGATTCTGTAATAACGGAGAGCAAAGTGGAGTAGAAATTGTTGAAGTTAAACATAAAAAAAGCCACCTGGGGCAGATGGAATCTATCCAGTTATATTGAAGGCGGCAGCAAGGGAAGTAAGCAAACCCTTGGTCATAATTATGAGAGCATCCTTAGATTCAGGAGAATCTAAGGACTGGAGATGTGCAAATGGATCCCCAATGGATCCTCATGGACTGGAGATGTGCAAATGGATCTCCAATTCACATAGGTTGATCAAAGGGTGACACAAGTAATTACAGACATGTTAGTTTGACTTCTGTTCCAGGAAAATGATGGAGTCACTGCACTAGCATCGACTATCCTTTTTCGGGCCCGGAGACAAAGAACATGTTCGGGCCCCTACTTAATTAATGAAAATTGCAAAAACAGCAGACAGTCAAAGATGCTGGGCCCCTAAAGGGCCCAGAGGAAATTGCCTTGCCTGCCTACATGGTAGCTACGCCACTGAGTCACTGCTTATAGAAGCATTGCAGGATCATTTAGACAAGACTGCAGCAATAATTCAGACACTGCATGTGTTTGTCAAGGGGAAGTCTTGTCTGACCAATTTGCTTGGATACTACAATGTGGTCACAAAGGAACTGGATGCAAAAAATAATTATGATATCATATATTTGAATTTCAGGAAAGCTTTTGATACTGTTGTATATGGTACACTGCTGTATGAGTTGCTGGAATGGATAAAGGGATGGTTGAGTGGGAGACAGACTTTTTTTTTTTTTTTTTTTTTCTTTTTTTGGCTGATGCTCTATGAGCTGCTTTTTTGCATCATATGCCTCAACTAATGCTAATGCTAATAAAAAAAAGGCACCTGGGGTAGATGGAATATATCCAGTTATATTGAAGGAGGCAGTGAGAGAAGTAATCAAACCCTTAGATATAATTATGAGAGCATCCCTAGATTCATGTGAGGTCCCCGTGGCCTGGAGATGTGCAAATGTATCCCCAATTCACAAAAGAAAGATAAAAGATTGACACAAATAATTATATACCTGTTAGTTTGACTTTTGTTCTAGGGAAATGGATTCACTGGTTAAAGAAGTGATGCAGGATCACCCAGACAAGACTGCAGTAATAGTTCAGACAGCATGGGTCCTCTGTTAAGGGGAGCTTGTCTGACAAATTTGATTTTATACTATGATGTGGTCACAAAGGAACTGGATACAAAAGATAATTTTGATATCACATACCTGGATTTCAGGAAAGCTTTTGATACTTTTGCACATGGAAGACAGCTATAAATTGAAGCGGTATGACAACATTAAGGGCAAGTTGCTGCAATAGATAAAGGGATGGTTGAGTGGGGGTGATGGCTGATAGCAGAGAGTAGTAATAAATGGACACTGCTCTACGCAGACTCATGTTATTAGTGGAGTCCCCCAGGGTTCGGTGCTGGGCCCATTGTTGTTTTGTGTATTTATCAATGATATCGATGAAGGTATATCAGGCGTAATATCCAAGTCGGCAGATGATACAAAGGTTGGCAAGGTTGTTAATGACAGTATACTGCTGCAACAGAATCTAGAAAAGTTAGGCAGATGGGCTGAGAAGTGGCAACTGAAGTTGAACATTGATAAATGCAAAGTACTGCATAGGGCTAACAGTAACCCACGAGAAACATGCCAACTGTGTGGTACTACACTCAGGGAGGTGAAGAATGAAAAAGATCTGGGGATAATTGTGCAGTCAGATATGAAGTTCTCGGTGCAGTGCAGATGGGCTTCCACAGCAGGTCAGGCAGTTTTGTCAGTGATATATAGGAGTTTTTCTAGCAGAGATAAGGAGGCGATTATCCCTTTGTATAAGGCAATGGTCAGGCCACACCTTGCGTACTGAGCACAGGTCTCGAGGCCTCATTTTAGGAAGGATGTAGGGTTGCTAGAATGAGTACAGAGAAGGGCAACAAGATTGGTGAGAAGAACAAAGGGGTGCTCTTACCAAGAGAAGCTTAAGTTCTGCAAGCTGCAGCATCTGGAGACTAGGCACCTGTGAGGATCTGATTCAGGTGTATAAGGCATAGAATGGTTTGAGCAGGCTCAATGCAGTTTTCTTCAAACTGGATGAGAAGAGGGCAGATTATTTTGAATAGCTTATACTGCAACAAGGGAATCTGTATAAATTATGGCAGGCCATAAGGAAAGACTGATGATTTTTATCAAGGCTAGCTGAACTGCATATAGCTCAGCCATCAATATGATACATTCCAGGGTAATGAAATACTGTCAATGAAGGAAGGAATAATGGCAACTGCAACCAAACGATTATCAAATTTCACACCATCTGTGTGTATTGTAAATTTATGTGAAAAATCTGAAGTATGGGCAGCATGCAGTTGTTGGAAACAATGGTGTGACAAATTATTCTTACTCCATTGTATGAAGAAATCGTCACAGTGAAGAATAAGAATCCTCCATGGTGGATCCGGTGGGTAGATATCCTAATGAACATTACTAAAATCCAAATTCCAGTTGGGCAGTTGTTCTTTCAGGTGAAGTCTCACAGGTCGCGGCTTTGCCTAATAGAAAGGAAAACATGGAGGATAAAAGAGATAGTTCCAACTTGGACGAGTAAGAAAGATTTGTATTTTTGCAGCATACAGACATGGAAGGGTTTGCTATTATTTCTGGGGATGCATTATCTCCTCAATATACAAACTGTGCAAACATAAATTATAAAGGCTCCAAAAGCTGTCCAAAGAATGTTACATTGACCGACTGGTACTAAGTCATACCTCCATATGGTGCCAAAGACTTTTTCAATATCTAGCAATACCATTACTAAATGCTGTCTCATGACAAATGCATTGCTGATGTTAGCATTGGCTTTGAGATAGATGTACGTCTAAGATGGACTGGTTCTTTCAAAAGCCATACTAATAGTGAATCAAGATGTTGTTACTAAGATCCACATAGTCAATGTGCATCTTAAAAATGTACTATCTTTTCCAGTATCTTGCCTAAGCAGCAGGTAAGGGAGATTGGTCTATAATTATTTGGTAAGGAGGGGGGGGGGGTCTTTCCCTGATTCTAGAATGGGCCTGCAGCAATGCTAGAAGAGTTATGTAAGGGTTTGTTTCAGTTCTATTAATATGAGATTGATTATGTGAATAGGAGATGATCTTGTACCACTTGGCACAAGATTTAATATGTTGAAAATGTGTATCACATGTGACAGCTGATACTACAGAGGAAGCTTCAGCAAGTTCTTCTGGTATCTCAGCAGGACAGAACAAATTGTTACTGCTCCAGCAAAGGAACTTGATGATATTTACCATTCAGAACCTGAATTCTTTTCCAAATTAACCTTGAATATGTGTCTTTGTTAATGGTGCTGGCAAATTTAATCCATGATTTTCATTTGGCCTTCTATCTAATTCATGCTCTGCTTTGCATTTCTTGTAATTAATGAGGTTAGCTATTGTAGGAAATTTATAGAATTCATTCCAGGCTTTAATCTTCCTTGATTTTACAAGGTACAGTCCTTATTCCACCAGTGTTGCAAAGCCATCTACTTGCTCAGGATTTTGGTATTGACATAGTGGCAGCAGCTAATATTTGGTTAGTGATATGTGCAGTTACATTTTGCAAATAGGAGAGGACTGAATCAGCTGATCATCAAGATGGATGTGTTTGAGTAATTATTCCAGTCTGCCTTGTGTTAGTTCCAGGTTGTGCAACTAAAAGGAAGAGGTCATCTGAGTTTGTATTTTAGAGAAAATAGGGACATAATCAGTGCTATGTGGATCAATCAGCACTGACTATTCCATACTTGAATATACAGAAGGAGAGCATATTGATAAATTTAAAGCAGATAGCACACCTGTCACAATATGGATATAGGCATGTGACCCAGTATTCAGTAAAGTGAGTTGACAGTCATTCAATAAAGATTCTATTAGCCTACCCCCATAATGATTGATTCCATTAAGATCCCTATAATGGATTATGGCCCTCGAGATCTCTTAAAATACAAAGTGGAGATGAAGCTGAGATTTTACATGGTTAAGATCAGTAAGAGAAAGTGGGATATAAATTGAGATCATGGCTAAAGTGATTCCATTTAGAGGAATGTCTGTATGGGATACTGAATTTAACAAGGACTGTTACTTGCCTTTGTTACTTGGACTGTTACACCTCCACGAGCAGGTGATTCAGTGTCTTCTGTCAAGTCTGTACATGGTATAGTTTTTTAAGTTAGGAGACATCTTGGGGCTTAAGTAAGTTTCCTGTAGGCACACACTAACAAGATCATATTTTTTCAACTAGAATCTGCCTGCTCATCAATATTGATGTGTATGCCTCGGAAATTCCATTGCATTATATTCTGCATTACTTAATTTTAGATTTGGATGCCTGATCTCACTGCTTCTTCAAGGAGGTTGACTCAAGTTGGTTCTTTTTTGGCTTACCTTTCTGTGGGAATACAGAGCAACCATTACTCATGACATCTAAATATGGCATATGTATTACATCATTTTCTTCCATTTGATTATCTATTTCCATGTTAGTGAAATTCAATGGTTCTTTTCCCATAGAAAGAGTTTTGTTAGTTCCTGTGGGCTGGTTCTTTGTCAGGTGCTATAGTGATTGGAATGTTAGTTATTCCATCAGCTGTATGGAATAACAAGGACTGTTACTTGCCCCACACCCCCACGAGAAGCAATTCAGAGTACGGCATTGTGAGGAGAATTTAGAACTATATGGAACTTTCATCTCCAGAATTTTTACAGGTGATGAAACATGGGTTCATCACTGGGATCCTGGATCCTCCCCCACCCAAAAAATTTTGGGTGGGGGAGGACCCTTGTGCTTTCATTACATTGATTCTTGCCTGGTCTCAGGATCCCAGTGATGAACCCATGTTTCATCACCTGTAAAAATTCTAGAGATGAAAGTTCCATATAGTTCTAAATTCTCCTCACAATAACGTACAGTGCGCCTCCGTAGCCAGGTGGGAAGGAGCAGCAGTGCGTAGCACATGCTTCTTGATTAGACCGGGGTTCGAGCCCGTCACCACCAAATACGGAGTATGCGGAAAGGTCAAGGAATGACCACCGCATATCCCGGAGCAATATGGCCTTAGTTGCTAATGCTCCTAAAAACCAAATAACAAACAAACAAACAATAACGTACTCTGAATTGCTTCTCTTCTTGAATGGGTTGAGCACACTGAATTCTGATGGGATCTTTCCACTTGTTCAGATTACGAACCTAAGGGGGCATAAATTCAAATTAAGAAAAGGCTGATGTAGAATAGATGTGCGGAAATTTGCCTTTAGCCAGCGGGTGGTTAATTGCTGGAACAAACTTCCATCTGTCGTTGTGGAAGTTGATAGGTTAAATAAATTTAAGGAGGAACTGGACAGGCATTTGGAGGGAATGGTGTGATTTTTTTTTTTTTTTTTTTTGGCTGATGCTGCATAAGCTCATACACTTGCTTTCTTGCATCACATGCCACTACTACTACTACTACTGTATCTAAGCATACATTTATTTTCATGGGCGAAGTACTGATCTGGCCCAGGTGGCCAGAAACAGCATCCCAAAAAACATCGGCCATAATCTTGCCAGCTGAAGGTTGTGTCCAAAATTTTTTGGGTGGGGGAGGACCCTTGTGCTTTCATTACATTGATTCTTGCCTGGTCTCAGGATCCCAGTGATGAACCCATGTCTCATCACCTGTAAAAATTCTGAAGATGAAAGTTCCATATAGTTCTAAATTCCCCTCACAATATTATACTCTGAATTGCTTCTGCACGTGGGTCAGAAATCTGGGGACCCACCTTGCATTGACCTTAGTCATCACCAAATGATCATGGAGGATGATTATAACTGTTCCCTCAAATATGCCACATTCCCTAATGATTTGGGACACCTTTAAACATCGTCATTCAGCACAAGGGTTTCCACAGCTTGGCACATTTCTGGAGTAGTCACTGTCACATGCCTTCCTGGACGTGGATCTCTTTGATGGACCCTCTACCTCACTTGACCTGTTTTTAACCAGAAGTTCACCTGGTACTCTGAAGGCACACTGTTGCTATACACAGTCACCATCCTTTCATGAATGGCTTTGGCCCATTTCCTTCTTCGGTGAGAAACTTGATGACTGAACAATGTGCCAATTTCAGCAAATCCATAATTTGATACAGGTGTCTTACTTCTTTCTGTCAGCAGCACAACCTAAAAATATAGACAGAAGTAGAAAGGATAAATGAGGAAAAGTTTGTACTGTGAGTTTTGAGTTGAACAGTGAATAGATGGTGACTGATGGCTGTGGTGAACAGACTGGCTTGAAAGAGAGTGCAGGAATTTCAGATGTCAATTCAGGCAAATGGCAGCAATGGAAGTATCTACAGAAAAGTAAAGCAGCAGAAACTGAACATCTACAAGACAAAGGGCGGTGAGACTTTGTAAGAGATGAGTCATTAATTAACCTGACTGTCATCTTTTCAATGGAGTCTAAAAGCTTGACAGAAGTGTTTGGGTGCGGCTGGGGGCAAGAGAACTACCTGAGATTATGCCAATTCAGAAATACAGAGCTCATGGAAGTATCTATACAAAAGGCATGCTGCCAAAATTAAACATCTATGAGACTGAGAATGGAGAGACTTTATAAAAGGTGATTCATGGTTCATTAATTAACCAGACTACCCTCTTCCGAATGGAGTCTAGGAGCCTGCAAGAGGTTTTGGTGGATACTACCCCAGATGTGAAAACAATATTCCATACGAAGGGGAATGTAAGATTTGTACCGGGTGAGTTGTTTAAAAGAAAGATAATGCTGACAGTGAAAAAGAAAACCCAATTTTTTTGATGCAGAGGAAGCAATATTTATGATGCACTTATAACAAGAGAGATTAGAAGTTAGGGATTACCCTAACTGCTAATCTCCCGGCTTGGAAAAATTACAGAGCAACAAAAAGTATTGAAGCCTATAACAACTACAGATTGATCTCTAAGAATGTCACAGAAAAGGCTAGGCTGACAAAGGCAGATTATGAGAAATCACTGGCAAAGAGAGCAAAGAGAGAGCATTGGGGATATGGAATTCTTCACATATATAAATGCAGAGAAAAGAAGGACAAACCAGATCGGACCCTTATGTAATAGACGTAGGATACTATTAGATACCCCAGCCGAAGTTGCAGATGAACTCAACAGTTATTTTGCATTAATATTTACAGAAGAAAAACACTTCATGTCAATGAGAAATTATGGGAGTGAAGTTGAAAAAAATGTAATTAATGATGTTAAAATTTCACACGTTTTAATGAAAAAACTTTCAAGCCTACAGGCCAGTAAGGCTCCGGGGGTTGATGGCATATAACCTATAATCATAAGGCAGTCAGGAAGTGAGTGCATTGAACCATTGAGGCTAATTATGAGAGAATCACTATACTTGGGAGTGAATCTGTTGGATTGGAAAAGTGCCAATGTATCGCCAATACATAAGGCAGTTCTAAGAGTGAAGTGGAAAATTACTGACAGGTCAGTCAAACTTCAGTAGTAGGGAAAATCATGGGTGGAATTCAGGATCATTCAGATAGAAATGGAATTTTGAATGATATGCAGCATGGTTTTGTAAAATTAAAATCATGTTTAATTAATCTGGTTAGCTATTTTCACAGGATCACTCAAGAGCTAGATTTAGGGAATAATTTCGACATTGTTTATTTGGATTTCAGCAAAGCATCTGACTCAGTCCCACATGATCGGTTACTTTATAAGCTGGATTAGGTTGGAATCAGAGGGAAAATCCTTGGATGGATAGCTTCAGGGCAGGAGGCAGAGGGTTGTGATAAATGGTTATTTCTCAGATTGAGTTTATGTAAGAAGTGGGGTTCCCCAGTGATCAATATTAGGACCACTATTGTTTTTGATTTTCATAAATGACATCGATGAAGCGATAGAGGGCATGTCAATTTGCAGATGATGTACATAAAGATTGGTAGAGCAATTAATGATCACTGCCAAGCAGAGCTTCTTCAAAATGACCTAGATATGCTTCAGGGATGGTCAGAAAAATGGCAGCTATGCTTCAATCCAGCAAAGTGAAGGAATTACACCTTGGTAACAGTAATTCCAAAATTACTTATACACTTGGTGGAGTTGAACTAAAGCCAGTAGTGGAGGAAAGGGACTTGGGTGTTGCTGTTGTTGTTGTTTGGTTTTTAGGAGCATTAGCAACTAAGGCCATATTGCTCCAGGATATGCGGTGGTCATTCCTTAACCTTTCCGCATCCTCCATATTTGGTGGTGACGGGCTCGAACCCCGGTAAATCAAGAAGAGTGTGCTACGCACTGCTGCTCCTTCCCACCTGGCTATGGAGGTGCCAGAGGGTGTTGCAGTACAGTCAAACATGAAGTTCTCATAGCATTGTAGACAGGTGGCAAAGACAGCCCATGGTGTCCTATCGATGATTTATTGAACAATTGCTAGTAGAGATAAGGACGTCATAATCCCGTTATATAAGGCTATTGTTAGACCACACTTGAAATACTGTGTTCAAGTATGGAGACTGTACCTAAAGAAAGACATTTCAGGCTATTGCTTTGCTGCTCTAGTCAGAGACTAGTATCTGTTTAAATCAATTTAACTTGAGAATACTATAATAAAGTGAGAGGTACTCTTTGGAATGCCAATGGGTGAAGCATTCCAACATCTGTAAAAAGGTGCATTCAAATATCATCCTCTCTCAACATACCTGGATAGCCACCATATGCAACAGCTATATCCTAATTTTACACAATATTAAAATTCTCTATAATAAACTTCTTGGCAACAATTTCCCTCCAGCCTTCCTTTACTATCATTTTAAGAAAGCATTCTTTACAGGTTTGTACATACTGTACAGACAATACCCCCTAGTCTCTTTGGTGGCTCACTGTCTAGAAAACCTGTGCCCACCGATTGGCTACCCAAGGGGGTATTACTTTTTTGTAGATATTTAAATTTTTAGTCATTGTTTAGTATTTTTTTTTTTTTTTTTTACATATTATATAATTATAACATTACTGACTTAAGCACATGAAGCATTCACCCAGACCTATGTCCAGGGTCCTACTATAGGAATGGGTTTTACATCCCCTGACTACCCGAGTTAGCCTATATTTCCCTTCATCCAGATAGGTCCACATCTTTTACTGTCCTTAATCCCTTTAATTTTGATTTCTCATGAGCCATTAGGTTGACTGAAAGCGATATCGAGATGCTCCTTGTTCTACTATCATTCACTTTTTTCATCTCTAACAAAGTTTAGTGTGTTTCTACACTACTTTGCCAGTTTTGTATTTCTACTCTATCCTGGGCTGTTATGCTTCATTGGTTTAAATGCTGATCTCCCCATCACACTTTGATATGTTGGCTTTGACCTACTTACAGCCTCTCCCCTCCCACACATGAGATCATTATAACATGTTATAAATATTCCAGGAACTAATTTGCTATTTCTTTTATACACAGATGCAGCTTTGTAGAGAGTCACTTCCCTCCATCCATTTCCCAGACACCTGCTTAACAAGACAATAAGTTGTCTTTCTTTGTCTTAGTCACTCTAAATTTCCTCCGGTTTAGCTAATAATTTTTTTTTTTTTTTTTTAAATTTTATATTATTTTATTTTATTTTTCTTTTCTGTTTTTCGGTCTCTGTCGGGTCGGCTATGAAATATACGTCAACTTCTCACTAGATTTACCAACACTTTTTGGCTTCTCATGCTCTTTTTCACTTGGTTTCATTGTCTTAACCATTTGCTATGTACATTTCATCAGAAACAGAGAACTTACTTCTTGCTATATTTCCTTTGTTTATGGCTGCTGACCCTTGATGAAAAAGTTAAAATCATTGGATCTATAGCATTAAGCACCACTGTAATGTATTACTTTTATTTTTCAGGTACCCAATAATTTTTTCCATTGTTACTACTACCGGTTTTGTCAGCCTTCTTCCATCTTTTCCCTGATCTACTTATCTACATTCCATTATGTTCGCTGGGTATTTCTGCTATTTCTAGTAGTGCCCCTAGTCCATAAACCATCTTAATATATCTCTATATATCATTGTTTATTATGATGTCAACTTTCACTACACGTTACTTTTTTATTTATATACATATATATATATATATATATATATATATATATGTTTATATATATGTATATATATATATATATATATATATATATATATGTATATATATATGTTTGTATATGTGCACTTGTGTTCACTGACCACTTTGCATTAGCATTAGTAGAGGCATATGATGCAAGAAAGCAAGCTTATTCAGCATCAGCCAAAAAAAAAAAAAAAACACACACCACTCCCATTTCACCCCTCCGTTCGTTCGAAATACCTGTCCAGTTGAGCCTTAAATTTGTTTAAGCTATCAACTTTGACAACAAGTGATGGAAGTCGGTTCCACCAACCAACCACCCGCTGGCCAAAGGCAAATTTCCGCACATCTATCCGACATCCATCCTTCCTCAATTTGAATTTATGCCCTCTGAGGTGATTATTCTAAGCAAGATGATGAATCCCATTGGCATTGAGCATGCTCAAACCATTCAAAGCCTTATACACCTCTATCAGATCACCTCGCCGGTGCCTAGTCTCCAGACTGTAATTTGCAAAACTTAAGCCTTTCTTCGTAAGAGCAACCCTTTGTTCCATTCACTAATCTTGTTGCCCTTCTCTGTACCCGTTCCAGCAGCTCTACAACCTTCTTAAAATGAGGCCTCCAGGCCTGTATACAGTACTCAAGATGTGGCCTAACCATTGCCTTATACAAGGGAATAATCACCTCCTTATCCCTCTTCTAGAAAAATTCCTGTATATCATTGACAAGACACCATGAGCTACTCTTGCAGCTCATCTGCACTGCTCAGAGAACTTCATATCTGCCTGCACAATTACCCCCAGGTCCTTTTCATTCTCCACCACTGTCAGTGTAGTACCGCAGAGTTGATACGTTGCTCTGTGGTTACTGTTTCCCATATGTAGTACTTTACATTTGTCAATGTTAAACTTCACTTGCCACCTCTCAGCCCATCTGTTCAACCTTTCCAGATCCTGTTGCAGCAGCATAGTGTCAGTAGTGTCCTTAATAACCCTGCCAACCTTTGTATCATCTGCAAACTTGGACATTAAACTTGATATACCATCATCAATATCATTCATAAACACCGAAAACAACAACGGACCCAACACTGAACCCTGAGGAACTCCACTAATAACATTAGTCCACGTTGAGCAGTGTCCATTGATTACCACTCTCTGTCTTCTGCCACTCAACCATCCCCTTATCCATAGCAGCAATTTGCCTCCAATAATCATATCTGCATTTGCTTGTTGTATGAACTGAAAGATCAGTTTGTCAGCCCAGGTGTTTTAAGTCATTAGCGCCAGATAATATATTAAGTAGGCAGGTGAGAAAAAGGGAAGGGAAGAAACACACACACGGACAGACAGACAGACAGACGGACAGACAGACAGACAGACAGACAGACAGACAGACAGACAGACAGACAGACAGAGAGAGAGAGAGAGAGAGAGAGAGAGAGAGAGAGAGGATGTATAATGAGGACAGTTTCTCTGTGAATTTCAATGTACAGTCCATATCATACTGTTTTTTTTTTTTTTTTTTTTTTTGATTTGGTAGTTGTTGGCGCATCAGCTTCTGTGGCCATATTGCACCTCCCAAGGTTTTTGCAGTACTTTGATCCAAGCCCGAGGCGGGAATCGAACCCGCGACCTTTGGGTTGCCGGGCAGGTACTTTACCCACTCGGCTAGCCCGGTTGGCATATCATACTGTACTATAACATTAAAAAGTATATGAGTATAGTGTTTATTATACTGAGCACTACACCCAAGGTGGTGGAGAATCAAAAAGATTCAGGAGTTGATTATTTGATTATGCAGACCAATATGAAGTTCCCTTAGCAGTGCAAGCAGGCTGCTAGGATAGCTTGTGGGGTTCTGTCAATGATATACTGGAATTTTTCAGGTAGAGACAAGGAGGTAATTATCACATTGAATAAGATAATGGTTAAGCCACACATCGAGCACTACATAAAAGTGTGGAAGGCTTATTTCAAGAAGGATGTAGATCTCTTGGAATAAGTGTAGAAAAGAGTAGTAAGATTACTCAGGAATGCAATAGGTCTTCCTTACCAAGAAAGACTTCAGTCCTACAAATTGTAGTACCTGGAAACTAGATAGCAACAAGGATGTTCGAATGAAGTGCTAAAGGCTTTAAATGTATTGCATAAACTAAATTTTGATGAAACCTTATCAATTCTCGGGCAATTGGACAATTCCAAGAAAGGGTAAGGGGATGTACATTCAAATTGAAAAATTGCAGTTGCAAGACAAAAAATTTGCTTTTGGTTAGAGAGTAACTGATTGTTGGAACAAAGTTCCATTTGGTTTTGTGGAAGTGGCAGTTTAAATGAATTTGAAGAAGGATTACACAAATTATTAGAGGTCAAATGATGCAGGTAGATTTTTTTTGCTTCTTTACCATTTGCCACTACTAATACTACCTTAAATACTAGTGTATAAATATTTACTATTATAACAGCATTATAAGGTTTGTAATATTTACCTAAAATTAAACAATTAATTTCAGGTAATTGTAACCAAATTGAATGTTTAATTACAAGAATGTCCTAAATAACCAGAAACTGTTAGCACTGCTTACCTTTATACAATTTGTGAAACTTTCTTGTTTTAAATGGCTCCTATAAAATTAACACAAATTAGACCCTATAGCATGAGAAAACTGTATATGCAAAATAGACATTCATACATAATAACTTTGAAAAAGCATTTCCAAAAGCCAGACATTTCTAAATATTATACATTTGCTCTCAATTTGAATAAGTCAAAAGTTCATGTATCCACAAAATTCTTTGCTTCAAAAAAGAAACAAGGTTGCTTTTCCCATTATCTATTATTTTTCTCTGATGATACTGCATTTTTATTTCTAGTGTAGTGTAACTTTTTTTAATACTAAATATCTCAAATTATTTAAAATTTAACGTATTAGTATTAGTAATGGTTATTAGTAATTTAAAATTTAACGTATTAGTATTAGTAATAGGCTTCCTTTCACATGGTGAAAGGAAGCCTATGGCTTATGCTGCACCAGCCAAAAAATAATAATAATAAAATAATAATAATAATAATAAATTAAAATAAAAAATAATTAAAATAAAATAATAAACACAAATTAATAATAATAAGAAAATTTTTAAAAAAATAATAATAATAAAAATTAATAAGAGAAAATGAAATGGACAACCTATGTATTTCCCTCCTCCCTTAGGTAATTATCCAGCTGACCTTTGAATTTCCCCAGACTGTCAGCCTCTACCACCCATGTATAGGGCTGCCATCCGTCCTCATTTTCACAGACATGTCCTCATTTTTTTACATATCATGGACTGTCCAAGAGGAATTTCTAAAATTTTGAAAATATCCGGAATTTTGGCTCTTAAAATTTGAAAATCTCCTGATCTTTATCATTGGTAAATTTATAAGGTGTACACCAATCAGCTTTGCGGAAGTAATTCCAAAAATCTCCACTTCCAGCTACAAACAATGCAGATTGAGGAATTTATCACTTAATATTGAGGAGTTTATCTGACATTCTGGCATTCGGAGTTACTGACATTCTGTTTGTGCACTTTGACTTTTTCACTCCATTTTTTTATTCTCTTTTACATTCTTGGTGAGCGCACAATTCAAAATAAATTTTCTCTCGTTATTTATTTTACCTGAAATTTATTCTAATTAAGTGAATTTATTCTAAATTAAAATTATGATTCCACGTTTTTTTAATTAAGAGATCTCACATTTTATATTTTCAGCAGTTCGTAAAAACAATAATTTGATACAACCAGCTTCAATTTGTCGTATTTACTTACGAGTAAGCATAGTTTTTGTATGCAATATTTCTTAATTATCAGTTGATGAAGTAATCAGTCACTTCTTCAAATAATTTTTTATTTCTACTATTTAAATTAAAATAACTCTTTTATTTACATAAATCCAGGAATACCCATTATGCCGAAAAGGAAGTGCAAGTTTACAGATGAATTGAGGATGAAATATCCAGGTTTTCAAAAGGGAAGAGTAGATGAGGTGGCGGAATGAATCGTTTGCAGTCCAGAAAGCTACATCTCGGTTGCTAACAAGGGTTCAGGTGATTTGAACATCCACATGATTTCAGAGAAACATAAGAAGAACATTAGATTTGAAAAATCTTGCAGCAAGGTAACAGACTTTTTAGTAAATGCCCCTAAAAGGCTTGATTCAAGAGTTTCTGTTGCTGAAGGAACCCTTGCCTTTCATACAGTGGCACATCACCACAGCTATAAATCAATGTCTTAAAGTCAATATGCTCTGATTCAGATATTGCTAGGAGGTTATCTTGTGCAAAAACAAAGATTGAAGTCATAATTAACTCTGTCTTAGCAATCCATTCAGTTGAAGAAGTTGTTTTAAGTCCCTACAGAATGTACAGTTTTTTGGAGTTTCCACTGATGCCACTAATCATGGATTTCTGAAAATTTTTCCTATTCTTGTGCATCATTTTGACTGGAAAAATGGTGGCTTGTTAAGCAAATAGAATTAAGTAGCAAGTCAGATGAGACCGCAGCTACCATTTCAGGCTATGTTTGTGAGACCTTGTGTAAAAGTGGCCCGGATAAGAAATGTATTGCATTTGGTGGAGATAATTGTAACACCAGGTTTGGAGGAGAGTGGCGATAAAACGGGAATAATGTATTTTCAAATTTACAAATATTATTTGGTCGATCACTAATAGGAGTGAGCTGCCTGCCCACATTCTGCACAACTGTATCCGGCATGGAGCAGATGCAATTAATGTAGATATTGACTACATTGTTCTTAACATTTTATTATTTCAGTGTCTACACTGTACATATTGAAAAGCTAAAAAAAATTATGTGAATTTACAGAGGTTACCTATAAAAATCTTCTGTATCATATCAGAACATGCTGGCTTTCTCTATTACTTGCAAAAGAAACTTAAGTTTCTTTTTGTCTCAAGACATCCCCCCCCCCCCCAAAATTTTAAAAATTTTCTTTGAAGATGAGTTTAGTGAAACTTATCTTGGTTCATTGCCAAACTGTAATATCAGTCTTCAATTCACATATAATGAGCATTGACAGGAATAACATTTTTCTTTGATAGAAGTTATTGAAGCTCTTGCTTCCGTAAGGGATATTCTGTCAGAAAGAAGTAAATGTCAGTTCATTTCCCTCAAAGTGAAGGAAATATTGGAGAAGATGGATATTCAGAGAAATGTAGAGTTTTCAGAAGAAATATCCAGAAATTATATTCATCATACACATGGACTCATACTTGGACATGTGGATGAAGCCACTGGAAGAAGTTTCTTCATTCAGGTGGTTTAAGAGAGCCACTTGAATGGGGATAGTTTGGTTTCAACAATTAGGTACCTTCATACAAAAGGTGTGTGTGTGTGTGTGTGTGTGTGTGTGTGTGTGTGTGTGTGTGTGTGTGTGTGTGTGTGTGTGTGTGTGTGTGTGTGTGTGTGGATGATGCGAAGTGCTTTGATCAGTTCTGTAATTTAAACAAATTTGTAGTGGAAATTAAGGATACTAATGTTTCTGTTCTTTGTAATATAAGGTAGGCTAATTATTTTAGCCACTGCAAGAATGAAGTTTTCACAGAGCTGTTAATAATTGCTCAATTTTTCTTTTCCATACCACTACATAATGCATTTATTGAAAGACTGCTTTCAATGATGGAAATGGAGGTGTCTAAGGATAGAAATTTGTTCACTGTGGATTCTATTAAGGGACTAATGCTTACAAAATTCAATTTCAGTGACATGCTGTGTAAAGTTTTCCATTCACATTTATCCAAAAACACAGATTTACAAAAAAAAATTTGCTTCAGTGGAAAAATATAAAAGAAATATACAGAACAGCAAATAAATTACACTAAAAAAATAAGTATTTTTTTCATTCATACCATAATTAAATTTTTTGCGCATCATTTTTTACAAGTTAAGCAATCTGCATAATAACGGTAAACTTGTGTGACTTCTGTTAATTTAAGGTATCTGAGATATTAAATTAAAATATTTAACATGTGACTGTGTTATTACCCTATTATCATAATAAACTGTTATTAAAGTGTAGGCATTTTTGAAAAGTCTGTAAGAGAATGTAAGCAGTGTTTGGGAAAAATAGAGAACAGTGTCCTCAAAAGTCCAGATTTTTCTGCCCAAATGTCCTAATTTTTAAGGTTAGAGAGGTGGCAGCCCTACCCATGTAGGTAACTTATTCCAGTAATTTATAACTCGCTGGCTAAAATAAAACTTCCTGCAATCCAGTCTAAACAACTCCCCCCCCGTAACTTGAAATTATGGCTCCTAGTTCTAGAATTATTTATAACCATGAAAATTTCATCCTTATTCATTTTGCTTATGCCTTAAACACTTCAATCAAGTCTCCTCTAAGGTGCCTAGTTTCCAAGCTCTGCAATGCACACATTTCAAGTCTTTCCTCATATGAACGCCCTTTTGCTGATCTCACAAGGCGAGTTACACGTCTTTGGACCCTTTCAAAAGGTCATTTCTTTATTTCTTTGGGTGCAGTCTCCATACTTGAACACAGTATTCCAAGTGTGGTGTCTAACAATAGCCTTATATAATGGGATTATGATGTCCTTATCTCTATTAGCAATTGTTCGATAAATCATCAATAGGACACCTTGCAACCCGTCTACAATGCTCGGAAAACTTCATATCCGACTATATCATAATACCCAAGTTCCTTTTCTCCACTATCGGCTTTAGTTCAATTCTGCCAAGTGTATAAGTTATTTTGGAGTTACTGTTCCCCAGGTACAATACCTTACATTTTGCTGGATTAAAGCAATAGCTGTCATTTTTCTGACCATCTCTGAAGTCTATCTAGGTCATTCTGAAGAAGCTGTTTGTTTGTTATTTGGTTTTTAGGAGCATTAGCAACTAAGGCCATATCGCTCCGGGGATATGCAGTGGTCATTCCCTGACCTTTCCGCATCCTCCGTATTTGGTGATCATGGGCTCGAATCCCAGTCTAATCAAGAAGCATGCGCTATGCACTGCTGCTCCTGCCCACCTGGCTGAAGAAGTCCTGCTTGGTGGCAATCATTAACTATTCTACCATTCTTTGCATAATACAACTTATTTACTATATAATCTTTACAACTTATTTACTAGGCATACATTGTATTCCTTTACCAGAATGATTTTATGAATAAATTTTAAATCATGGAATGTTATTTCTCTACTATACTAAATATCTCAAGGGGTGTGTCTTGGTAGTTAACTATATAAGAACACCAAGTCTTAATTGTTTATACAGTAATGTCAGAAGTGTTGTCAATAAAATGAGTGAATTTGAGCTGCTGGTTAGGACAAGTAACGTAAGATGACATAATAGGGCTTACGGAAACGTGGTGCCACTTGGAAAAACGGGATGATGAGTTTCAGTACGGTATGTACAAAGTATTTAGGAAGGATAGGGCAGATTGAAGGAGTGATGGGATGATGCTTCTTATCAAAAGCAGCCGAATGAAACAAAAGCTTTCCAGGATTCGCATTAGTATACAATCTGTATGGTGTGAGATAGTTGGAAGCAAAGGTATAATGAGAGTGGAGTGATCTACAGGACAGGTGATTGTGAAAATTGTGATGAGAGCCTCTACAAGCAAATAGAATGGGTAAGTAAGCATAAGCTTATTATGGATGATTTCAATTGGCCTTTCATTGATTAGAGCAAATGAGAAGGAAACTCTATAAGGGGGAAAAAATTTTTAAATTGACTAGATGATTGTTGTTTGTATCAGCATGTCAGGAAAAGTACTAGGGAAAAGAATATTCTAAATCTGATCATCACCCATGAACCAGATGTCATAACAGGGCTGACAGTACAGGAATCAGTAACAGGAAGTGATCAAAGAGTTCTACAGTGAACGATGAAGGGAGAGGTAGCAGTAGATAAAGGAAAGGAAATTATGATGGCTTAAGGTGCTACATGATCTCTATTAACTGGGTCGATATCTCACAGAGAGTGAATACAAATAAATTACGGTATACCTTGAAAACATTAATCACAGAAGCCTTAAATGCATATATACCAGGGGAGGCCAACAAGTCGATTACGATCTACCAGTCGATTGCGGCTTTAATTTCAGTTGATCATGAATAATTTTAAATATATATAAAAAATAGATTAGTCAAAATCTAAATGTTATTATTATGCACCCCACTGAATATGCTTATTACAAATTCATTGAACCACATGACTACTCTTGTCACTACGCAGCTGATAGGCTTGTCTAGTGAAAATTCACGCAGTTACGTTGTGGAGAGCATAGTGTATGTGTCGAATTCTTATTTAGCTTACTTAATATTAATAACTGGACAGTACTTATAAGTTAATTTAATGCCCTTTGATTTAAAATGAATACTACGAAAAAGAGTAAAATGTATTATTTTCATAAGAGTGAGAACTAGAATACTTTTTTTAATGATAAAAGAAAAATGTTGTTTGATTTGCAATGCTTCCGGAACTATACCCAAAAAAAGTAAATTTAGAAAAGCACTTTGGCGCACTCCATGGTAATTACCAATTGATTTTCCACCTTATAAAAAATAAATTAAAAGAACTTAAATCCAGATTATTCACACAACAAAATTTCTTCATGACACCTAATTTACAATCTAAAGCAGTAACTATAGAATCATTTAAAGTGAGTCATCATCTTGCAAAAAAATGCGATTCATTTTCTGATGGTCAATTCATCAAAGATGCATTTTTAGAAATAATAGATTCTCTGAAAATTTTAAGAACAAAAATGAAATTAAAAGTGCTCTTCAAGATATGCAATTATCTCGAAATAGTGTGATGCGATGCATCCAAAAAATGAGTAAAAATGTGAGTGAACAATTTGCGTGCTCATACTGCTAATTGTGTGTCCTTTTCTTTAAAACTGAATGAATCTACAAACATCAGTGATACAGCTCAATTGCTCATTTTTATTCGTATGGTTTTTGATGATTCTGCCACTCGAGAAGAACTGTTGGGTATGGTTTCGTTAAAAGAAAGAACGAGAGATCTTGATATATTTAAAGCATTCAAAAATTTTATTGAAAAAATTAAATTGCCACTATTTAAGCTCGTATCAATAACAACAGATGGAGCTAAAGCAATGATGGGGTGTCTTAAAGGATTCATCGCATTGTGCCAAAAGGCAGTATTTCTGAGTTACCACTGTATCATCTACCAACAAGTGTTAGTAAGCCAAAGATTAAATACTTAGCCAAAGATTTGAAAAGTCTCCTTTGAAGAGACTTTTCAAAATGAAACTCAATGAAAATGAACCAGATATAATATTACACACAGATGTGAGGTGGCTATGTTGGAGTAAGGTTCTACAGAAATTTCGAAATTTGCTGAATGAAATTAAAAAATTTGTTGATCAAAGGGGAGATGATTATCAGAAGCTACAAGAGTGGTTGTGTGATCTGGCTTTTTTGGCAGATTTTACCAGTAAATTAAGTGATCTGAATTTGGAATTACAAGGAAAAAATAAAAATGTGGGTGACATGATTAGTAGTATTTCTGCATATATAAATATCAATTTTTGACAATGGCTAAGGATCTGAAAGGAAAAAAATTCGATCATTTTGCAAATATGTAAGATCATTTGCAAAAATATACTGTTTTTGAATTTAATAGTCAGAAATGTGTTTCTGAAATTGAGAAAGTTGTGGATGATTTTGAAACCAGATTCAGGGATTTTAAAAGAATTGGAGACATTGTTCAATATATTTCTTATCCATTTCATATCGACAGACATGAAACAAATTGCAGTAAAAATCACTGAGATTTTTCACATGGACAAAATATTACTTGAAAATGAAATTATTACATTGTGAAACAATATCTTCCTAAAAGCCAGATCATCAGAAAAAGACTTGAAAATATGTTTGCCGAGAAAAGTACCCAAATGTAAAAAAATGCAGTGAACTTTTAAATTCCTGTTCTGGTTCCATATCTATGTAAATCGGCCTTTTCATATTTGAAACAAACAAAGAATCGCTCTACTCTTACGGACTTGCATACAGAAGATTCTTTACGGTTGGCCTTATCACAGTATATCCCCAATTTTGAAAGCCCAATGGTTGCTGCTCTTCTTGGACTAATGTTATTAGTGGAGTCCCACAGGGTTCGGTGTTAGGTCCACTGTTGTTTTGTACATTTATCAATGATATTGATGAAGGTATATCAGGCTTAATGTCGAAGTTTACAGATGATACAAAGGTTGGCAGGGTTGTTAATGACAGTAATGGCAGTGTGCTACTGCAACAGGATCTAGATAATTTGGGCAGATGGGCTAAGAAGTGGCAACTGAAGTTTAACCTTGACAAATGCAAAGTACTGCATATGGGTAGAAGTAACCCCAGAGAAACGTACCAAATGTGTGGTACTACACTTAAGGTGGTAGAAAATGAAAAAGATCTGGGAGTAATTGTGCAGTCAGATATGAAGTTTTCTGAGCAATGCAGACAGGCTGCCAGGGCAGGTCATGGGGGTTTTGTCAATGATATATAGGAATTTTGCTAGCAGGGAAAAGGAGGTGATTATCCCTCTGTATAAGGCAATGGTCAGGCCACGCCTTGAGTACTGCGTACAGGTCTGGAGGCCTCATTTTCGGAAGGATGTAGATTTACTTGACGGTGTACAGAGAAGGGCAACAAGATTGGTGAGGGGAATGAAGGGATCCTCTTACCAAGAGAGGTTTAAGTTCTGCAAATTGCAGTGGCTGGTGACTAGGCACCTGCGCGGTGATCTGATTGAGGTGTATAAGGCTTGAATGGGTTCAGCACGCTGAATTCTGATGGGATCCTTCCACTTGTTCAGATTACGAACCTAAGGGGGCATAAATTCAAATTAAGAAAGGACAGATGTAGAACAGATGTGCAGAAATTTGCCTTTAGCCAGCGGGTGGTTAATTTCTGGAACAAACTTCCATCTGTCATTGTGGAAGTTGATAGGTTGAATAAATTTAAGGAGGAACTGGACAGGCATTTGGAGGGAATGGTGTGATTTTTTTTTTTTTTTTTTTGGCTGATGCTGCATAAGCTCATACACTTGCTTTCTTGCATCACATGCCACTACTACTACTACTACTACTACAAATGCCGACCGGGCTAGCCGAGTGGGTAAAGTACCTGCCCGGCAACCCAAAGGTCGCGGTTCGATTCCCGCCTCGGGCTTGGATCAAAAGTACTGCAAAAAACCTTGGGAGGTGCAATATGGCCACAGAAGCCGATGCGCCAACAACTACCAAATCAAAAAAAAAAAAAAACTACTACAAACTTCGCATAAATTAAAAATTTAAATACGTATGAATTTAAAATAAGAATTGTATTGTATTTAATTTTAAAATTTATAAACAACATTTTTCAATATGTGTTGATTAACTTTTTTAACCATATGCAATGAAATTCTTCAGATGGTAGATTGCGGTACATTTTGAAGAAAAAAAGTAGATCGCATCACAAATTAAGTTGGCCACCCTGGGTACCATTAAAGAAGTGCTCCAAGAGAAGGATTCCAAGTTGGATGAAATTGCCAGATTACTAGACCAGAAAAAGATGGCAGGATAAGTTACAGAGCAATAAAAAGTACTTAAGCCTATAACAGCTACAAATTGTCACAGAAAGGTTAGGCTGGAAAAAGTGGATAATGAGAAATCGCTGGCAAACAGAGAAAAGAGTGTAGATAAGGAATTCTTCACATATATAAATGCAAAGAAGAGAAGATAAGGGACAAATCAGATCAGACCCTTCTGTAATGGATGTGAGATAGTATTAGACACCCCAGCTGATGTTGCAGATGAACTCAACAGTCCAACAATATTTACAGAAGAAAAACCCTTTGTGTCAATGAGAAATTATGGAAGTAAAGTTGAAAAATATGTAATTAATGAAATTTCACATGATTATTTAATGAAAAAACTTTCAATCCTACAGGCAAGTAAGACTCCTGGGGTTGATGGCATATAACTGATAATTTTAAAGAAGACGGCATTGAACCATTAAAGCTAATTATGAGAGTATCACAGGACTCAGGAGAGAATCTGTTGGATTGGAAAAGTGCCAGTGTATCACCGATACATAAAGGTAGTTCTAAGAGTGCAGTGGGAAATTACTGACCTGTCAGTCTAACTTCAGTAGTAGGGAAAATCACGGAGGCAATGATCAAGGGTGGAATTCAGGATCATTTAGATAGAAATGGAATTCTGAATGATAAGCAGCATGGTTTGTAAATCATGTTTAAAAAATGTGGTTAGGTATTTTGACAGGGTCACTCATGAGCTGGATTTAGGAAATAATTTTGATACTGTTTATTTAGATTTCAGCAAAGCATTTGACTCAGTCTCACACAAGTGATTACTTTATAAGCTGAAACAGGTTGAAATCACAGAGAAAATACTCAGATGGACACCAAGATGGCTTGAGGGAAGGTTGTGATAAATGGTTATTCAGATTTGGTTAATGTAAGAAGTGGGGTTCCCCAAGGATCAGTATTGGGACCACCGTGATGTTTAAATTTGCAGATGATGTAAAGATCTGCAGAATAGTTAATAATTGCAGCCAAGCAGAGTTTCTTCAGAGTGACCTACATAGACTTCAGGGATGTTCAGGAAAATAGCAGCTATGCTTTAATCCAGCAAAGTGTAAGGTATTATATCTTGGGCACAGTAACTCCAAAATAACTTATACACTTAATGGAATTGAACTAAAGTCGGTAGTGGAAGAAAGGGACTTGGAAGTTACGATACGGTCAGACATGAAGTTCTCTGAGCATTTTAGACAGGTTGCAAAGAAGGCCCATGATATCCTATCGATGATTTATCAAACATTTGCTAGTAGACATAAGGCGTCATAATCCCGTTATATAAGGCTATTGTAGACCACACTTGGAATTCTGTGTTCAAGTATGGAGACTGCATAAAAAAAGACATCAAGATTCTTGAAAGGGTCCAAAGATGGGTAACTCACCTGGCGAGATCGGCAAAAGGGCATCCATATGAGGAAATACTTTGAATATGTGGGTTGCATAGCTTAGAAACTAGGCACCTTAGAGGAAACTTTATTGAGGTGTTTAAGGCTCTGGGTCGCAAAAGTAAAATATTTTCATGGGTATAAATGATTCTAGAACTAGGGGTCATAAATTTAAGTTATGGGGAAAGAAGTTTAGAATGGACTGCAGGAAGTTTTATTTTAGCCAGTGAGTTATAAATGCAGGGTCATGGAGTTTTGTCAAGGATATATAGGAATTTTGCTAGCAGAGACAAGGAGGTGATTATACCTTTGTATAAGGCAATGGTCAGGCTACACCTTGAGTACTGTGTACAGGTCTGGAGGCCTCCTTTTAGGAAGGATGTAGAGTTGCTAGAATGAGTACAGAGAAGGGCAACAAGATTGATGAGAGGAACAAAGTTCTCTTACCAGGAGAGGCTTAAATTCTGTAAGTTGCAGCATCAGGAGACTAGGCACCTGCGAAGTGATCTGACTGAGGTGTACAAGGCCTTGAATAGTTTGAGCAGGCTCAATGCTGGTGGGATACTTCCACTTGCTGAGGAAGTGGAAGTATCCTACTTCCTCAGTGGAAGTGGATACTTCCAACTGCTTTAAGAACCTGAGGGGTCATAGCTTCAAATTGAGGAAAGACAGTTGTAGAATAGATGTGCAGAAGTTTGCCTTTAGCCAGCAGGTAGTTGATTGCTGGAACAGACTTCCATCTGTTGTTGTGGAAGTTGATAGCTTAAATAAATTTAAGTCTGAACTAGACAAATGTTTGGAGTGATCGGATGGGTGAAATAGGAAGGTTTTTTTTTTTTTTTGGCTGATGCTCTATAAGCTTGCTTTCTTGCATCATATGCCTTAACTAATGCTAATGCTAATTCTAAATTACTGGAATAAGTTACATATATGTGTGGTTGAGGCTGGCAGTTTGGGGAAATTGAAAGGTCAGCTGGACAGTTACCTATGGGAGGAGGGAAATGCATAGGTTGTCTATTTCCTTTTATTTTATTATTTATTAATTATTTATTTTATTTTGGCATAATGGTTAGTGTAATAGCATCATTGTTATATGTAAGTCAGTGGTGTCCCCAGAAAACTTTGACAGCTGGGTGGCATTATGAAGTAGCCAGATGGGGAAGTGTAATACTTCGTAATATTATAAAATTTTCTGTTATTTATAAATGTGACTTAAATAATCCAGAGCAAAAATTGCATAATTTAACATTATATGCTCCTGTTGCATTGATCTCGATTGCAAGTATGTTCGAATTAATACTGATCAAGATCAGTAAGCAGTACCATACGGTACCGTGAGAATTGCTTAAAATTTTAGCTGGACGGTCAGTTAAATTCACCAGGTAGTGCATCCATTTGATAGGTCCTGGGGAGAACACTGTAAGTGAATCACCAATATGGTGAAAATGGCATTGTCTTAATCGTATCTCATATTGTGAATACCTTCACAAAAAGATGCCTGATGCCTGCACTAGCTCAAATAAGTGATACTTCACCAGTGGAGAAGACTATTATTACTTATTCTCAGTGGATATCACCCCAAGATAGCCATTTCAAGGCTATTTGGCCTCTCATTAGGTACCCTGGTGTTGCAATAGTGACAACCCAGCTATAAAGTTTGTTTGTTTGTTCATTTATAGGCTTTATGGCACAAGGGCAACAAGGCCATAATATGCCTAACTGTGGCAATGTTAAATACATAGTTTTATCTATATAAATATTATTCCAGTTTACTGGAAAAATTTTGACCACATGTGATGTATCTTCTAGGAGGTCAGCAATACTGAAAGAAGTGTTCGTCATGGAAAATGAAGTAAATATAGCTTGTCGATCATTATTGTATTTGGGGCAATCTATAAGTCAGTTATGAAGTATAACTTCACAATATGAGAGATGCAAGATGGTATACAACAGTATAGACTAAAAGAATCTGGAATGGCTATGACCTCGACTCACAGGGAATTCCCTTGATGTACAATGATGCTATTGCACTAACCATTACATCATCGAAGCCATAGCCCTTCCAAATTCTGGCATCTCTCATATTGTGAAGTTACACTTTATAACTGGGTTGTCACTATTTCAATACCAGGGTACCTACCCACCCACAATGAGAGGCCATATAGCCTTGAAACGACCATCTGGGTGGTGGTATCCACTGAGAATAAGTAACAATAGCTTCTCCACTGGTGAAGCATTGCTAATTCGAGGTAGCGCAATACACCCCAGGGGCTCACATCTGGTGAGTATGGGTTTGGCACACCCAGGGTCCTGAGCTGGATATCATCATTCTTCTCTTTCTTGGTGATTCCTTTCTACTTCTCTCTCTCTCTCTCTCAGGGTAACTCGGAAATTTTTTTGGCTGGTGCAGCATATGCCTCAGGCTTCCTTGCACTATATGGCTAAATAATAATAGTAATAATATCAGGCAACTTGTTGTGAAGGTATTCACAATATGAGATATGATAAAAACGATGCCATTTTCACCATTTTGGAGATTCACTTACATACAACAATGATGCTATTGCACTAACCATTAAGTAAAGTGAATTTCCCGAAGGTTGAAGCCATAGCCCTTCCAAATTCTTTTATTTATTTTACTTTATTTTATTATTATTTTACTTTTCTTTTTTTTGGCTGTTTACAGCATAAGCCTTAGGCTTCCTTGCCCCGTATGGCCATTACTAATACTAATACAATGACTCAGAATACTTTTCAGACATTAACAACTGATGAACAGTATAATACATGATATAAAATTAGATAATGCAACTGACAACAGAATACAAATGTTTGAAATGGTTTGAAGTTCATTAAAAATAGCAACAATGTAAAAAAATCATCTATTTGAATCATGCACTGCAAAATTTTTGTGCATAAATTTTATTTTTTCATATGCTTTTATCATCTAAAATACATTTAACAATTGTATTTAATTTAATAATTAAACACATTTAATTAATAAAGCACTTTGTGCAACATTATGCAAGCATGTTACATAAAAAACAGAATTTTCACTTTCATTCTGTTTTATAGAAACTAAAGAAGAGTGATTTTAAAAGCATTATAGAAACAAATATTCACATGTAATCAAAATGAAATGAAAAACTCAAGTGTTCCCAAATATTTCTGAAAGTTGTAGTACTCATACAACAGACATTTTTGAGTTATTAAACTGAAACATTTTAATAACTTTAATTTTCAAATCCTGATGACGCTCAACAGTATGTACATTATAAACAGTCTTCTAAAAGTGCACATAATATAGGTTGATATCAGAGAGGGGGAAGGAAGGAAAAAAAAAGACTGGTCTTTGAAAACTTTATGGATCATTGCATAAGTCATTTAGAGTTTATAAGATGTCAATGTGCAAATTGCCTAACTCTTCTTTCAGAACTCGCTCAACAATGAGCAACTCCCACCTGAATGCATCTGAAATTCTATCCAGGTACGGCCCAAGCCTTGCGAAACTCCATCCCCCAAACATAACACCAGATTCTTGTTGCCAGCATGGCCTGCACTCATTGACAAGAGGAGCTGTTTCTGTAGAGATAAGATGCATTTGAATAGAAGAATCACAACACTTGTTGATGCTAATAAAGAATTGGCAACTGTTTTAGGAAACTGCCATATAAGAGAGAATACAGAGACCAAAAATTTTATCATAGTTGAAAGCATAAAGTAGATTCAAGTGCTTGCATTACCTCAAAATGTCATTAGTGGACGTGCAGTTATTTGGCAAGTAGCAGGGGAAGTACAAGGATTTGAGAAAATACTTATAATACTATGACTCCTAGAGCTTAAACTGGTTTGTTATTTGTTATTTGGTTTTTAGGAGCATTAGCAACTAAGGCCATATTGCTCCGGGATATGCGGTGGTCATTCCCTGACCTTTCCCCATCCTCCGTATTTGGTGGTGATGGGCTCAAACCCCAGTCTAATCAAGAAGCGTGTGCTACGCACCGCTGCTCCTTCCCACCTGGCTACGGAGGCCCCCACTTAAACTGGCTGTAATAGTATGAGACCATGGAAAAGTAATGGAAATTACTAAGTAGCTGAACAAAGAGTGCTGGAACTACCTGAATATTCAAATGGAAAATTCTTGGGGAAAGCAATGCCTTAAGTAACTACATGGAATGTGTCATAATTACAAAAAGTATGCCTGTATACTAATGCTTGGAGTATGATTAATAAGTTTGATTAATTTGAAATATTAGTTAAATCACCTGATGTTGACATAACATGTCTATCAGACACATGGTGTTATTTTGATACACTGGATGTAGAATTTGAATATGGTGAAAACTGCATATTGATTAAAGAAGGGCATATCCTATAATGCCAAAGTATTATTAAACTGCCAAAATTATTACTATTTATTTAAAATTATCATTAGTTTGATAATATTGCAAAGTATTACTAAACGGCTGAAGTATTACTGAGTCAGTCTGATAACAAGAAAGCAAAAAAGTGAGACTAGGGTATACTACAAACTAAATGGGTAAGATGAATATGATGGCAACTAATACAGCTGTGTGGAGTAAGCAAATAGTTATGATTATATTACCATGGAGGACTTCCAAGTTTTCAGGGACACACTGGGAATTACGGATGGCTGCTTGCAGAGCAGCAACACATGTCTTCTTCTTCTTCAAGGGGAGTGTTTCCATTTACAATGGGTTTCCTCAGTCTACAAGTTATTTTTTGGTAGGAATTTTTTCCCGCCATAAAGTGCAGTTCAAGGTGTCTTGGTCAGTTAAGCCTTGGGCTGTCATGCACTCCCGTACTCCAACCATCCATGTCCTCCTAGGTCTTCCTCTTCTCCTTCTTCCAGGAGGTATCCATTCCAGGGATAGCCTTTGGATATCTGGTTTCTTGCATCCGTTTACATGTCCATACCATGTTAAATACTTTTCTTTGAGAGTGTCAATAATATTCTTTTTCGCTTCCATTTTCTCTCTTATGTCTTCATTCCATTTTCTGTCTCTTCTAGAAGTTCTTGCTGAGACTCTCCAAAAATCCATTTCTGTGGAAAGCAATTTGTTTTCCGCCCACCTATTCAATGTCCAAGTTTCCGCTCCATACAATACAAGACTTTGTACAATCGTTTGAAATATAAGTTTCGTTGTTTTATTTAGGATATTTTTGCTCCACAGAACAGAGTTTAACATGCCGATAGCCTTTCTGCCGTCTGCAATTCTCTTATTGATCTCAGCTTGGGATGAAGATTAATCCCAAATATTTGAATTTATCGACTTGTTTGATTTTAAAACCTGCAATATTTAGAATGCGTCCTGATCCTGAAAACAACATTTCAGTCTTGCTAAAATTGATTTTTAGACCCCATTGTTTATATTCCTCAAACAATTGATGATAATGCTAATGCTAATGCTAACACACTCCTAGCCTCATTTTTGCTTTCCCAGTGCTTGAAATGTTGAGTCACACCAAACTGACTCAACATTTCACCATCCACCAATGTCAACTGGATGCACTTCCTTAGATGTTATGTTTCTTAACTAACAGCATCACCCCTCCTCCCTTCCTATCCTATCTATATTTTCTGTACACATTGTACTCCCTAAATTCCAATTCTGCATTCCTTATATCTGTGTGATACCACGTCTCCAATATTCCAAAAATATCTGCCTTTGATGTCTTGACCAGCACTTCAAATTCATAATATTTATTTACTAAACTCCTTGCATTGGTGTACATGCAAGTATACATGCACCTGCTCTTGCTCTTAGTTATCCTAACACAGTCCATGTATTTACTTGTTTCATGATGACTCCCAGCAGTTCTTGAGCTCCCCAGCAACTTGCCTTCCAGTGCAAGAATCACTTCCATCTATCACTACATTTAATTTAAAAATTTTTTTTTATTAAACCGTTTTACCACAGGAGACAGACTTCCAAAATGCATGATTTACTTTAAATATAAAGTTTAATTAATTAAATTTGTGAAATTGTGATAAAAGAATATGGTATGGTTTGTTCATCAAAATAATTCAAGTATCATTTTCAGAAAAAATAGTACAAGCAGTTCCCGCTTTACGAGTTCACAGGTTTACGATTTTTTTTTTTCTGATGTATCAAGTATCAACAAAATCTAAAATACAAACATTATGAATGTTCGTATTTTGAATGTTATGAAAGTTAAACATTCATAAATACCACATTTCAAACCACGCTCGTAGCTATACAATACAGTGTACCTCAGCTTTATGATATTAATCTGTTCCAGAGGCACCATCGTATTGTGAAAATATCGTAATGTGAACCTAATAACACATTATTTTTTGGTTATTTGTTCCAAGACCTCGGAAGTTGAAATTTTCGCTATATAACTATGCTATTTATCTCTCTAAAAGGTTATTTTTGTAATGAAAATTGTATAAGTTAATTAATGCAATGTATAAGAAGGGAGGTTCAACTGTTAAAGAATTTGGGAAAGAATTCCATATTTTAGATGCAATTAAAATAATACAACAAACCTGTAACAAAATTAAAGAGAACTTGAAGGGTGTTTTGAATAAACTGTGTCCTCAGCTTATGGATAATTCTGAAGGATTTCAAGAACCAGCAGATGTCGTACAAAATGAAACAGAAACAAATTGCTAACCAATTGCAACTTGACGTGTCTTCAACTGATGTCACTTATCTGTTTCAAGCACACAATGAAGAGCTCCCAAATGAAGACCCCTTTGAAATAGCAAAATGTGAAGAAGCTGAGGAAGAAGAAGATTTAACAGCTGAAACTCCTGAATAAGATGACTACTTGTGCCTCCAACAAACCAACAACGAGTGTGCATTTAGTCAATGATGATGAAGAATAAACATTCTTTAACATTTGTAAGTCATAAATAATGTCTTTATTATTATAATTTGCTTGATTTTACAAGCTATGTTTTTATTTCTTTGGATAAATCAATCATTGTTTAAGCATAAACTAATTAGCTAACTAATTTCATTGTTGAGAATGTAACCCCTGATTTTAGTGCTAGGAACAAATTAACTTGTAAAGTCAGGAACTACCTGTATTTGTTTTTTTGTTTTTTTTGGTTGTCCTTCATACCGAACAGATTAAGAAACATTACAATATATGTTTAAAAAAAGAAAGAAAATAAAAAAGAAATGCTTACCTTCAGCACAGAAAATGAAGGCTTATGCAGCTTGCTACAATATAAATTTAAAATTCATATATAAGTATATAATGCCAAACAAAATTAATAAATCACCAGAACTACTATGTAAAATTTACAGTAAAAATAAACTTTAAAAATTTAATCATGCACATACGCAACATTCTTCAATTTCTCTGCTTAAAATTAGAAGGTCAAAACAAGAAAGTTTAAAAAAAGACAACCAGGGTTATAATCTCCCAAGACTATTGCAGAAAAAGGAACACTAACTATATCATGAAACTAAAGTGGAAAATTAATGTTACAATTAGGGTTTAACTGAAAAAGTGTGCAACCTGAATACCAAGATAACCTAATAATTAAAATAAAAATAAATCATAAAAATAAGAAAGATACAAAGCAACACTCATCTGCAGTAGTGTCAACACACAACTTCCTGCTCAAGAAAATGCACCATCACACCTGCCAAAGTATGAGTGCCACTTTAGTAATAAATGAAATTAAACAGAGACAGGGAGCTCAAAATAATCCCTTCTTCAAAAAACATCAGCATTTATAAATTCCTAAAAGGATCTTCTTTCAGTAACTGGCTAATGTCCAGCAAATTGTCAACAGATGTTCCTATATGATCTGAATATAGAATGATAGTAATGGAAAAAACTAAACTCACTAAAGAACATCAATGTTACTTTTGATATGGACATAATTTGTTTCTCTCTTATTCTTTAATTTATATGTTTTTTTCTGTGTTTGTATGTTTCTTTGAATTCAAAATAGTTTAAAAAAAGAATAATATGAGGACATACTGATAACTTTTCAGCCCTATAACTGAAAGAAACAAGGTAACCAATTATATACATAGTTTATCCTACATATTTAAATTCCACACACTTTCTACAATGATGTTCCTACAGTAAGTAAATCTTTCAAATAGAAATCGAAAGACTGCTCTCCAAACCATGTTTACATTGCTCATAAGAACATCAATTAATGTTGATATCCTTTAAATGTTTTTTGAGATCTTGGAAGAGGTAGCTCAAGAGTGCGAGATCTGGTGAATATGGGAATGAAGATGGAAGCTGGATGTCTATTTCAGCCAAATTAGCATGCGTTTCACATGCTGCATGTGTGCACACCAAAGCACTGTCCTGCAAAAAAACAGCACTTCTCAGGTGAGCTTCCTCCTGCATTTGACCTTCAATTCCTCCTTCAGTTTGTACAAAAGTGATGAATAATGCTCAGCAATTACTATTTTACCCTTTTCCAGGTATATCCCAAATAACAGAGGCCATGACCTCCACTGGAGATATCTGGGTGCAGAAATTCTTTGGATTGGGGAGCCACTGTGCCTCCATTCTTTTGACTATTCTTTGGTGTCTGTGACATAATGAAACAACCCTGTTACAGCCAAGGTCAGGCCTCGCACCAAAAAAATCATTGTCACCTTGCTCAAAATGACAAAGAATGGCAATTGCAGACGACACACTGTCACTTTTGATCAGCATTCAAATGTTTGGGAACCCAATTGGAGAAAGCTTCCGTATGTTCAAAATGTCAGAATAACATTTTCAACACATTCTCAAGACATGCCCAGTCTCAGCTATCTGTTTAGCAGAAATTAGTCTATCAAACAGTTTCATAGTGTAAATGACATCAACATTTTCGGACACTGTCACAGAAACTCATCTTCCTGTCCTCTCTGTATCCTCAGTGTCAAAAAAAAAAACATTTTAAATTTTGCACCCCGATTTTTAATGTTGAATATCAGCATGGGCACTGTTCTCCTAACACCACCAACATAACAGCCTGAATTTCCTGTAGTGTTTTCCAATGTATAAACAGGTATTTTGTAACCATGCTACCTTCAGTTTTTCTGACATTCTCATCTGTAATTCCCAACTCTCTTCCAAAAGTCCAAATACGTGCCATAATAGGTCAGCATCATTCACTGACCTATTGTAGGTAGGTCAGCAAATATGATAATTCAGAAGAATTATCCTCTGTAACTCTCAGATACTTCTATGCCCATAGAATTATCTCTAGAAAAGGTATGCAGCATAAATTGAATATTTATGAGACAAGGAGTGGAGAGACTTTATAAGAGATGGATCATTAATTAACCTAACTGCCCTCTTTTGAATGGAGTCAGAAAACCTGTGCTCATGCCAAGATAGATTAGAAGTCTTTAATAGAGATATGTGATCTTGTCGATCTTGTCTAGTTATCTGTGTATCATTGAAGATGACCATAACAGCAGCAGACTCTTTTTTGTGAGAAATAAGATAGAACCGTGTTGTAGAAGGATTGAAGTTCTCTATGGGCATAGAAATATGCCCATAGAGATATGGGCATAGAAGTATCTGAGAGTTACAGAGGATAATTCTTCTGAATTATCATCTGTAATTCCCAATTCTCTCCCAAACAGTCCAAACACGTGCCATAATAGGTCAGCATCATTCGCTGTCCAACTCCAAACTCACAGAGAAAGATTTCCCTCTTCCTCATTTATCCCTTCTACTTCTGTATTCTGGAACACCCTTCCTTTACATATATTTCCTGAAAATTACCATCTACAGAAATTCAAGTCTAATGTCAAAGTATCTTCTGTCTTCTCAACCTTCAATCTATGCACAGTACTAAATACTATAGATTTTAATGCATTTAGAGTTTGGAGTTTTCGTTTAAAAAAATCAGATGAAGGAATACAACATTGTTGTTTTTATGATGCACCAGCATCTTAGGCACATTGTGTCAGTATATTACTGCCTGCACAAATGTAAGTGTATGGACCAACTTGCATGATTTACTGTAGCTATTCCTTGAAATTTCTAGCTACACTTTATACAGCTTGTAAATATAGCTTGGGGGAGGGGATACACGGAATAGTAGATTAACAGTAGCCACTGGCAGAGGTGAAAGCGATTCTTGCACTGCTTCTATTGAAATGCAATTGAGCAGCAGCCTGGAAAGCAAGGCAATGGGGATTTCCATGACTGCTGGAAGTCATAGTGAAACAAGTAAATACATGGGCTGGTTAACTAAGAGTAGAAACAGGTGCATGTATACCTGCATGTACACCAATGCTAGGTAATAAATTCGATGAGCTTGAAGTGCTAGTCAAGACATCCAAGGCAGATATTGTTGGGATATCAGAGGCATGGTGTCACACAGACATAAGCAGGGCAGAATTGAAATTTGGGGAGTACAATGTGTACAGAAAGGATAGACAGGATAGGAAGGGAGGAGGGGTTATGCTGTTAGTTAAGAAACACATAAAATCTAAGGAAGTGATGCGTTGAGTCTGTTTGGTAGTAGTAGTAGTAGAGGCATGTGATGCAAGAAAGCAAATGTATGAGCTTATGCAGCATCAGCCAAAAAAAAAAAAAAAACACACCATTCCCTCCAAATGCCTGTCCAGTTCCTCCTTAAATTTATTCAACCTATCAACTTCCACAACGACAGATGGAAGTTTGTTCCAGCAATTAACTACCCGCTGGCTAAAGGCAAATTTCCACACATCTATTCTACATCTGTCCTTTCGTAATTTGAATTTATGCCCCCTTAGGTTCGTAATCTGAACAAGTGGAAGGATCCCATCAGAATTCAGCATGCTGAACCCATTCAAGGCCTTACAGACCTCAATCAGATCACCGCGCAGGTGCCTAGTCTCCAGCCACTGCAATTTGCAGAACTTAAGCCTCTCTTTCCTCTCATTCCCCTCACCAATCTTGTTGCCCTTCTCTGTACACGCTCAAGTAAATCTACATCCTTCCTAAAATGAGGCCTCCAGACCTGTACGCAGTACTCAAGGCATGGCCTGACCATTGCCTTATACAGAGGGATAATCACCTCCTTTTCTCTGCTAGCAAAATTCCTATATATCATTGACAAAACCCCATGACCTGCCCTGGCAGCCTGTCTGCATTGCTCAGAAAACTTCATATCTGACTGCACAATTACTCCCAGGTCTTTTTCACTTTCTACCACCTTAAGTGTAGTACCACACAGTTGGTACATTCCTCTGGGATTACTTCTACCCATATGCAGCACTTTGCATTTGTCAAGGTCAACCTTCAATTGCCACTTCTTAGCCCATCTGCCCAAATTATCCAGATTCTGTCGCAGTAGCACACTGCCATTACTGTCATTAACAACTAGGGCTTGCAAACCGGTTTTATAAACCGGTTAAACCCGGTTTTCCTATTGAGTTGTTAAAACCGAAACCGAGCTTCTAAAACCGGATTCGAATATTTTTTTTAGTTAGCCCTCGCGAATATAGTATTTTGTTACACATTTTCTTTTGTTTGTTCGTTTGTCTGGATCGTTCAACTGCTTTATGTTTTAAACATGTTTTTTATTTTATTTTATTTTTAGGTACGAATCTCATGGGCAAGTGGCCCAAATCTAGGAGGGGTACCTTTTTATCTTCCCACCTGTATCATGGCACGATGCAGGTGTACTCATTTACGACTGAGTGAGTCGGAGCGATAGCATAAAAGAAAATGCTCAACATTTCTCCTTTCCATCTATCTTGTTCGCCAGGCAAATTATGGAACGCGCCTTATTGATGGTTACCCACTAGAAACAGATTCGCTGAATATTGCATCAAATTTCGATCGTAGAAAGTTTTTTGCTTCTTTATTCCAATTAAATTTGCGATCAAATGTTCTCCAAAAAGCAGCTTCACTAAGAAAGTGAAGTTATAAAACTAAGAAAGAACTCATTCAGCATTTCAAAAATTCATTGGTTTTGGGTGCACGGTATTCATTGACTCTAGACGAATATACGTCTATACAAAATAAAAAGGTATATGAATATAAATAAGCATTCAAAAGACAATCATTGGTGGTTAGGTCTTATTGAGATTAATGGTTCACTTGATAGAAGAACTGAGCAAATTGTGAATGGACACTTGAAGGAATTTGGTTAGAACTTGGATGAGGATATTGTTGCCCGCACCACCGATGGAGCAGCAATGATGATTAAGTTTGGCAAGTAAATTGCGCCTAATCATCAACAATGTATAGCCCATTGTATACATCTGTCAGTTATAGATGTACTTTATGAAAAAGCAATCAATTATGGTGCCACAGTCTCTGAGTCTTCCAAAGACAATGAGGAAAATGAAAATAATGAAGAAAGTAGTGATGATGAAGAAGTTGAAGAAAGAGAGTAAGGCATGCTTTATCAAACCGACTTTACTGATGAGCTCATTTATTTCTTCAATCCAATGGCCAATATTGCACAAACTATTAACAAAGTCAGAAAAATTTGCAAGCTTTTTCGAAAATCGCCTACAAAAATGACATATTACAAAATTTTGTTAAAGCAAAATGTAATAGGAAAGAATATAAACTTATATTAGATTGCAAGGCTAGATGGGATAGCACATTCTATATGATTGAGAGATTTTTGAAATTGAAAAATTGCATTCCAAATGCTCTATGTGCAGTACTGTCAACTGAAGCCGTGTCTGACGATGACTGGAAAACACTTGAATTGCTACGTGAAACTTTGCGACCAGTTGAAATGATTCTGAAGGCTATAACCTCAGAAGATACAGACTTACTTAAAGCAGAGTCTTCAATAGAATTTTTGCTTGCTAAGCTTGATACAGCAGAAAACCCATTTGCTTTAAAGTTTCACCAAAGCCTTTTGCAGCGTTACAATGCAAGACGAAATTGCCCAACTGTGGCTTTGCTGAGCTATCTACATGACCCCAAAAAGTTTAGGAAAGAAGATTCAGGTTCAAGAACTTTTGATTTTCCAAGTAAGCAAGTTTGGAAAAAGCACTCTGAAGAGATTTATCAGAGATTATTTGCAAAACATTCCGAAGGAGTCTTAGCGTTGAATGAAGAAACTGAAAATAAACGAACTGTTCTTTTAGAAGAAAACAAAGACTCGTCTAGTTCCGATGTTGGAGATACACTCATGCGAGAGTATGATAGTAATAAAGAGATTAACTGAAGAGCCTTCAAAATATCCGAGTGAATTGGAAATCAGCAAAGAATTTAAAATTTTGGAGGCAACTAGCAGTAGAAGTGAAAAGCTGGAGAAAGTTTATAGAGCACTGCTGACCATTAAACCAACAAGTGTCCAATCTGAGAGAGTGTTTTCGATCACTGGTCTCTTTAACACAAAAATAAGGTCAAGTCTATCAGGAAAAATGCTTAATTTACTGTGTTTTTTTTTTAAGGATCATTTTCAGAAGAAAGCTGAGCAATAAATAGTAAAGTATTTATTTTTAAATACTTTACTATTTGTAAAGTATTTTACAAATACTTTAAGCTGTTTTTTTTCACATTATTTTTATTTATTAATTATTATTATAGGGCTTATTATTTTTTTGTTAACTATACAAGAAGATAGTTTTTATTCAAAGGATTTGACTACAATTTGTAATTTTGTATAATCTCAAGCCGGTTACTTTTTTGGAGCATTTTAATTTTTTTATTTTTTTTACTATAAGAGGTGATAGATTTTGTTTAAAAGATTTGATTACGATTTGTACAATCTACCCAAGATAAAATAAATACCTGTGTTATAAGCTTTTACTTATTTTCCCTAAGTCTGAGAAAATCGGTTTTAAAACCGGTTTTAAGAGTAAACTTCGGTTAAACTCGGTTTTGAAATTTCTCGGTTTTATGCAAGCCCTATTAACAACCCTGCCAACCTTTGTATCATCTGCAAACTTCGACATTAAGCCTGATATACCTTCATCAATTTCATTGATAAATATACAAAACAACAGTGGACCTAACACCGAACCGTGGGACTCCACTAATAACATTAGTCCAAGAAGAGCAGCACCTTTTGATTACCACTCTCTGTTTTCTCGCACTTAACCATCCTTTTATCCATTGTAGCAACTTACCCTTAATACCATTCTTCTCCAATTTGTACAATAGTCTTCCATGCGCAACAGTGTCAAAAGCTTTCCTGAAATCCAAATATATGATATTAAAATTATTTTTTGCATCCAGTTCCTTTGTAACCACATCATAATATTCTATCAAATTTGTCAGACAAGACTTTCCCTTAACAAACCCATGCTGTGTCTGAATTATTGCTGCACTCCTGTCTAGATGATCCTGCAATGCATCTTTAACCAGTGACTCCATTATTTTACCCGAAACAGAAGTTAAACTAACTGGTCTGTAATTACTCGTGTCACCTTTCGATCCCCCTTTGTGAATTGGGGATACATTTGCACATCTCCAGTCCGTGGGAACCTCCCCTGAGTCCAAGGATGCTCTCATAATTATGGCTAAGGATTTGCTTAGTTGCTTTGCCGCCTCCTTTAATATAACTGGATAGATCCCATCCACTCCAGGTGCTTTTCTTACATTTAAATTCAACAATTTCTCTTCCACTTTGCTCTCAGTTATTACAAAATCATTAATTAATTTAATAATTCCTCACGTGTGAATGTAGATGCAAAATACTCATTCAGTTTGTTTGCTATCTGAGCAGAACCATCACCAGTCGAACCATCAATATCAAGTGGACCAATCTGATTCATTCCCTTCCTTTTAGAGTTTATATAAGTAAAGAAATCCTTGCGGTTTTTCTTAGCATCTTTTGCCAAGGATTTCTCGTAATCTGCCTTTGCCTGCCGAATCTCCTTTGTGACCTGATTACAGATTAACTTATATCTGCCATAGGCTTCTGAGTCGCTTGATAATTTATATGCATCCCATGCATTTTTCTTCTCTGTTACGAGTCTCATTAGTTCATTTGACAACCATTTAGGCCTAAACCTTGAACAATATTTCTTAATAGGTATGAAACTTTTAGTAGCTTCCACGATTAATTCCTTGAATGCTTCCCACTTAGAATTTACTGTTGGTAACATCATCAGTTGATCCCACTGTACAGAATTTAAAAACTGTCAGAGACCACTGTACTCGCCGTTACGGAAGCAAAAAACCTTTCCTTTACCCCTGATGGTAATTAAATCTTTAAGTAAATCCCACGTCAGTACACTGTGATCACTGCCACCTAGTGGTTCTTTTATCTGCAAATTCCTAATACATGAATGATCACTGCTGATAACCAGATCAAGAGTATTACTTTCTCTGGTTGCCTCTCGAACATGCTGTTGCAGAAAACAATCATCCAATAAATCCACAAAAGTCTGACAAGAGTGTGAGTGCCCAACCCACAAGTTCCAGTCAATATCTGGGAAGTTAAAATTCCCCATTATAAGACATTCCGTTTTACTAGCCCACTCTATTTCTCTGTACAATTGTTCATTATACTGATTCGAGTCATTAGGCCTATAACACACTCCTACTCTTATTTGTGCTTTCGCAGTGCTTATGTCACAACAAACTGACTCAACAGTGCACTGTTCATCTATATCAACTGGATGCACTTCTTTTGATTTTATGTTTTTCTTTATTAACAGCAAAACACCTCCTCCCTTCCTATCCTGTCTATCCTTTCTGTACACATTGTACTCCCCAAATTCCAGTCCTTTAAGTAAATCCCACATTTACTTAAATATGATGTTAGTTACTCTAACACATCCCATATACCCACCTGTTTCATGATGACTGCCATCCATCCCTGAAACCCCCAACACCCCTCGCTCCAGGTCGCTACTTATTCTAATAGAAGTTGTGCAAGAATCACCTTCACCTCTGCCTATGGCTACTGTTAAACAATTAGTCCTTGTATCCCAACAAGCTGTTGTTGTTGTTGTTATTTGCAAGCTATTGGCGCAAGAGCAGCTTAGGCTATAATGCGCCTAGCCTAGGTAGGAGAGTTTTGTATATCAGCATTTTTTTTTTTACTTTACTTGTGGTTTATGGCAGAACCAAGACTTTGCTATATATATTTGTGTAGTTTCTCTATAGAAGGTGTACTATTAATTTTATATGTTTTGAAAGTATCCAGTTAACTTAAGGAAGTAGAAAACTTCGGTTATATTTGGCCGGTCATCTAAAATTGTTTTAAGCATTAGATTGTTTTGTTTATTCATTATTGATTGAAAGGCTCTTTGACGTTCTCTATGAAATTTTGGACAGTTCACCATGAAGTGTTGTATAGTTAGCGGAACTTGACAGTTTTGGCATTGAGGGGGGGGTTTTCACCTCTGAGTAGATAACAGGGAGTCATATGTGTATGCCCGATTCGCAATCGAGCGAGGATCACTTCTTCTTGTCTATTCGATCGGAAGCTAGTAGGCCATGGTCGAAGTGTTTCTTTTATTAGGCGAAGTTTGTTGCTAGTCTGATCTAGCCAGTGTTTTTCCCATTGTTTTATACTACTTTGGTGGATCAAGGACTTGTAATCTGTATATGGAATTGTATGAAAGGCATAATCAGATGTGGAAGCTTCTTTTGCTGCTTTGTCTGCTCTTTCGTTTCCAGTTATTCCTGTGTGGCCTGGGATCCAGCAGATTCTGATATTGTGATTTGTTTGTAATACCTTTGATACTGAAATTTGGATATGTTGTAGGATTGGGTGTCCTTTGGTATTTGCGTTCTGCAAGGCAGTAACAGAGCTAAGCGAGTCCGTGAAAATAATGCTGTTTGCTATCTGTTTATGTTTGATTTGGTTTATAGCCATTGAAATGGCTTGTAATTCAGCAGTAAAAATACTGCATTCTTTTGGGAGTTGTTGGATGAAGGTACGATCCTCAAAATGAATTGCAGCGCCTACACAAGTCTCTGACTTAGACCCATCTGTATATATGAAGGTGTGATGTGGATATTGTTCTTTGTATGCTGCATATAACTGCTGGTAGTTTTGTCTGGATAGGGTGTTTTTCCCCCAGGTTTGAAAATACATATCATATATGGGTTGAACTATGCACCATGGTGGAATGGTCTGTGTAATTGCAGTAGCTACGTTGTCATAATCAAGTTCTCGGCTTAGTAGTAAATCTTTCAGACGGATGTTGGCAGGTCGATTCATCCATGGATGGGCTTGGTATATGTTTTCCCAGTTATATGAAAACAGAAAATCTCTATTGGGATGATCACTGATAGATTTTATCTTGACGGCATAGTGCAATAACAAGTTCTGTCGTCTAAGCTCCAATGAAGGTTCATGGGCTTCTGCATAAAGGCTTGGTATAGGTGAAGTTCGAAAAGCGCCGAGTGCTATACGGAGTGCACTGTGGTGTATGGGGTCTAACCATCTCAAAGCACTTGGTTTAGCCGAGTCGTAAACAGCTGCTCCATAATCTAGTTTGGCACGAACTATAGATCGATAAAGTTTGAGAAGTGTACGTCGATCTGCTCCCCAAGTTGTTGTGGAAAGAACTTTGAGAATGTTTAATTTCTTTAAGCAAGAAAGCCGGAGTTGTTTAATGTGATCAAGGAATGTTAGTTTCTTATCCAAAAGAAGTCCTAAGAATCTTATGCTTGGTACTACTGGGATAATATGTCCGTCAAGTTTCAATTCAGGATCAGGGTGTAGGTTTCGTTTTCTACAGAAGTGTATGCACGCAGTTTTTTGTGTGGAAATCCGGAAGCCATTTGTTTGAGCCCATTTGCTTATTTTGTTTACTGTTCCTTGTAGCTGCCATTCTATACTTCGCATATTCTGAGAGTGATATGAAATGCTGAAATCGTCAACGTATAAAGCTGCGTCAATGATTCTTGGAATTTGCTCGGTTATTGTATTTATTTTAATAGCGAACAGGGTCGTGCTAAGCACAGATCCTTGAGGCACTCCTTCTTCTTGGATGAAAACCTTTGAAAGGATTGTCTGCAGCCTAACTTGGAATGTCCTGTGTTGCAAGAAATTTTGGATATATTTAGGAAGATGTCCACGTAAACCAAGCAGGTATAGGTTTTGAAGGATTCCATAACGCCATGCCGTATCGTAAGCTTTTTCTATATCAAAGCAGATCATTACGTGATGTTCCTTTCGGATGAAGGCATTCCGTATACTGTTTTCTAATTTTATAAGTAGGTCTAGTGTTGAGCGATTTTTCCTGAAACCATGCTGTGCCGGGTCGAGAAAGTTATTACTGTTCAAATACCACATTAAATGAGCGTTGATGATTTTTTCCATAACTTTGCCTAGGCAACTTGTTAAAGCAATTGGACGGTAGTTGCGTGGATTGGAAAGATCCTTTCCCGGTTTTGGGAAAGCCAAAATTATTGCATGCTGCCAACTATGTGGAAACTGGTTTTCTAGAAAGATTTTGTTGAACAGTTCAAGTAATGCCATTTGGGATTGGTGGTCAAGTTCCTTTATCATCATGTAGTGAATTTGGTCTGGTCCTACAGCGCTTTGCTTTGTCTGCGACAGAGCTTTTTTTAATTCATGGAAAGTTAACGGAAGGTTGTACTGTTCGTCATTTCTTGTGGAAAAATTCAGTTTGTGTTTTTCTATTCTTGCCTTGTATATTTGAAAATTAGGAGTATATGATGTGGTTGCTGATGTTTTGGCAAAGGTTTCACCCAGTGCATTGGCTATTTCTGAAGGCTGTGCGGTGATTTGTCCATTCCAGTTTAGGATTGGAGGTGGATTAATCTGGTATCTGCCATTCATTTTTCTGATTTTATTCCAGACAGTTTGAGATGGTGTGGAACTTGTTAAAGTGGATGCAAATTTTATCCAGGATGCTTTGCTACTGGCTCTTCTAACATACCTGGCTTGCGCTCGTGCCTTTTTGAATAATACTAGGTTCTCTGTAGTGGGACATCTTCGGAAATTGTTCCAGGTTTTATTTCTCTCTCTTTTAGCGTGTGAACATTCTTCATTCCACCATGGTTTTGGATGTCTTGGAAGGTGTGGTGATGTTTTTGGAATAGTCTGCTCAGCAGCTTGGATTAGTTTATTTGTTACATATTGTACTGCTGCATCTAACGGTTTTTGTTTGATAATATCTGCATCTAATTTTACAATGGATTTATACTTTTCCCAATCCGCTTCATTTACTTTCCATTTGGGATTTCTACGTGACTGACATGTGGTTTCTGATATCATGGAAATGATTATTGGATAGTGATCGCTGCTGAGAGGATCTCTGTGTACAGACCAATCAAGTATTGGAAATAATGTTGGAGAGCACAATGATAGGTCAATAGCTGTGCTGTTTCCCGATGGAAGATGCGTGTATGTATGTGTGCCATCATTCAAGGGTTAAGTCATTCTGTTCTATCCATTTTTCGATCTGTTTTCCTCTCCGGTCTACGGCTGTGTTTCCCCACATAGGACTGTGTCCATTGAGGTCTCCCAGTATACAGAAGGGTGGAGGTAACTGAGTTAATATATCTTCTAAGTCTTGTTGTTGTAATTCTTCGTTTGAGGGAACGTAAATTGTTATAATGGTTATGAGAGATTTAATGGCTATGTGTACTGCAACCGCCTCAAGGGTTGTGTTTAGTGGAAGAACTTGGGAAGGAATGTGTGAATTTATGAAAATTGCCACACCACCATGGGTCGTGCCGCCTGTTACTCTGTCTTTATGGTATGTGATATAGTTCTTTACTGTGGGAGAGTCTTGAGGTCTGAGATATGTTTCTTGCAGGCAAAGGCACAGCGGGGTATGCTGTGCAATCAGATCATATATATCATGTATATTAGTGCGGAAACCTCTGCAGTTCCATTGGATTATAATCCCCATTATTTGGTTTTCGAGAAAGTGTCAGACTGTTTCTTAGTTGTTGCTTTAAGCTTTTCAAGTTTATGTTTTTCCTTTGGAAAATATGGTTTGCCGGTATCCATCTCTTCTTCCGCAAAAATCTCTAGTACTGATTCCTCTGCTTGATTGGTCAATTCTGTATCCATTTGTTCTGTTGGCTTCTGGCTTATGACATTACGTTTTTCTGTGGCTTTTGTTTCTGTGTGTTTTGCATTTGGAGGTACAGATAGTGGTGTGTTTGTGACTTTCTCTTTTTGTTTTGGCTGGGATGTGATAAGTAGACCTCGTGCCCAGTCCGAAATAGACTTCTTTGGGGGAATCGTGAAATCTGTTTGCGTCTCTATTGTACGCCATTTCTTTATGACCTGTGCATAGGAAGGTCTGTTTAAAATAGTTGGGAGTACAGTTCTCTTAGCTTCTTGGTATGTGACGGAGTGTTCTACTTTATATCGTTGAATCTGCTTTTCTCTTTTCCAGAATTCGCAGTTCTTAGAATAGGCGGAATGATCCCCCTTACAATTTGGACACTTTGGTTGCTCGGCTGGACAGTTCTGATTGGTATGATCTTGAGATCCACAGTTGGAACAGATAGGAACTCCACGGCATGCCATTTGTGAATGACCATACTTTTGGCATTTAAAGCAGCGGAGAGGATTCGGAATGTATGGTCTGATGTTACAATTTAGATATCCGGCCTTTACCGATGTAGGTGGTTTGGGAGTGTTAAAGGTCAGTATCAAATTTCTAGTTGGAGTAAGTACACCATCTCTAGTAACATTAATCCTTCTCACAGCAATGACACCTTGATCTTCTAGCTCATTTTTAATTTCTTCTTCTGAGACACTAATAAGGTCCCATTCAGAAATTACTCCTTTTGATGTATTTAGGCTGTTATGGGGAGAGACTGCTACTGGGATCCCTCCAAAATTTCTCATCTGAAGCAGTCTTTCTGCATGTTTGGCATTGGCTGCCTCGACTAAAATGTCGCCTGATTTCAGTCTCTTGACATTTTTTGGTGTTCCAGCTACACTTTCTAGACATTTTTGGATCAGAAATGGCGACAGTTTTCCCAATGGCTGTTCTGATGTTGAATGAAGGACTAGAAAGGTAGGTGCATGAAGCGATGTTATGTCCTTTTTTTGTCTTTTGGTAACATTTGTCTCGTTATCCTCATTTTTCCGACTCAAAGGAGTCGGTTCTTTGGGATCTGTGGTTGTGGTATTTGGATCATTCATGTTTGCTCCTTTTAGCCCTGGGAGTGAGAGCTTTTCCTCCCAGGTTTCCGGCCCCGCCACGGGGAGGCAGGAGCGGTGCCACCTAGTGACCAAGCGGAAGTTGACTAGTAGTTAGTAGAACTAGAAAATAAATAAAAGAAAGATGTCTTTCCTTTCTTAGGATTCTTTGTGCTGATACTTTTCAGCGACTATATATATATGTACAATAGAGGATTTTCTTTAAACTCTATAAATGTGTATCACTATCACTTTAGAAATCGCTTTATAATCGCAGAGATATCACCTGATCACTAGAAACGCTTGGCACTCGGGGGCCTCCCAACAAGCTATCAGTTTTCCGACCCACCCAACACTGCCTCAATAGCATCAGCAAATATTCTTGCACCCTTTCTATTTAAGTGTATCCCATCCCTGTAGAAGCAGTCTCTCCTGTTAACAAGTACAGTCCAGACTGAAAAAAATTCTATCCCTTGAGCCTTGCACAATCTTTCCAGGGCCGAATTGATCGACAAGGCTCTCATCATATACTCCCTCCTATCGTGTCTGGGCAGAATTGCAGACACTTTCAAATTGAATCCTAATTCATGGCTTTTTTTCATCAGTGACCTGTACTTGTTAAGTAATTCTGCCGGTCTCCTACTCTTAATATCATTAGTGCCAACGTGTACAACTATATCACCTTTTGTGCCCCTAAAAGATGATATCTGCTCTACAATGTCATCAACCTTTGCCCCTGGTAGATATACCCTGGTCCTGTTCCACCTATCCTTTTTACAAAGCATGTTTCCCATTTCCCTGACAATAGAGTCACCAACAACTGCTAGTTCCTGTGGGACCAGTGCATTCTGCCTTGAGGGTTGCCACTGTGTTGCGTGATGTCCAAGTGCAAGCTCTGGCATTGATGTGGGCAGCTAAGAGCCTGATGGGCCCCTCAATTTAGATCTTTCGAGGGCACCCACCCTGTCCTTCAAACTCTCATATAGGCCCATAACAACGCTGAGTTGTCGCCTGATTTCCTTACACTCCTTACATCGCGCGCACACACAAAGACATCCCCCATGGCAATATCATGTTCCGTTCCAGATAGTTCGGCAAACATTTCACAAGCTGCACATTTTTTTAGGCTGTGATGCGTTGGAGAATCGCCCCCCTCAGTTCTCCCCCGAATCACAGGACTCCTGCCACTTTGTGCCCGTTGCTTTGCTGCTCTAGTTTGGGGCATGATATTTTAAATTAATAAGATCAATAAATTAAATTAATTAAATGTCAATACTACGCTATCTAATAGAAACAGTGAAGCATATTACTGTTTCTATAATTATACGTTAGAGCTACCTAGCTACCTCAATTAAAAATTTGAATTCTCTATCACTATATACAAAAACAATGCCTGCAAGATTCGAACGAAATAACGGTTTTATAAAGTATTACGTATATCTACAAAAATTGTTTATATAAATTAAAATAAAAATAACCAGCCTAATTATAACTATAAGACTACGTATTAAGTGCAATATAAAATAACAATTATGTATATAAAAAGCAAACACTTATCGTTTTTTTCGGAGCCTGTAACTCACAGCTATATTTTCTAAAGAGAGAGTCATAAGCACTGGGAAAGGAAAAATGAGAGTAGATGTGTGTGTGTGTGTGTGTTATAGGCCTAATGATTCTGATGAGTATAATGAGCAGTTGTGCAGAGAAACAGAGTGGGCCAGTAAATCAGAGTCTTATAACGGGGGATTTTAATTTCCCAGAGATTGACTAGAATTTGTGGGTTGGTCACGCACACACTAGCAAGGCTTTTCTGGATTTATTGGATGATTGTTTTCTACAGCAGCATGTTTGGGAGGCAACTAGAGGGAATAATACTCTTGATCTGATTATCAGTAATGATTCTTCATGCATTAAGAATCTGCAGATAAAGGAACCACTAGGTGGCAGTGATCACAGTGTGCTGAAGTGGGATTTACTCAAAGGGGCAACTACCATCAAGAGTAAAGGGAAGGATTTTTGCTTTCATAAAGGTGACTACGGTGGTCTGAGACAGTATTTAAATTCTATACGGTGGGACCAACTGATGATGTTACCAACAGCAAATTCAAAATGGGAAGCATTCAAAGAATTAATCTTGGAAGCTACTAGGCTTTTCATACCAACTAAGATATATTGTTCAAGATTTAGGCCTAAAAGGGAGGCGCCTCGGTAGCCAGGTGGGAAGGAGCAGCAGTGCGTAGCACACGCTTCTTGATTAGACCGGGGGTTCGAGCCCGTCACCACCAAATACGGAGGATGCAGAATGGTCAGGGAATAACCACCGCATATCCCGGAGCAATATGGCCTTAGTTGCTAATGCTCCAAATAACAAACAAACTAACCTAAATGGATGTCAAATGAACTAATTAGACGTGACAGAAAAGAAAAATGCATGGGATACATATAAATTAACACGTGACACAGAAGCCTATGATAGGTATAAGCTGGTCTGTAACCAAGTCACAAAGGAGGTTAGGCAGGCAAAGGCAGATTACGAGAAATCTTTGGCACAGGATGCAAAGAAAAACAGCAAAGAGTTCTTTACTAATGTAAACTCTAGAAGGAAGGGGATGAATCAGATTGGTCCACTTGATATCGATGGTTCAACTGTTGATGATCCTGCTCATGTGTCTAACAAACTAAATGAATATTTTGCATCTACATTCACACATGAGGAGTTATTCAGGGAGGGGAATGCCAGAGGTGTATTAAACTCTGGCAGTAAGCCAGATAATCTTGTAATAACTGAGAGTAAAGTGGATGAGAAATTGTTGAAGATAAACATAAGAAAGGCACTATCCAGCGTGACAAAGGAGGCAGCAAAGGAAGTAAGGAAACCCTTAGCCATAATTATGAGAGCTTCCTTGGACTCAGGGGAGGTACCCATGGACTGGAGATGTGCCAATATGACCCCAATCCACAAAAGAGGATAAAAGGGAGAAACAGGTAATTACAGACCTGTTGGTTTAATTTCTGCTCCAGGGAAATTAATGGAGGCACTGGTTAAAGAAGCATTGCAGGATCATCTAGACAAGACTTCAGTTATAGCTTGAACACAGCATGGATTTGCTAAGGGGAAGTCTTGTTTGACCAATTTGATTGGATACTATGATGTAGTCACAAAGGAACTGGATGCAAAGAATAATTTTGATATCATATATTTGGATCTTAGAAAGGCCTTTGATACTGTTGTACATAGAAGACTGCTGAACAATTGGAGCAGTGTGGCATTGGAGGCAAATTGCTGCTATGGATAAAGGGATGGTTGGGTGGGAGAAGACAGAGAGTGGTAATCAATGGACACTGCTCTTCGTGCACTAATATTATTAGTGGAGTCCCTCAGGGTTCAGTGTTGGGTCCATTTTTGTTTTCTGTATTTGTAAATGATATGATGGTATATCAGGCTTAATGTCCAAGTTTGCAGACGATACAAAGGTTGGCAGGGTTGTTAAGGACACTACTGAGGCTATGCTGCTGCAACAGGATCTGGAAAGGTTGAACAGATGGGCTGAGAGGTGGCAAATGAAGTTAAACATTGACAAATGTAAAGTACTACATATGGGAAGCAGTATCCCCAGAGTAACGTATCAACTCTGTGGTACCACACTGAAAGTGGTGGAGAATGAAAAGGACCTGGGGGTAATTGTGCAGGCAGATATGAAGTTTTCTGAGCAGTGTAGATGGTCTGCAAGAGTAGCTCATGGTGTCTTGTCAATGATATACAGGAATTTTTCTAGCAGGGATAAGGAGGTGATTATCCCCTTGTATAAGGCAATGGGCAGGCTACACCTTGAGTACTGTATACAGGTCCAGAGGCCTCATTTTAAGAAGGATGTAGAACCGTTGGAATGAGTACAGAGAAGGGCAACAAGATTAGTGAATGGAATAAAGGGTTGCTCTTATGAAGAAAAGCTTAAGTTTTGCAAATTAGTGTCTGGAGACTAGGCACCTGCGAGGTGATCTGATTGAGGTGTATAAAGCCTTGAATGGTTTGATCATGCTCAATGCCGATGGGATTCTTCCTCTTGCTCAGAATAATCACCTGAGAGGGCATGAATTGAAGTTGAGGAAAGACGGTTGTAGGATAGATGTGTGAAAGTTTGCCTTTAGGCAGCGGGTGGTTGATTGCTGGAACAAACTTCCATCTGTTGTTGTAGATGTCAATAGCTTAAACAAATTCAAGGCATGACTTGACAAACATTGAAGCGAGTGGATGGGTGAAATAAGGGATGTTTTTTTTTTTTTTTGTGGCTGATGCTATATAAGCTTGCTTTCATGCGTCATGTGCCTTTGCTAATGCTAATATCATGTCTCCTGACACATTTAATTGCTCCAAATTCATATATAACATGTTGTACCTATATGTACTACAACACCTGCTGTTTCACATGTCAGAAGGGTTCAAATACTTTTAAGGGTATACTGCAGTTTTCAACTAGCCTTGAATTGTGATCATGAGATATCAAATAAATCAACCTTTCAGAAAGATAGAAACAGAGTGACTTCCTTCACATTTTATCAAATGGAGCCAATGAAATAAAATTCATATGTATGAATATTATACGTATGAAATGTATAATACAGGCTTCTCACTAAACTTATAAGCATTCATCAAGTTGTATGCATAATATAACTTAATAACTTTTAAGCATCTATCAGGCAGCATCAGAACTGAGAAACACTTAATTTCAGCAATAATTAATGATATATGATCCTGCTAAATAACACAAGCTGGGCTGAGACAGAAAAAAAAAAAATTATATAACAAAATAATAATAATAATTCCAAGTCCACCCAACAGAAAATTGGCTGAACTCCCCCTCAATTTCTAAATAATCTTAAAAAATCTTAAAAATTAGGGAAAATGTAATGCTCAAAATTTCAATGTATTTTAAAATATTTTATTTATGAAAAAATGAAATATGCAATTAAGCAATTTACATTTTACTTTTCAAAATGTTTGGAGTGTTTTTAGTCCCGCTGCAAACTAACTTTCATCCTTCCATTCTTGAGTGCTTTTCCATTATTTTTTGTGCCATATTTTCTGACATTGTTTGAAAATCTTCTCAGATTTAACCCTTTAGTTCAAACAAAATTCTGAGAATGATTAATGCACAGGTTGTCTTTGGGATTTCTCTGGAAGAAAAAGTCACATGGATTTAAATATGTCAACCTTCGGGCTGTGAAACATCCTCATTCTAAGGATCTACATGGTTCTGAAGCAACTGCAAAATATCCATTGATGCTCTCACTCAATGAGCTATTGCGACATTGTGAAAGAATCATATCTGTTCAAAAATCAAACAAGGATGGATCTCTGGTAATAACATATTCTCTAACATGTCAACATATCAAGTTGTGGAACCTATGTTTACTTTCCAGAGCAAAGCTCCAACAAACCCCCACCTCTTCTATCATGCCGTATGACTGATGACTTTTGAGGTTATGATGAACATCATAGTGAGATCCAATCTTTCTTACATTTCAAGAGCACAGCTCTAGAACAGTGTTTTGCAGGCCGGCTGCTAGAGAGTCCACCGGACTGAACCTACTGGAAACTCTCTATGTTCTGGATCAGCTAATGTATAATCTCACTGCCTCTACTCTGCCAAATAGTGACTGGAGGGAGTCCAATGTGTTTGTGGGAGGGCAATGGCAAGGCCACATTATGTCAAGGAGCTGAGCATAATATTCTTACCATGATTATGCCATATCCAAAAATTTCACTACAAGGCCACATTATGTCAAGGAGCTGAGCATAATATTCTTACCATGATTATGCCATATCCAAAAATTTCATTACTTCATACAGCATGACCTTGTCACCTTTTCTTACTTCTACATAGACCATGAATTGTCAAACTAATAGAACAAACTTATCTGTGAAAAGATCTAAACCTTCCAAACATTTCCTCGCTCATTTCACAAATACAGGATCTCAGTTCTAATCTCAATGATGTTCATTTACACTTAACAGTCTGCCAAACCCCATGTACTTTTTCTGACAGAATCCAGCCATCCATTGATTCAACCACTGCTCATCTCAGTTGGCCGAATTATTCGTTGTATGTTTCCTTTCACTTCAAAGGTGGTACTTATGCATATGTACATTCTGATATTCCCTGTCAAAGATTTAGTAATTTGGGATCTCCTCTGTCTTAAAATTTCTCTCTCTCTCTCCCACATTCTGTCAAATTCATTGGTTGCCTCTATTGTTCTCCCAACTCCACTAATCACTTGGAACTTTTTCACTTCCTCTCTTTGAAAATTGACTTTCTCCAGTGAGGTTACAGTGAGGTCATTTTCCTTGATGATTTTAATGTTCACAACTCTAGCTGCCTTCACATGGATACATGGACCCAGCTGGTCAAGATGCTGAGGCTTGGGCAATTACTAATGACATTGCACAGATTGTTCATTTACTAACCAGAATACTGGACAATCCTAACCCCTAGCAACAAGCTTGATCTTTTTCTCACAAACAAACCTTCTAAGTACAAGGTTGAGGTCAGTGGTCCTCTAGGCACCTCAGACCACAACTTGGTGATGGTCTCTTCTCCGATGGAGCCTTTCTACCGTGGCCATTCTCGACATAGTGTTGTTTGGCATTACCAGAATGGCGCCTCCATAGCCAGGTGGGCAGGAGCAGTAGTGCGTAGCACACGCTTCGTGATTAGACCGGGGTTCGAGCCCGTGACCACCAAATATGGAGGATGCGGAAAGGTCAGGGAATGACCACCGCATATCCCCAGAGCAATAGTTGAGAAAAATGCTCTTAAAAAAACCAAAAAAAACATAACATTACCAGAATGGAAAACAGGATGATTTGCGAGATTTCTTTTCTTCTTTTTATTGTTTATTGTTTAAAATCTTCTGATGTTAACGTTTGCTCAGATCATGACAGCGAAATTATTCTTGTAGGGATGAAACTCACACTCCACCTTAAAATCTTGTCCTTTATCTAAACCTTGGTTTTCCAATAAATGTTCTAAGGGCTGTACAAGAAAAGAATATTGCATATTATAATTGGCTTGTATCCAAATCTCCAGGTTCATTTTCTGCCTTCACCAAAGCTCGCAACAATTATAAAGCAGTTATTAATCAGCACAAACTACATTTCAAACAGGTTAAGAGCAGAAAATTTGTTTCTTGTCCAAATGGTAGTTCAGCATTCTAATCCCTTGACAAAGTTATTGGCTGCAACTTTTGCCCATCTCTGTCAAAACCAGATGGTTCTATTGCCACTTCAGCCAAGCCCTGAAGGATTTAGAACAATCTTGATGCTAAGAAAGCTGCAGTTCTGTTGGTATTTCTCCAATTGTTTTTAAAACCTGTGCTCCTGAACATAGTCCTATTCTGTGTCACCTTTGTTCACTTTCTCATTCCACAGGTGTTTTCCCTTCTACTTGAAAATCTGCTCACATCCAGCCAGTTCTTAAAAAGGATAGCAAATCCTTCCCATCCAATTATCATCCCATTGTACTTACTTCTACTCTTTCTAAAGTAATGGAGAAATCAATTAACTGCCAACTCTCAAACTATCTAGAAACCTTACATCTGATCAACTGTTGCCAATGTGAATTCCATTAGTGTCGATCCACAGGTAATATTTTGGCTTATGGTACCCATCTACCATAAGCCAAAATATTACCTGTATATAGACAAATCTATAGACAAATTCAATGGAAAAGTTTGGTGAAATTCAAGCAGTTGCTGCTGACATTTCAAAGGCTTTTGATCATGTTTGGCATAAAAGTCTTCAAATTGAGCTTCAATCTTATGGTTTGCCACTGTTTTTTGTAATTTGATATCCAGTTTCTCTCTGACTGCTCACTGCAGCTGATGGCTATCTCTCTATTAACTCCTCCACTAATGCTGGTGTTCACCAAGGTTCAGTTCTTTCTCCCACTCTTTTGCTCTTGTATATTAATGACCTTCTTCCATTGACCGGAAATCCTATCTATCGTTTTTGCTGATGATAGCACATTGCATTCCACCTTCCAGTTTTAGAAACCTTGCTTTACACAAACATCTTCAACTTCTCAAATATCCACTATTAATTCCTTAAATGCTGATCTCCAGGTAATTCTTCAGTGGGGAAAAGATAACTTAGTTAATTTCAATCCTTCTAAAACTCAGTCCTGCCATATATCTTGCAAAAAGAATTGTTCTGCTCCTATGCTTATCTTTGATGACACTGATTTCTAGGCAAGATCATATTTCTCTATTGGGGATTAGCCTGATTTCTAACTTCTCTTGGCATAAGCACATTACAAATATTGCTTCCTCTGCATCTAAACAACTGGGTTTTTCTCTTCACCTCTTGACATTATTTTTTTTTTCCAAACAGCTGTTCACTCTGTACAAATTGCAAATTGCCCTACCATGGAATATTGTTCCCACATCTGGGGGAGTGCTCCCAAAACCTCTCTCAGGCTTCTAGATTCCATTCAAAGGAGGGCAATTAGGTTAATTCATGACCCATCTCTAACAAAATCTCTCCACTCTCTGTCTTATAGATGTTTTCTGCTGAATGACTTTTCTATAGATACTTCCATGGATACTGGTCTTCTAAATTGGCTTCCATATTCCCTCTGCCTCTTCCAAACCAGCACAAACATCCTTTTACTGTCCAACTTTAAACTCACAGAACCAACTTTTCTTCTTCCTCATTTATCATTCAACTTCCTTTTCTGGAACAACCTTCCCTCATATGCATTTCCTGAAAATTACAATCTACGGAAGTTCAAGTCTAATGTCAACAAATATCTTCTTTCATTATTATTAACCTTCAACCCATGCACAGTTTTAAGCACTATTGGTTCTAATACCTCACGTGTTTGGGGTTTTCATTTAAAAAAAAGTTGATGTAACATTACTATAGTTCCTTTGTCAGCCTAAAAAAAAAATAATAATAATAATAATAATAGAAATAAAAATAAGTAATAAGGTCCAATAATTCTAAATGATTATACTGCACATGCACATCACAACATTACATCATTTTCACTGTTGTTTAACAGTGAACATGATGACAGTATAAGGCCCACTGTTTCATTTAATTAGTATCAAAAGTTATTTTGTTAATGTAACTAAGAAAATGAAACAGCGGGCCTCATCCTGTCATCAGAAAGTTATTGATAATATCTCATTTTATATATGATTCATGCAAAATGTTACTGGATGAAAATTTAAATCCTTATTACAGTGCATATTCAAATTGGATATGCTCAATATAATTGTATGTCTGACAACAGAATGCTGCAGGTTTGCTAAAAACGACGCTCACTCACACAATTTTTATGAGGGTATACATATCAAAGCTCTTTTTCCTAGAAGTTTTTGCTTCATTGTAGAAGGAGCTTCTCTGATGTTTTAAGTCCAGGTCTTTAGTATCACCTTTTAACATTAAGGGTGCCTCCGTAGCCAGGAGCGGCAGTGAGTAGCACACGCTTCTTGATTAGACCGGGGTTCGAGCCCGTGACCACCAAATATAGAGGATGCGGAAAAGTCAGGGAATGACCACATATCCTCGGAGCAATATGGCCTTAGTTGCTAATGCTCCTAAAAACCAAAACAACATTAACATTTAACATTAAGAGGTGACACATGTCTATCATTCATCCATGATTACTAACGTTTGTCAAATAGCTACACAATGAAGGAGGTACCATTACCAAAGAAGACAGGGTTATTAATGCATCTCAAATAACTACACCACAAAGAAGGAGAAATTACCCAAACTTCTAGGCTTACCAAGATATCAGGCTTCAGTTTTCAAATGTGCCAATCAGATTAATGCAGCAGACACAATGTTTAACAGTGAACATATTAATAAACCAGGTTCTGTTAAAAACTCTCTGGCTGTGAAAAAGAAAAAAGAAATACACACGAGAAGTAAAAAAAAAAAAAAAAAAACTGGACTCACTTATGCAATTATTGTGTTTACTATATTCAAAATTATCCTTTCTGAAAGAAAATTACTCACTTATTAGGAATTCCTGAGAATAATTCTTTCACCCAAGCTTCCAATGTATCCAGTGACTCTAAAATAAAGAAGAAAAATCTGATTTTTAAACAAATAAAACAGCAATGAAACAGTAATCAATAGTATAATATGGTTCTCTTTAATTTATACTGAAATATATTTTAACTAATATATAAGGAGAAAAACAGGGTGGGCATATATTATTCATCATTACAAGCAATTGTAAAAAATAAAAAGCAAACCAGATCAAGTGAGGAAACAGTTCAGTTCATTTATTTGAAAGAGCAACTCAATAAGTTACAGAACTTTATCAAGTAATATAATTGCAAGATGGCAATGGTAAAATCAATCTCAAAATGATACTGCTCCAAGAGAAAGCAATGTATGTACTGATGAAAGGTGCCTTTCTTGTGTTTATCTTCAACAATTTCTCCTCCACTTTACTCTCTGTTATTACAAGATTCTCTAGCTTACTGCCAGAGTTGAATACACCTCTGGCATTCCCCTCGCTGAATAACTCCTCATGTGTGAATGTCAATGCAAAATATTCATTTAGTTTGTTAGCTACCTGAGCAGGATTATCAACAGTTGACCCATCGATATCAAGTGGACCAATCTGATTCATCCCCTTCCTTCTAGAGTTTACATAAGTAAAGAACTCTTTGCTGTTTTTCTTTGCATCCTTTGCCAAAGATTTCTCGTAATCTGCCTTTGCCTGCCTAACCTCCTTTGTGACTTGGTTACAGACCAGCTTATATCTATTATAGGCTTCTGTGCCACCCATTAATTTATATGTTTCCCATGGATTTTTCTTCTCTGCCATGTGTCTCATTAGTTCATCTGACATCCATTTAGGCCTAAACCTTGAACAATATTTCTTAGTTGGTATGTAAAGCCTAGCACCTTCCAAGGTAAGGTCTTTGAATGCTTCCCATTATGAATTTGCTGTTGGTAACATCATCAGTTGGTCCCACTGTATAGAATTTAAATACTATCTCAGACCATTGTAGTCACCTTTACGAAAGCAATAACCCTTCCCTTTACCCCTGATGGTAGTTACCTCTTTGAGTAAATCCCACTTCAACACACTGTGATCACTGCCACCTAGTGGTTCTTTTATCTGTAGATTCTTAATGCATGAAGAATCACTACTGATAATCAAATCAAGAATATTACTCCCTCTAGTTGCCTCCCGAACATGCTGATGTAGAAAACAATCATCCAATAAATCCACAAAAGCCTTGCTAGTGTGTGAGTGACCAACCCACAAATTCCAGTCAATATCCAGGAAATTAAAATCCCCCTCTGACTCTCTGATTTACTGGCCCACTCTATTTCCCTGTACATTTTCTTATTATACTCATCAGAGTCGTTAGGCCTATAGCACACTCCTACTCTCAATTTTGATCTCCCAATGCTTATGTCACACCAAACTGACTTGACACTGCACTGTCCAGCGATGTCGACTGGTTTCACTTCCTTGGATTTTATGTGTCTCTTAACTAATAGCCTAACCCCTCCTCTCTTCCTATCCTGTCTATCCTTTCTGTAGATGTTGTACTCCCAAATTCCAGTTCTGCATTCCTTATATCTGTGTGACACCACGTCTCTGATATCCCAACAATATCTGCCTTTGATGCTTTGAGCAATACCTCAAATTCAACAAATTTATTTACCAAACTCCTAGCACTGGTGTACATGCAAGTATACATGCACCTGTTCCTATTCTTAGCTACCCTAACACAACCCATGTGTTTACTTGTACCGCAATGACTCCCAGCAGTCTCTGAAACATCCTGCATCTTGTTTTCCAGGCTTCTGCTCATTCCAATAGAAGCAGTGCAAGAATCACTTTCACCTCTGCCAGTGGCTACTGTTAATCTATTAGTCCTTGTATCTCCCCAAGCTAGCAGTTTTCTGACCCACCTAACACTGCCTCGATAGCATCAGCAAATATTCTTGCACCCTTTCTATTTAAGTGTATCCCATTCCTGCAGAAGCAGTCTCTCCTGTTAACAAGTACAGAACAGGCTGAAAAAAATTCTACCCCTTGAGCCTTGCACAATCTTTCCAGGGTCGAACTGATCGACAAGGCTCTCATCATATACTCCCTCCTATCGTGTCTGGGCAGAATTGCAGACACTACCGCAATGACTCCCAGCAGTCTCTGAAATATCCTGCATCTTGTTTTCCAGGCTGCTGCTCATTCCAATAGAAGCAGTGCAAGAATCACTTTCATGTTCCAAACAGCAAGAAATTAAGTTAAAAAGCTGAATAGTTATAAAGTAATGTCAACCTATATTCACAGTCATGCACAATCCAATGGGCTACTGGTCAAAATAACCTCTGGAGTCTACTAATAGGCATTATTTTTTTTTAAACAAATATATTACAAATGAACCTTGCATACAGACTTGTTACAGTACTCTTCTTTCCCCCCCACAGCAACTTCATCTGTAAGTCTAGCAGTTTCGGTGACTGTGACATAGTTGTCAGTCAACTGCCAGCAGCCATTAATCATCATTAGTAGCAACATGATAGACCATGAGACATGGCCATTTTCTAGATTACGGTTCTGATGCCAAGTGGTAAAATTTACCACTTGGCATCATTCCTCAAATTGAAAATTACACAAAGCCAATGTTCACAGTTATATTTTTAAATCATATATTCTTTATATTAATTATTATTATTATGTAATTTTACGGTCAATCCTTATTCACCTTATTACAGTCAATCCTTATATTGGCCCTTCTTTCAAGACAACTGACTAGTATAGAGTCAGTGGCAGTGGATTTCAAATTTTTAATTGTAGTAAATACGAGTAGGTAACTGTAAAGTTCGAATCAATTAGGCCGGCATTAGTTAGATAATTTTGTTATATATTACAATTAACTTGCAGCCGACCGGGCTAGCCGGGTAGGTAAAGTGCCTGCCTGGCAACCCAAAGGTCGCGGGTTCGATTCCCGCCTCGGGCTGGATATCACGATGGTGCCGAACCAACCGGTTGGTTGGATATCCCGGCCACGATACACGAAGGAAGCAAGAAAAACTGGTTCCTTCGTGTATTGATCACATCATATGAAATAAATAAATTAATTAATTAACTTATAACTCCAAATCACTTATTGGGCATATATCTTTGTGTTTAGCTAAGGAAATAACTAATTTAACATCATGGTCATTATGGTACAGCATAACGTACATTCGGAACTTATTAGAGCAAAGTATAACAAAATTAGATAGCATAATATGTGTCACTGCATTTAGGAATCTATTAGATTAGTGTAGTATTGCCAATTAATTAATTACATTTATTAATTAATAATTTGCATTATTAATCAACTATATTAAAACAGAAATCATGCCGCAGACTAGAGCAGTAAAAGCAACAGGCACAAAGAAGCAGGAGTGCTGTGGCTTGGGGAAAACCAAAGAGGATGATTCTCCAATGCATCACAGCTTAAAAAAAAAAAATTGATGAAATGTTTGTGGACTTTCTGGAACAGGACATGATCTAGCAAAGGGGGATGTCTTTGCATGTGCTAGGTGCAGAGAATGTCAAGAAATCAGGCACAAACTCGGCATTCCAATGGGTATCTATGAGAGTTTGAAGAGTTGGGTAGGTGCCTCGAAGGTATTAAAGTGGGGGACCATCAAGCTCTCAGCTGCCCAACTCGACACCAGAACTCACTCTTATGCATCAGGCAACACAGCAGCAATCTTCAAGGCAGAAAGTGCTGTTCCCAAAGGAGCTAGTTATTGTCGGAAACTCTATTGTCAGGGAAACAGGTAATATATTGTGCAAAAAAGGATAAGTGGAATAGGGTCAGGATATATCTGCCAGGAGCAAAAGTTCATGACGTAGAGCAGATATCATCTTTTGAGGGCACAAAACGAGATATTGTTGTACATGTTGGCACTAATGACATTATGAGTAGGAGATCTGCAGACTTATTTAACAAGTACAGATCAACGTTGAAAAAAATTCACGAGTTAGGGATAAATTTGAAGGTGTCTGTAATTCTGCCCAGAAATGATAGGAGGGAGCATATCATAAGAGCCATGTCAATCAAAATGGCCCTGTGCAAGGCGCATGGGATAGAATTTTTCTCAGAGTGGTCTGTGCTTGTTAACAGGAAAGATTGTTTCTACAGGGATGGGATACACTTAAATAGAAAGGATGCAAGAATATCTGCCGATGCTATCGAGGCAGTGTGTGGGTCAGAAAACTGCTAGCTTGGGAGATTTGCAGAATAATAGATTAATATTAGTCGCAGGCTGAGGTGAAAGTGATTCTTGCACTGCTTCTATTGGAATGAGTAGCAGCCTGGAAAACATGGTGCAGGGGATTTCAGAGACTGCTGGGAGTCATCGCGGAACAAGTTAATACACAGCTTGTGTTTGGGTAGCTAAGAATAAGAACAGCTGCATATATACTTACGTGTACACTAATGCTAGGAGTTTAGTAAATAAATTTGATGAATTTGAGGTATTGCTCAAAGCATCAAAAGTAGATATTGTTGGAATATCAGAAACGTGGTGTCACACAGATATAAAGAATGCAGAATTGGAATTTGGGGAGTAAAATGTGTACAGATAAGATAGGAAGGGAAGAGGAACACAAAATCTAAGAAAGTGCATCCAACTGACACAGATGGACACATGTAATGATGAGTCACTTTGGTGTGACATAACCACTGGGAAAGCAAAAATGAGAGTAGCAATGTGTTATAGGCCTAATGACTCTGATGAGTACAAAAAACAACTGTACAGAATAATAGAGTGGGGCAGTAAATCAGAATGCCTTATAGTGGGGGATTTTAACTTCCCAGATATTGACTCTTATGGATTGATCACTTGATTACTAGCAAGGCTTTTGTGGATTTATTGGAAAATTGTTTTCTATAGCAGCATGTTAGAGATGCAACCAGAAGGAGTAATGCTCTTGATCTGATCATCAGCAATAATTATTCACAGATAAAAGAACCCCTAGGAGGCAGTGGTCACAGTGAACTGATCAGGAATTCACTTAAAGATGTAACTACCATTGGGGATAAATGGAATGGTGTTTGCTTTTGTAAAGGTGACTACATTGGTCTTAGACATTTTTAAATTCTATATATTGGGACCAACTGATGATGTCACCAGCAGCAAATTCGAAATGGGAAGCATTCAAGGTTTTAATCTTGGAAGCTACCATGCTTTTCATACGAACCAAGAAATACTGTACTAGGTTTAGGCCTAAATGGTTGTCGGATGAAGTAATGTGACTCGTAGCAGAAAAGAAAAATGCATGGGATGCATACAAATTATTATGTAACACAGAAGCCAATGGTAGACATAAGCTAGTTAGTAATCAAGTCACAAAGGAGGTCAGGTAAGCGAAGGCAGATTACGAGAAATCTTTAGCAAAGGATGCAAAGAAAAACAGCAAAGGGTTCTTTCCTTATATAAACTCTAAAAAGCTTGATATTGATGATCCTGCTCAGATAGCTGACAAACTGAATGGGTATTTTGCATCTACATTCAGAAATAAGGAATTCTGTAGGGAAGTGGAGGACACAAGCTTATTAAACTTTAACAGAGAGGTTAATGATTTTGTAATAACTGAGAGCAAAGTGGAGGAGAGATTGTTGAAGTTAAATATAAGAAAGGCACCTGAGGTGGACGAGATCCCTCCAGTTATATTAAAGGAGGTGGTAAAGGAAGTAAGCACACCCTTAGCCATAATTATGAAGGCATCCTTGGATTCAAGGGAGATCCCCATGGACGGGATATGTACAAATGTATCCCAATTCACAAAGGGGAATCTAAGAGTGACATGAGTAATTACAGACCTGTTAATTTAACTTCTGTTTCGGGGAAAATAATAGAGTCATTGGCTAAAGAAGTATTGCAGGATCATCTAGACAAGAGTGCAGTAATAAGTCAGACACAGTATGGGTTTGTTAAGGGGAAGACTTGTCTGACCAATCTGATTAGATACTATGATGTGGTTAGAAAGGAACTGGATGCAAAAAATAATTTTGATATCATATTTTTGGATTTCAGAAAAGCTTTTGATACTGTTGCCCATGAAAGACTACTGTACAAATTGGAGCAGTATGGCATTAAGGGCAAGCTGCTAACAATGGATAAAAGGATGGTTGGGTGGAAGAAGATAGAGGGTGGTAATTAATGTACACTGCTCTTCGTGGACTAATGTTATTAATGGAGTCCCACAGGGTTCAGTGTTGGGCCCACTGTTGTTTTGTATATTTATCAATGATATTGATGGTATATCAGGATTAATGTCGAAGTTTGCAGATGACACAAGGGTTGGCAAGGTTGTTAATGACAGTATACTACTGCAACAGGATCTAGAAAAGTTGGGCAGATGGGCTGACAAGTAGCAACTGAAGTTTAACATTGACAAATGCCAAGTACTGAATATGGATAGCTGTAACCCCAGATAAATGTATAAACAGTGTGGTACTACAATCAGGGCAATGTAGAATGAAAAAGACCTGGGGGTAATCGTGCAGTCAGATATGATGTTCTCAGTGCAGACAGGCTGCCAGAGCAGGTCATGGGGTCTTATTAATAATATACAGGAATTTTGCTAGTTGGGAGAAGGAGGTGATTATTCCTTTGTATAAGGCAATGGTCAGGCCACACTTTGAGTACAACATACAGGTCTGGAGGCCTCATTTTAGAATGTAGAGTTGCTAGAACTAGTACACAGAATGGCAACATGATTGGTGAGGGGAACAAAGTGGTGCTCTTACCAAGAAATTTCGGCTTAAATTCTGCAAACTGCAGCATCTGGAGATTAGACACCTGCAAGGTGATCTGATTGAGGTGTATAAGAACTTGAATGGGTTGAGCAAGCTCAATGCAGATGGAATTCTTCCTCTTGCTCAGATTACAAACCTGAGAGGGCACAAATTCAAATTGAGGAAGGGCAGTTGTAAAATAGATGTTTGGAAATTTGCATTTAGCCAGCAGATGGTTGATTTCTGGTACAAACTTCCATCTGTCATTCATTGTGGAAGTTGATAGCTTAAATAAATTCAACAAAGAACTGAACAAACTTTTAGAGCAAATGGTTGTATGAAATAGGAATTTTTGTTTTGGCTAATGCTGTATAAGCTTGCTTTCATATTAATGCTAATATCTACCCATTTGGGAATCCCTGCCCTAGCTACTCCAGTTTTCTTATCATAACAGGCATGTTATCAACTCTAAATTGCAGACAGATTTTTTGTTGAAGGAATCCCAGATGCAGGCAGCTTTACTGCACCACTAAATTTTCAAAAATAAAATCTGTAGATCAGTGTTTCCCCACTGCTTGAAATTCAAAAATCACATCTACATAACAGTGCACAAGACAAATGTGTAGCAGATTTAACAATATATGAAAAATCTCACATATATGTTTCCTAAAATTTCAGATCATATTCCCTTGACACCTTACTGAAAGACACTGTCAGACATTTGGCATCTTATTAAAAGACACTGTTAGACATTTGGCTTTTTACTGAAAGAAGCACTTCTATTTTTCAACACAGATTACCACAGCATACTCGATGGCCAATTCTTTAAAGAATGAAAAAATTCCAATTTTAATGCAGTTTTATTACTTTCTTGTAAAAAGGACAAGGTGGAGAAAAACTAGTATTTGGAAAAAGGAAACACTCTTTGTCACCAAATATATTATAATTTAAATCTTTCATTAATGTGCAAAGATGTTGCCAGTTGGAATATGGGAAAAAAGCACCTGGAAAAACCCTGTCCTGCAACAGTTTAAAGAGTTTCAAGAAACAGGAAGGGCTCTCACAAAAGTGACAGTCAGGCATTCTGTTGAATGCTGAGATGGCAGATACAGTTTGTGAAGTCTTTCAACACAGCCCAAAGAAGTCAACTTGTCATGCCAGCAGAATCTCAAGAATCTCACTTGGCCTAATTGACCAAAAGATTAGGCCAAATGAGGTTCTCTGCTGGCATAATCAACTATATAAGAAATTCTCTAGAACTGTTTGTAAGTGTAAGCATTTAAAACTTAGATTTGAAGTATATTGAAACCAGATGATCAACCATTCTGATGTTATTAATACTAAAAATAAAAAATAAAGTGCTGCTACCAATTGGCCAGTGGTTCCATTCAGTCTGGAACTATATATATATATATATTTGGTTCAATCCATTTTCACTCTACTATATATATATCTATGGAAAACACATATGTGAATATAATATACAAAAGATAATATACAAAACTTATCGGTGTGCACCTACAATTTGGGTGACTTCTTCTGGGGTCAACCGCCCAAATTGAAAGGAAAAAACAACAATAAAGGGTTCTCAGTTTATGTAATAAACAATATGCACTAAGGTAAAATCAATTTTGAGGTTGTATAACAAATAATATATTTTTGTATAATATAACATACAATAGAACAAATAATATAATTTTGAATTTATAGTCAATGATCAATGTGCACTATGCAGCATTTTAAAAATTTTCTTAATTTCTATTATAGTTTAGTAAATTCTAAATTCTGATTTATATTAGTTGCTCTATTATATGTTATATAATAACATTTACAAATGCAGGGTATGAACACGGGTAGTAATCCCAGATTAACATACCAACCATGTGGCACTACACCCAGAGTAATGGAAAATGAAAAAAACCTGAAATAACGTCCAGTCAGATACGAAGTTCTCTAATCAATGCAGACAGTGGCACCTCCGTAGCCAGGTGGGCGGGAGCGGCAGTGAATAGCACACGCTTCTTGATTAGACTGGGGTTCGAGCCCGTGACCACCAAATACAGAGGATACGGAAAGGTCACTGCATATATCCCCAGAGCAATATGGCCTTAGCTGCTAATACTCCTAAAAACCAAATAACAACAACAACAATGCAGACAGACTGGCAGAGAAACTCACGGAGTTTTGTCAGTGATATAAAAAATGTTTTGCAAAGCATATATGTCTGGAAAGTTCATTTCAGGAAGGAGGTAGATCTGCTGTAATGGGTGGAGAAGAACAATGAGATTGGTGAAGGGAACAAAAGGATAGTCTTACCATGAAAAGGCTTCAGTTTTGCAAATTCTGGCTTCTGGAGACTACACACCTGCGAGGAATAGATGCAACCAGCCTTCACCCAGTGGGTGGTTAATTATTAGAACAAGCTTCCATCTGTTGTTGTGGAAGTGGGTAGTTTGAATAAATCCAAGGATAAACTAGGCAAACTATTGGAGGGAATGCTTAGGTGATGTAGTAAGTTCCTTTTTTTTTTTTTTTTTTTTTTAAATCGGCTGATGCTTTGTAAGCTTGCTTTATTACATCATTTATTTGGTACTATTAATACTAACAGGTGAAAGAAAAATGTTATAAATTATTAAGCAATAAAATTTTAATAAAGATACTTTGCCACAAAAAATGTTTAAGTAGTTTATTGGTATGAAGGACAAACTGATACAATTAGACCAAAACAGTCACAATAGTTTAGTTATCTTAAACGGCCTCTGCAGCCGAGTGGTCAGGAGCAGGATTGCAGTAGCACACACACTCTTTGAGTAGACCAGGGGTTCAAGTCCCTGACTGCTAAATACAGTCGATCTGCCAACCCGCACTAGACCAGTGTAGCAGATTATGGTCCATTTCTCTCAGCATGAATTGTTGAGGAGGCTTCCATCCTGCAGTGAGTTGATAATGGCTGCAGTTTACCTTTTTTTTTTTTTTTTTTTTTTATAAGCCTGGATGTTTAGTTAAAGATTTATCATCTGATCATTACAGAACTCATAGGTCTCTATTATTGAGAGGCTTTCTACAAAACCTTCTCCTAAATGGGGAGATGGATTGAAATCCAAGCTTCCATCCTAGAATTCCAATTTACGATTGAAGACTTTCACTCAATCATTGGAAAGACTTATGGTTTTCTCCCAACCCCAAAATCCAAGCTTGAATAAGGATTTCAATATAGAAATCCAAAATGTTGCCTAATTTATTTTTGTTAGTTTTTGGGACTGTTTTTGGGACTGTTTTTGGGTCTGCATCACTTTGCCTTATTACCAACAAATTAATTAAAATTTTCACACAGTAAAGACTTATTAAAATTTTTCCTACTTAAAAATAATAAGAAAATAGGAAGTACATCACTATACATGACAGGCTATTACCTACAGATTGTACAGCAAGTGTCATCAAATGTGCTGAATAATTCACTTTCCAGAACTTCTGCAAGTATTTATATACATTAATTTTCTTCTTCTGGGGATGAATCTTGAGTGAAAGAGTATTTCCTAAAATCAAAAATGAAAATAAAATGATCAAACTTATAAACTTTACTGTTTTTCCTTAATTTATTAGATTAATGTAATCCAATGAAATAAATTTATGTGTAAAATCATTTAATATTTATAAAACTAGCTGGAATATGAATCCCTTAAGTACACCATTCAAAGGCAGATATTTAGCAGAAGAATGAAAAGACTGTCGTAGGAAATCAAACTACTGCCACCTTAACAGAAATATGAAAATATAATTAAAAACTTAATGTCTACTTTCATAAATATGACAATGAAATCTCATAACAAAAAATGCATTTACAAGATGAAATATCAATATATTATATGGGAATCTTCAGCATAATATGTTTGAACAGCAAGTCGTACAGGTAGCCTTTATCAAAGTATTTGCAACGAAAACACTTCACGTGCATAAAATTCAGACTCTATTTATTACAAATAGGATAGTGTTGCTCAACTGGGAATAAATAAAAATATACCTCTCAAATTAGGAGGGTGTTATTTATTTGAAGTATAAGAGGAAGGCAACGTGTTGTAGAGAATTTCACAATAAGATATTATAATGATGATACATAATGTACAAACTTCAGTTTATCTCAAAACCGAACAAATGTAATAATGATGCAATTGCTAAACAATATCATAGTTTAAGGCTTTCTGCCCTAAAATTTTATTATTCTCAAAAGTACACCTTTTGGCATATCCCATCTTCTAGAAATAAGTTACAACTGGGTCACACAGCTTTATACCTTTGGGTACCTACCTGCTACTGATGAGAGAAATGTATTACCAATGGCCACATGGTGCAAGAAAGCCTATAGCTTATTCTGCACCAGTCAAAGCAAAAATAAATAAAGAAAATTAGACTACGTAAAAGTTGGTGCAAATGCATCACATTAGTACACAGCTAAACTCTGAATTATTCAGAGTTTAGCTGTGTACTAATATGATGCATTTGCACTAACTTGTACGTAGTCAAATTCTCTTGCAGCCTGAGGCATAAGCCCTTAATGCATCTTAGTAATAAGAAAATTTTTAGAAAATTATTAATAAACAACGATGCATTTCCCTCCTCCCATAGGTAACTATCCAACTGACCTTTGAATTTCCTCAAACTGTCAGCCTCTACCACCCATATAGGTAACTTATTCAAATAATTTATAACTCGCTGCCTAAAATAAAACTTCCTGCAACCCAGTCTAAACATCTTCCCTCATAACTTGAAATTATGGCCCTTAGTACTAGAATCATTTATAACCTTGAAAATTTCATCCTCATTCATTTTACTTATGCCTCTTGGAGCAGTAAACACCTCAATCAAGTCTCCTCTAAGGTGCCTAGTTTCCAAGCTCTGCAACACACACATTTGAAGTCTTTCCTCATATGGACGCCTTTTTACTGATCTCACCAGGCGAGTTACCCATCTTTGGACCCTTTCAAAAAGGTCAATGTCTTTATTTCTTTAGGTGCAGTCTCCATACTTGAACACAGTATTCCAAATGTGGTCTAACAGTAGCCTTATACAATGGGATTATGACGTCCTTATCTCTACTAGCAAATGTTCGATAAATCATTGATAGGACACCATGGGCCTTCATTGCAACCTGTCTACAATGCTCGGAGAACTTCATGTCTGACCGTATCATAACAAAGACCCTTTCCTCCACTACTAGTTCAACTACATCAAGTGTATAAGTTATTATGGGGTTACAGTTCCCAAGGTATAATACCTTACACTTTGCTGGATTAAAGCACAGTTGCCATTTTTCTGACCATCCCTAAAGTCTATCTACGTCACTCTGAAGAAACTCTGCTTAAGGGTCATCGTTAAATATTCTACCAATCGTTACATCATCTGCAAATTTAGACATCACGCCCTCTATCCCTTCATCAATGTCATTTATGAAAACGAAAAACAATAGTGGTCCTAATACTGATCCTTGGGGAACCTCACTTCATTAAATCTGAGGAATAACCATTTATCAACCCAATCTGAGGAATAACCATTTATCACAACCCTCTGCCTCCTGTCCTGATTCACCCACCTATCCATCTAAGGATTTTCCCTGTGATTCCAACCTGTTCCAACTTATAAAGTAACGGCTCATGTGGGACTGAGTCAAATGCTTTGCTGAAATCCACATAAACAATGTGAAAATTATTCCCTAAATCCAGCTCATGAGTGATTCTGTCAAAATAGTTAACCAGATTTGTTAAACATGATTTCCTTTACAAAACCACGCTGAGTATCCTTGAGAATTCCATTTCTATCTAAATAATCCTGAATTCCAGTCTTGATCATTGCATCCACGATTTTTCCTACTACTGAAGTTAGACTGACCAGTCAGTAATTTCTCACTTCACTCTTAAAATCGTCCTCATGTATTGGAGATGCATTGGCACTTTTCCAATACAACAGATTCACTCCCGAGTACAGTGATGCTCTCATAATTAGCCTCAATGGTTCAATGCACTCACTTGCCGTCACCCTTAAGATTATAAGTTATATGCCATCAACCCCAGGAGCCTTACTGGCCTGTAGGCTCGAAAGTTTTTTCATTAAATAATCATATGAAATTTCAATATCATTAATTACATATTTTTAAACTTCACTCCCATAATTTCTCTTTGACATAAAGGGTTTTTCTTCTGAAAATATCGATGCAAAGTAACCGTTGAGTTCATCTGCAACATCAGCAGGGGTATCTAATACTATCCCACATCCATTATATAAGGGTCTGATCTGGTTTGTCCTTCTCTTCTTTGCATTTATATATGTGAAGGATTCCTTAATCCCAAGCTTGGTTCTCTTTGCCAGCGATTTCTCATAATGTGCCTTTGCCAGCCTAACCTTTTCTGTGGCACTATTACAGATCACTTTGTAGCTGTTATAGGCTTCAGTACTTGTTATTGCTCTGTAACTTTTCCATGCCATCTTTTTCTGCTCAAGTAATCTGGCAACTTCATTATTCATCCAACTTGGAATCATCATCGTGGAGTATTTTTTTAATGGCATATAAGCATTCAAGACTTCGGTGATTAATGTTTTAAAGGTATACCATAATTCAATTGTATTTGCTCTCTGTGAGATATCTACCCAGTTAATATAGGGCATGTAGTACCTTAAGCTGCTGTAGTTTCCTTGCCTGAAATTATAAACCATTCTTTTGCCTTTAACTGCTGCTACCTCTCTCTTCATCATCCACCATAGAACTCCATGATCACTTCCTGATACTGTAGGTCCTATTATGTCATCTGGTTCATGGGTGATGATGAGGTCTAGAATATTCTTTTCCCTAAAATGTTGGTACAAATAAAAATCATCTAGTTTATTAAAAAATTTTGTCCCCTACATGGACATTTCCTTCGCATTTGCTCCAATCAATTAGAGGCAAATTAAAATCACCCATGATAAGACATTCACATTTACTTGCCCATTCCATTTGCATGTAGAGGCTCTCATCATAATCTTCACAATCACCTGACATGTAGATTACTCTCACTCTCATTATACCTTTGCTTCCAACTATCTCACACCATACAGATTCTATACTAGCATTCAAACCTTCTGAATTCGGGAAAGCTTTCGCTGCACTAAGACTGATTTTGATAAGAAGCATAACCCCATCACCCCTTCTATCTGCCCTATCCTTCCTAAATACCTTGTACATACCATACTGAAACTCATCGTCGCCTATTTCCAGGTAGCACCAGGTTTCTGTAAGCCCTACCCTATTATGTCAGAGTTACTTGTCCTAACCAGCAGTTCAAATTCACTCATTTTATTGACAACTCTTCTGATATTACTGTATAAACAATTAAGACTTAGTATTCTTGTATAGTTAACTACCCTGACACACCCTTAAAGTTATTTAATCTTGCTTCCCTGGCATTAGCTACTCTCTCATTTGAAACGTTTCTACCCTCAGAAACTCTTGCAATGTGTTCTGTTGCGGTAACAAATAAGAACTCTTGAGGTATGTACAAGCGTTACTTTCACCAATATCATTAGATAAATATGTATCTATATTACCCTCCCCCCCAAAACTTGCAATTCCCCTGAATCTTTAAGGTATCCTCAATAATACTGGCAAAAACCCCCACATCACCTTTGTTTAAATTTATCCCGTCTCTACAAAACAGATTCCTTCTACCTACAAGTGTGTGCCAAGCTGATAAAAATTCCCACCCCCCAAAAAGGCTTGCAGAGCCTTTCATGTCTTAAGTTAATCCACAAGGCTTTCAGTATATAATCCCTCCTATCGTGTCTAGGCAGAATTGCAGACACATTGAGACCTGACTTGTGGCATTTCTTTAACATGATCTTATATTTGTCTGTCAGATCATGTGTGCTTAATATCATTAGTTCCCACATGCATAATAATATTCTCTTTATCCCCCTAAAAATCTAATAATCTGTTGATGACATCATTAATTGTGGCTCTCAACAGACATACCCTAGTTCTAGTCCACCTATCCTTATTACAAAAAATATTTCCTGTTTCCCTGACAATGGAGTCTCCTAATAGAACTAAGTCCTTTTGAGCCAGAGTAGTTTGCATTTAGTTATTCTGTTCTGGGGCCCAAATCAGAAGTGCATTGCTTGGTAGGTTACTAGAGTCTTGATTCCTGACGAGCTCCCAGTTACATTATTCTTGAGGGCAAGCACCCGTTTTTTCAGTGATTCAAATTGTTCTAGCAATGAACCAAATTTTAACTTAAGATCGATACACTCTGTATAACAGTGACAAAGAAAAGAATTACCAGGTGAGATATGCTTTCTTGCATCATGTGCCCTTGCTAATGCTAATATGCTTATCCACCAGGTCAACCCTAGAATACATGCCACAGGTTCTGCAAAGGATAAAATCATGACTCACCTGGAAATTGTCATTGGCTATTTCTGTATCTAATACCCTCTGATGAAGTGTTCAAGGTGGATCTTGTCACAACCATTGTAAAATTTACTAAATATCAATGAAAGTAGCTTTCGAAAAAATTATAATATTATAAAAATCGAACTATTACGGGGGAAAAAACATAACAAAAACTTTACAGTATACTAAATAAATTATTTAAAAACAATATATTAAACCTCTGTAATCCTACTCTACTCCACCAATCCCCAATTCTCTATAATCACTATCAAGAGCACCATCAAGATATGATTGCTCACTACGAAATGCCAACAGTCCAAATTATACGAAGGCAGCTCATTGCAAAGGATTTCACAATGTGTGTTATTATAGGGATGCTTAACATACAACCTTCTCCTTGTCTTAAAATTCAACTATGTAGTAATGATGCAATTGCACTAAACAATGTCAGTTTGGATTTTATATGGTGTAAGGCATATTGCCCTAAAATTTTATTACTAAATAGAGTCTAAAAATCATATGATTCATGGATGTTTTTTTTTTACCTCTGCTTCTTCAGTCATAACCTACAGTATGTGGTCTGTAATAAAGCCTGCATTGGTTACAGTAAACAGAGAATGATTGTTAAAGTCAGAACTGAAATCAAACTGCAAAATTAAAATAGGATGGTTTACCTATTGATTATCTTTATTATATTTTTATTAAATTATTTATTTTATTCTGTAATATTAATATAAACAAAACTGTTAATTATATTTTTTCTGCTATAGGCTATTTCAGATCTGAGTTAGCATAGTAGTGACATACAATGTGCAGGAAAGATGAATCGGCGCAGAATGGGAATTTGGCAAGTACAATTTTTACAGAAAGGATAGACAGGATAGAAAGAGAGAGAGAGAGGAAGGGGTTATTCTCTTAGTTAAGAAACACATAAAATGTAAGGAAGTGCATCCAACTGACATTGGTGGACAGTGCAATGTTGAGTCAGTGTGGTGTGATATAATCACTGGGAAAGGGAAAATGAGACTAGGTGTGTGTTATAGGCCCAATGAATCTGATCAGTACAATGAGAAATTGTGCAGAGAAATAGTGGGCCAGTAAATAAGAATGTCTTATAATAGGGGATTTTAACTTTCCAGATATTGACTGGAACTTGTGGGTTGGTCACTTGCACACCAGCAAGACTTTTGTGGATTTATTGAATGACTGTTTTCTAAAGCAACATGTTCAAGAGGCAACCAGAAGGAGTAATACTCTTGATCTGATTATCAGCAGTAATTATTCATGCATTAAGAATTTGCAGATAAAGGAACCACTGGGTGACAGTGATCACAGTGTACTGATGTGGGATTTACTTAAAGATGTAACTACCATCAAGGGTAACGGGAAGGAATTTTGCTTTCGTAAAGGTGACTACAGTAGTCTCAGACAGTTTTTAAATTCTATACAATGGGATCAACTGATGATGTTACCAACAGTGAATTCTAAATGGGAAGCCTTCAGGGACTTAGTCTTGGAGGCTACTAGGCTTGTCATACCAACTAAGAAATACTGTTCAATGTTTAGGCCTAAATGGATGTCAGATGAATTAATGAGGATTGTGGCAGAGAAGAAAAATGCATGGGATGCATATAAATTATCAGGCAACACAGAAGCCTATGGCAGATATAAGCAAGTCTATATTCAAGTCACAAAGGAGGTTAGGCAGGCAAAGGCAGATTATGAGAAATCTTTGGCAAATGATGCAAGGAAAAACAGCAACGAGTTCTTTACTTATATAAACTTTAAAAGGAAAAGGAGGAATCAGATTGGTCCAATTGACATCAAGGGTTCTACTGTAGATGACCTCTCTCAGAGAGCTGCCAAACTAAATGAGTATTTTACATCTATGTTCACACATGAGGAGTTATTCAAGGAGGAGAGGGCCAGATTTTATCAAAATCTAACAGGGAACTAAGTGATTTGATAATAACTGAGAGCAAGTGGAAGAGAAATTGTTGAAGTTAAACATAAGGAAGGCACCTGGGGTATTATATTAAATGAGGCAGCAAAGAAAGTAAGCAAACACTTAGCCATAATTATGAAAGCTTCCTAGGACTCAGGGGAGATCCCCATGGACTGGAGATGTGCAAATGTGTCCCCATTTCACAAGTGACGAGGATAATTACAGACCTGTTAGTCTAACTTTATTTATTTTTTTTTTTTTAGTCTAACTTCCACAGAAAATAATGAAGTCACTGATTAAGGAAGCAATGCAGGATCATCTAGACAAGACTGCAGTTACAGTTCAGACACAGCATAGGTTTGTTAAGGGGAAGTCTTGTCTGACAAATCTGATTGGATACTATGATGTGGTCACAAAGGAATTGGATGCAAAGAATATTTTTGATATCATATACTTGAATTTTAGGAAAGCTTTTGATGCTGTGCCACATGGAAGACTACTGTACAAATTGGAGCAGCATGGCATTAAGGGCAAGTTGCTACAATGGATAAAAGGACGGTTGAGTGGGAGAAGACAGACAGTGGTTATCAATGGACACTGCTCTTCATGGATTAATGTTATTAGTGGAGTTCCCCAAGGTTTGGTGTTGGGTCCATTGTTGTTTTCGGTATTTATCAATGTTATTGATTAAGGTATATCAGAGTTAATGTCTAAGTTTGCAGACAATATGAAGGTTCGAAGGGTTGTTAATGACAGTAATGACAGTACGCTGCAACAGAATCTGAAAAGGTTGGGCAGATGGGCTGAGAAGTGGCAACTGAAGTTTAACATTGACAAATGCAAAGTACTGCGTATGGTTAGCAGCAAAAATCCGGAGCAATGTATCAACTGGGTGATACTACACTCAGAGTAGTGGAGAATGAAAAGGACCTGGGAGTAATTGTGCTGTGAGATATGAAGTTTTCTGAGCAGTGCAAAAAAGGCTGCAAGATTAGCTCATGTTGTCTTGTCAATGATATACAGGAATTTTGCTAGCAGGGATAAGGGGGTGTTGTCCCCTTGTATAAGGCAATGGTCAGGCCACACCTTGAGTACTGTATACAGGTCTGGAGGCCTCATTTTAGGAAAGATATAGAGCCTGCTGGAAAGAGTACAGAGAAGGGCAATGAGAGTGTTGAGTAGAACAAAGGGTTGGTATTACAAATTAAGTTCTGTGAATTGCAGCTTCTGGAAACTAGGCACCTGTGAAGTGATCTAATTGAGGTGTACAATGCCTTGGATGGATTGATCAAGCTCACTGCTAATGGGATTCTTCCTCTTGCTCAGATTACTCATCTGAGGGGGCATAAATTCAAATTGAGGAAAGACAATTGTAGAACAGATATTCAGAAATTCACCTTTAGCCAATGGGTGGTTGATAGTTGGAATAAACTTCCAACTGTTTTAGTGGAGGTCAGCAACTTAAATAAGTTCAAGGCAGAACTAGACGTTATCATTTGTTATTTTGGAGCATTAGCAACTAAGGCCATATTGCTCCGGGAATATGCGGTGGTCATTCCTGACCTTTCCGCATCCTCCGTATTTGGTGGTGACGTGCTCAAACCCCAGTCTAATCAAGAAGCGTGTGCTACGCACTGCTGCTCCTTTCAACTTGGCTACAGAGGCGCCTATCAGAACTAGACAAACATTTGGAATGAATGGATAGGTTAAATGGGAAGGTTGGTTTTTTTTTTTTTTTTTTTGGCTGATGCTATATATGCTTGCTTTCTTGCATCATGTACCCTACTAATGCTAAAGCAAGCGTATATATTATCAGCAAAAAAAAAAAAAAACTTCCGATTTCACCTATCCATTCCCTCCAATAGTTTGTCGAATTCTTCCCTGAATTTAATTAAGTTGTAAACTTCAACATCAATAGTTGGAAGTTTATTCCAGCATTCAACCACTCGCTGGCTAAAGACAAATTTCCACACACCTATTCTACAACCATCCTTCCTCAATTTCAATTTATACTCCCTCGTGTGCATAATCTAAGCAAGATGAATCATCCCATCCGCATTGAGTTTGTTCAAATGATTCAAAGCCTTAAACACCTCAATCAGATCACCTCGCAGGTGCCTAGTCTCCAGATGCTGCAATTTGCAGAGCAGAAAACATTCGTGATAAAAGCAGCCCTATGTTCTTCTCACCAAAATCACTGCCCTTCTCTGAACTCATTCCAGCAGCTCTATATACTTCCTAAAATGAGGCCCCCAGATATGTATGCAATACTCAAGATTTTGCCTGACAATTGCCTTATACAATGGGATAATAACCTCCTTATCCCTGCTAGCAAAATGCATGTATATCATTGACATAACCCCATGAGCCATCCGAGCAGCCTGTCTGCACTGCTAACAGAACTTCTACTGCACAATTGCCCCGGGTCTTTTTCTTTTTCACTACCCTGAGTGTAGTAACACAGTTGGTAGATTACTATGGGGTTACTGCTACCCATATGCAGTACTTTGCATTTATCAATGTTAAACTTCAATTGCCATTTCTCAGCCCATCTGCCTAAGTTTTCTAGATCCTGCTGCAATAGCATACTGTCATTACTGTCATTAACCACCATAATCTTTCTATCATATGCAAACTTGGATATTAAGCCTGATATGCCTTCATCAATATCACTAATAAATATAGAAAATAACAATGGGCCCAACACCAAACCATGGGGGATTCCATTAATAACATTAGTCCACAAAGAGCAGTGTCCACTGATTATCATGCTCTGTCTTCTCCCACTCAGCCATCCCTTTATCTATAGCAGTAACTTGCCCTTAATGCCACAGTGCTCCAATTTGTACAGCAGTTACAGCAGTACAGCAGCATGTGCAACAGCATCAAAAGCTCTCCTAAAATTCAAGGATATGATATCAAAATTATTTTTTGTATTCAGTTCCTTTGTGACCACATCATAGTATCCAAACAAATTTGTCAGAAAAGTTTTTACCCTTAACAAATGTATACTGTGTCTGAAATATAACTGCAGTCTTGCAGATGATTCTGCATTACTTCTTTAACCAGCAACTCCATTATTTTTCCTGGAACAGAAGTTACACTAACAGGTCTGTAATTACTCATGTCACCCTTTGATCCCCCTTTGTGAATTGGGGATACATTTGCAAATCTCCAGTCCATGGGTACCTCCAGTGAATACAAGGATGTTCTCATAATTAAAGGTAAGGGTTTTCTTACTTCCTTCGCTGCCTCCCTTAATATAATTGAACATATCCCATCTCACCAGATAACTTTCTTGTTTAACTTCAACAATTTTTCTCACATTTTCATCTCCCTTATTACAAAATCATTTAGCTCCTTGTTAGAACTTGATAAACTTCTGGCCTCCACTTCCCTAAAAAATTCATCATGTATGAATGTAGATGCAAAATACTCATTCAGTTTGTCAGCTACCTGAGCATAATCATCAACAGTCAAACTATCAATATCAAGCGGATCAATTTGATTCATCCCTTCTAGAGCCTACACAAGTAAAAAATCTTTGCTGTTTTTCATTGCATTCTTTGCGAAAGATTTCTCATAATCTGCCTTTGCTTGCCTAACCTCATTTGTTATTTGATTACAGACTAGCTTATTTCTAACAGGATTGTATTAGACTGTAGAGGACTGAATTGCATCATATAGGTTAGTGCTATTGCTTTGGTAGACAGATACGAATTAAACTGATGCAACTGCACTAACCTATACATTAGCCATTCTACCACGTAGCTTGAGGATCTTGCCCTTAAATACTTTAGTCTATACTATTGTACACCACCAGGCATCTCTCATATTGTGCACTTATACTTCATAACTGGGTTGTCAATATTGCAACACCAGGGTACATGCCATCCACCGAAGAGAGGCCAATAAACCTTGAAATGATGCCATCTGGGTGGTGGTATCTGCTGAGAATAAGTAACATTAGTCTTCTCCACTGGTGAAGCCTTTCACTGCATGAAGGTATTCATGATATGAGATATAATTAAAACAATGCCAATTTAACTACTTCAGTAGACGGCTACAAATTAAATTGATGCAATTGCACTAACCTATACGTTGGTTAATTACTCTTAAAGAAAACTTTAATGTATGTCACATTTCAGTATTACTTGTTAAATGAGTTCAATGCTCTCTGTTGTTTAAAAATACCTCAACATCAAAGGTATTAATTTTACCAGTGGCCACCTAACCTAGATGTCTCTAACAGCTCTTTTTTTTTTTTTTTTGGTAGTTGTTGGTGCATCGGCTTCTGTGGCCATAATGCACCTCCCAAGGTTTTTGCAGTACTCTGATCCAAGCCCGAGGCGAGATTCGAACCCACGACCTTTGGGTTGCTAGGCAGGCACTTTACCCACCCGGCTAGCCTGGTCGCGTCTAACAGCTCTAATGCATGTCTTCTGTAACACTGTTAAAAGCTATTACAAAAAAAACATTTTTTTTTTTTTAAAGCCATTGTAGTTATTTCTAGAACACAAGCAGAACCAAAACTTTATGTACAGGGAGCTAAGGCATTTCCTGAGTGATGTGCCATAACAAAGGAAACCCAAAGAACAGTTAAATTTTGAGAAGTATTAATTTACAAATTAATACCTTGTCTAATGTTAAAAATAACAAGATTAGATATAGGGGCCCAGTTGACTGTTTCAGAACTGACTTGAGTTTAACTGTTCTAATCAGTCATGTTGCGCTATTATTTGTTTTATTTCAGCTAAGAGGAAGATAATTTAATATATTATTAAAAATCTGTTGAGAATCTAGGTAGCATGCACACTTTTATGCCAAACCTGATCATAAGCCGTGGAAATGTCAAGAGCAACTACATGAGCTTTGGCAGACTTTTTCACAGAATCTGTCCAAAAATGAATAACATAAGGCAATATATCATCAGTAGATCAATGATGGAGTCCATATTAGTTAGATGGTTGATCAGTTTAAATGTTGGCAGTCAATGGATTTCTACATTACTTTGGAAAAAGCAGAAGTAGTTATAATGGGATGATATCTGGAAGGGAGGGATTTGTCAGCATCTACAATAAATGGCTGGATATATGAGTAAATTTCATGCAGACACCAGAAATAAGAAAATATAAGGAGATGAACACCATACACAGTGTGTTTTTTCATATATCATTTGTTCCTTTAGCATAATTTCCTCAGTTATCTCAACTAAATCAGTAACAAAATACATGTCAACAGGAATGAGTACCCAATAATACATGTCATCAGGACTGAGTACCCAATATCAGCGGCGCCTCTGTAGTCAGGTGGGAAGGAGCAGCAGTGCGTACCACACGCTTCTTGATTAGACCGGGGTTCGAGCCCGTCACCACCAAATATGGAGGATGCGGAAAGGTCAGGGAATGACCACTGCATATTCCGGAGCAATAATGGCCTTAGTTGCTAATGCTCCTAAAAAAACCAAACAACCAATATCAGCACAGGCCTTCAGATGCTTTGCCAAGAAATTCAAATAATAGTGAACTTTACAGTCAAAACCTTTATAAGTAACATATGTGTGTATGACTGATCCTACTTATCAGAGTGAAAATACAAGGTGCTCCATAAATGGAACTCCTTGTCTTATTTTCACTTATAGTTCTTCAGTTTATTTTATAGAGAAAAATAAAACTGAAGAACTATATTTAGATAAAGACCCAATTTTGAGTACATTCAAACCTACTGGTCCCTCGTAACTTCAGCACCATTTTATCTTATCATTGTCTCTCTCTCTCTCTCTCTCTCTCTCTCTCTCAACTTAATTAAAAACATTACCTCTGCCCAAACAAGCTTTGGAATAGGCTTAAGCTAAAAACTTTAATCCTTTGATATCTGAGCCCTTCGAACTTCCTTTGATATCTGAGTACATTCGAACTTATTGGTCCCTTTAACTTCAGCACTATCATTTTTTTTCTCAGAACTTGATTAAAAACATTACTTCTGCCCAAATAAATGCTGAAATGAGCTTAACTGAGATAGAAGAAGCTTTAATCTTTTAATATCTGAGCACTTCTAAACCTTATATATCCTAAACAGTTTAATATCCATGTGAACATAATCATGTGTTAAGCTTTGCTTTCATAACTACTGGATCATTTTTTTTAACATTTTGCTATATCATTTTTAGCCACGTATCAAACTTTAAGTAACTATATTAACCATATTTAGTTACACTGAACCTTAATGTATCATATTTCAACCCAAAACTTTGCACATGAAACTCATACTGTATCATGACTATTATATACTTCCTTTCTTTTTGTTTTTTATTCTCTATCCATGCACTTGTGGTTGTGCTAGATATGATGAGTTACATTTGTTCACACTTCTGAAAACAAAACTGATTGTTAGTGAGAAAGTTTTTTCAAGGTAAACCATGTGCTTTTGTCTACTACAGAAAGACTATAATTTTAAGAAACTACAGAAAGGCTATAATTTTAAGAAACTACAGAAAGATTATAATTTTAAGAAACTACAGAAATCAATTAATGATATAATTCATTCAAATTATCTTCAATGTGTAACTTTAGATTTATAACATATAATAATGTAAATAACAAACAATTTTAAAAATTTATGTGAATAATGACAATTTTTTCATGTACAGAGATTTTCTTTCAACAATACAAAAGAGTAGCAATCTCAGGAGCACAAATTTTGCATCAGGACTATTAGTCCTCATAGCATGTCTTTCTTTTCTGGTATCAGAATTCTTCTAACATCCTTTCTCAAAGACAAGGGATAGCATTGAGCAGATTGTGGCAAGGTGGGAGGTGATTTACCAAGATCAGTGATTCAAATTTTGGAAAAAAAGCAGGATGCTATTAAGTCAGTATTACCTTATCTGAGGATGTGATATAACCATCAAGTGGCAACAGAGGTGAAAGTAGGTGGAGAATAGTTATGACCAGTAATTTTTGCCAAAAACAGAAAGCTCTGCTACCATTTAGACAAGAAGCAAGTTTTCCATTTTTATATTGAATTTGGATTGATTAATAATTGTTTTTCAATTGTTGTGAGCTAAGTAAGTACACTAAGTAAGCAGAAAATGAAGATGGCGATTTGAATACAAGCCAACTGCAACAAAGCTGATAGTAAAAACAACATGCTGCAATTACAGAAATGCCATCAAGTCCTGATGATATTTCTCTACTCATTCTCAAAACCTGTGCTCCTGAGCTTACTCCTGTTCTGTGTCACCTTTTTACACTTTCTTATTCCACTGGTGTTTTTCCTTCTACTTGGAAACTTGTTCATATCCAGCTAGTTCCTAAAAAGGGTGACAAATCCCTCCCATCCATTATCATTCCTCTACCCTTCCTAAAGTAATGGAGAAATCCATTAATCTCCAACTCCTAAACCATCTTGAAACGTTCCATCTGATCAATGATTACCAATATGAGCTATGTCAGTGTCGATCCACTAGTGACATATTGGCTTATATGTCACTAGTGTATCGATATCTATGGACAAATTCAATGGAAAAGTATGGTGATATTCCAGCAGTTGCTCTTGACATATTGGATCTTGACATTTCAGAGGATTTGATTGTTTTTGGCATAAAGGTCTTCTAGATAAGCTTCCATCTCATAGATTGTCAACTGTTTTTTGCAACTGGATATCCAGTTTATATTCTTTCTGACTGCTCACTGTGGGTGATGGTAGATGGTTCTCTGTCTTCTAACTTCTCCACTAATGCTGGTGTTCCCCAAGGTTCAGTTCTTTCTTCTACTCTTTTCCTCTTATATATTAATGAAATTCTTCTGTTGAATGATAATCTTATGCAGAGTTTTGCTGATGATAGCACATTGCATTCCACCTTCCGGTTTGAGAAATCTTGCCCTATACAAACAGCTTCAAACTTCACATATATTTCCTGAAAACTTCCTTCACATTTATTTCATGAAAATTACTAATATCAACAAGTATCTTCTTTCATCTTTTCAACCTTCAGCTTATATACGGTACTAAGTACTATAGGTTCTAATACCTATCATGTTTAAGGTTTTCATTTAATAAATATGAAAAAAAAAAAAAAAAAAGGCTACATTGTCTTAATTTTAAAAAAAAAATCTACATTGTCTTGAACAGAGTTGTCAGATTTATTGTAAAACTAAGTTTTGGATAAAGGATGAGATTTTAGAATGAAATGTAGAATAAATAATTTCATCTCTACAAGAATAATTTAACTGGTATTCAATCTGAGGAAACATTAAGATCAGAAGAATTAAAACAGTAATTGAACCATGAAAAAGAGGAACAGAAATCACATAATCCACTCATTTTACATTCTTGTAATGGCAAACAATGTGAGGCTGAGAAAATGTCCATGGGAGAGAAGATTCATTGGAGAAGAGACCATCATCCAGTTGTGATCTGAAGTACCAAGAGGGCCATTAACATTAGTAGTAGTAGTGGCAAATGATGCAAGAAAGCAAGCTTACACAGCATAAACCAAAAAATGCTAACACTTCCCATTCCACCTGTCCATCCCTACTAACACACTGTCTAGTAGTTCTTCCTTCAATTTATTCTAATTACCCACCTCTGCTGCACCAGATGAGAGTTTGTTCCAACAACTCACTCAGAGAAAACTCATGACTCAGTTTCAGGTAACAAACTCTAGAAGAGGTCACAACCTAGGAATCCTACTGTGTCATCCTGCCATTAATTTTACAAAAAATTGAAATCATGCCTGTTATTGTTCACTGAAAATGCAAAGTTATCAGTGTTTTGTGTGCCCCCAATCACTGACCAAATTGACTTCCTCAAAGTCTAGTTCCTTCTTCTATGTTAAATTCCATACAACACTAACAGAGCCATTGTTTCTTCAATCTAAACTTTACAGCATAAACAGATTTGATTCTTCATCCATCAACATCTCAGTCAAGCTAGCCACTCATTTCCATCTTAGCCCTGATGTCTGAATTCATGAAAATAGCATACAGAAAAAAAAATTTTAGACTCTCATATTAAACTTCTAACTTTAGCAGATCTGCTGTGCACAATTTCAACAACCTTTTACACATTTTTATTTTATTTTATTCTCAACAATTTGACAATCTTTTATACATTTTTATTTTATTCTTTGTTAAAGTCCAAAATGACTATTTTATATGTTATTATTAGGTTTTCATTCAATGTAAACCCTTCTAGCTGAATGTACCAGGATATTGTGTCCACTTTGTTTAGTTAGAATAAAAGATTTTATACACACATGCACACATATAATCGATGTCTTCTTTGGTATTATAATGATAAAATGAGTTACATTGTTTAACCTTTTGTGGAGTGAGTTTTGCAAATGCACATGGAGGAAGTTTTGTGGGATTTTGAAAATTTGTAAAAATAAAACCTTCATACATTAAATACTTTTAAATATCAATTTGTTCTTATTTTGTCTTCATTGCCTGACATTAGCATGAAATTATTTGTCAAAAATTAAATCAAAATTTAAAAAAAAAAAATTTTAAAACTGGACAGAATGGCAAAAAAATTGTTAAAAAAACTAATAAGTGAAAATCAAACAACAATGACTGAAAGGTTATCTCCTCTTCCAATATTCAGAGAAAGCAAATACAAAAATAATCAATCACTAAGCAAGGAAAGGAACTCTCTTCAGCTGCTCATCACACCAAAATGACATTTCTAAACAAATTACAGCCAATGGAATAAGCCAACTTTGATTTTCTCTCCTTGCACCAAGCAGTGCAATAACTATTATTATACCAAACCTTAGCAGGATCAGTATCTCCAATCAAGAACTAACTGAAATAATAAATCAGTTACCTAACTGTTCTACTCTTGGGACAGGTCAATTTCCAATGGCTATATTAACATCCTTAATTTCATTCATGAATTAGATTCCACAAGCCCATCACTGGAAATCATCTTTTAACCTCAAGCTCAAATAAATTTTGATATTTTGATTGTTTTGATTATTCCTCACTGATCTCTGTCATAAGGCTAATAATTCCCACACCCAGAATTACTACTCATCATTGCAGTGGTGCCCTCATAGTTTTGATCGATAAAATGCCTTGAAAAGTCTGCCCATCTCTTTAATTTGGCTTAAACTATTATAAAAAATGCATGCTTTACTACTTGGAGTAGTAACTACATTTACTATCTAGAGTTCCCCAAGGTTCAGTGTTGGGCCCATTATTGTTTTCTATATTTATCAATGATATCGATAAATACAGAAATTATTTAGATAATATTTATTTATATTTATCAATGATATCGATAAATATAGAAATTATTTAGATAATATTTATTTATATTTATCAATGATATTGATAAATATAGGCTTAATGTCCAAGTCTGCAGATGATACAAAGGTAGGCAGGGTGATTAATGACAGTAATGTCATTAATCACCCTGCAACAGAATCTAGAAAACTAGGCAGATGGGCTGAGAAATGGCAATTGAAGTTTAACATTGATAAATGCAAAGTACTCCATATCAGTAACAGTAACCCCAGAGTAGCGTACCAACTGTGGTATTACACTCAGGGTAGTGGAAAATGAAAAGACCTGGGGTTAATTGTGCAGTCAGATATGAAGTTCTCTGAGCAATGCAGACAGGCTGCCAGAATAACGCATACAGTTTTGTCAATAATATACAAGAAGTTTGTTAGCAGAGATAAGGAGGTGATTATCCTATTGCACAAGGCAATGGTCAGGCCATATCCGAGTACTACATACAGGTCAGGAGGCCTCACTTTAGGAAAGATGTGGAGCTGCTGGAACAAGTACAGAGAAGGGCAACAAGATTGGCGAACAAAAAAAAGGGGGTTTTCTTACCAAGAAAGGCTTCAGTTCTGCAAATTGCAGTGTCTGGAGACTAAGCACCTACATGGTGATCTAATTGAGGTGTTTAAGGCTCTGAATGGATTTGGATTGAGCAAACCTCAATGCTGATGGGATTCTTCCTCTTGCTCAGACTACACATGAGAGGACACAAATTCAAATTGAGGAAGGACTGTTGCAGAATAGATGTGCGGAAGTTTGTCTTTAGCCAATGGGTAGCTGATTGTTGGAATAAACTTTCATCTGTTATTGTGGAAGTTGATAGTTTTAATAAATTCAAGGAAGAACTAGACAAACTATTGGAGGGAACGAATAGGTGAAATGAGAGGTGTGGATTTTTTTATGATTTTTTTGTTGATGTTGTATAAGCTTGCTTTCTTACATCATTTGCCACTGCTAATGCTAATGGTGATTTAGTGACAGAGTGCAATTCATTGGGGTGATTTTTACACTTCTGAAGCAGGATGATGACTGTTTCAATAATTCACTGGATCTTATCTGAAACAATTTCTAATAAAATAATTAGCTTATGAAATAACAAGGATACAAATATATGCAAACGTTACATAAATATGAATGTATAAATAACAATAATAAATAAATAATAATTAAATCCATGTAGATTAGCTGAATAGGTACACAAGTGGTATAATCAGTCTCATCATGTTCATGTAACTAGTCTCATGACAAGGACTAGGTGTGCTAGAGAAAAACTGAAAGCAGACATGGAATCAGTGACAAAAGATGTATCTCATTTATTTTTTTTTTTTTCAATGAAAAATACTTATTGATCTGTTTTATTAAGATAGAACAATCTAAGGAAACTTGAGATAAATGAGTAAAAGACTGAGATACATGAGATGTAGATTTTTAACATCAGAAAATATTAAATAAGGGTAATATAAGTAAAAGAGTTAAAAAGGTGAAGAAATAATAATATTCTGCCAAGTTTCTCTTGAATACAATGATATGGTATCATTTATTCCAAAAAAAGTATCCACATAATAACTAATACATAATGAAATTAATTGGAACTCATACACACCCCACATAAATTTTGCCATTGGGTGACCATCTTTAGCAAAGCTACCAAATAACTGCTGTAAGCGGCATGTATCCACAGGAAGATTTAAGTGAAATTCTGAAAGAAATGAAATGCTCAATACAGTAATCTTAAATAAATCAAAATAAATGAAATAAACCACTGAATAGATACACAGCAGTGATGTGTTAAGTTTACATTTATCACCAAAAAATAAATAAATACAAATTTTGATCGCCAAAGCATACCAACAAAAAAAAAAAAAAAAAATCATGTATATCAGTTAAACTCATGAATTAAATTTAAAATATGCATTAAAATTAGGAATTAAAGTCTCATGGGCATTTAAAAACTCATTAGGTTACTGTATTATAAAGAGAAATGCACAAAGATCTTTTTTCACATGTGTGGAAAAAGATCTTTGAGCATTTCTGTGCATAATTAACTTTGTGCATTTGTGCATAATTAACTTCCATTATTTACACCATTTTATAAATAATGAAATAATTAAAAATATTCATTTAAAAACAAGAAAACTGCACAATAAAATCCAATGTCTACTGCGAGTGAAAATGTAAAATTTTAATCCAGAATAGTAAATATCTTGTATTTTCACTCCTTGTAAAGTTTGGTGCAGGATTTCATACCTGCATTGGGTTTATAGCCAAACGTAGGCATATATTAAAATATGAATTCATATGAACAATCTGAATGTACTGCCAACCTAAAAAAAATTCACATAATAACAAAATTTCAGGAATTAGTACTGACCCTTCTTCAACATGGATCTATCATGTATATGCAATTATACAGAATCAATCAAAAAAAAAAAAAAAAATTCATACTGATAACTCAAAAAAAAAACTTATAAAATTATTACTTGATGTAAAGTAATGATTTTGATGATAACTAGAAGAATGTGTAAGCCAGTGGTAAATTCCTGAATCACTGTTTGAAAAGATTGCATTAGCACTAAAACAACCTGTTTTTCTAGTAGAAACATTTTATTCTAGCGGTAGTATGGAACAATGTCAATGTGATTTTCACAGGAATTCCAACTGCAAGGAAGGTACAAGCAGGTCAGTGATAAAAAAAAAAGTTGGTCCAGAAGTTTGAAAATATGGATAGTGTGGTTGACAATAAGAAGAGCTTTGTCAGAAAAAAATAGAATAGCAAGACCATTGAACAACAATCCATGTATAAATGAAACAGTTATGCAAAATCCTTCCAATCCTTCCAAAATTCTTTCTACAATTTTTGATAGGGAATGCCTACCCACAGTACTTTGAAATATCTGGTTTATAGACAAGGCTCATTTTCACCTCCAGGATTATGCTAAAAAAGCAGAATATGTGAATATAGGCCACAGTAAAACCCAACACATTAATGGAGCCACAATTATACCCAAAAATGAAAGTATGGTATGCTGTTTCCACTGTACAAGTTGTGGATCCCATTTTCCTTTTTGATGCAGTAATTCCTGAACATTAGTGCTATGATCCCCTCATCCATCTACCACACAAACCTGAATAAAAATTGAGTTAATCTGTAATCAGATTAAGCAATATGTACCATTTCACAATGCATATTTTAAAATCAGATGATGTTAGATCATTATCTGAGCAAAATGCAGCTGATATTGGCAAAAAGCAAAAAAATGTTGCAAGCATGTTATTGAAATTGAAAAGACATACAGCCACATAAATTGCATCACTGTAATGCTTTTTTCATCAGTATATAACAAATTTGAGACTATGGAGCCCCAAATTTGTCATACATTGATGGAAAATGATTATGCATTTATTGATAAGAAGATAAATTAAAGGAAAACTATTTAGCATTATTCATTAACAAATAATCACAGCAATTATTACAGATAATTACAAATAATCACTGCAGGCCATATGAAAGCCTTTTCATTAGGACAAATGTTGAAATTAACATTACTATAAATACAGAAAAAAATATACAAGCATCAAATAAATATGGTTATACAGTAAAATCTCATTAATTACAAACTCAGTTTATACAAAGTACTCATTTATATGAAGCACATACCATTCCCTGCAAAAGAATAGGCTTTTCTATATAAATATTTGTTTATTACAAAATTCGGTTAAAATTCAGTTATGTATTACAAAGTTTGTTTTCATCCCGTGAGAAATAAAATAAATATTGTTATTTTGTATGTTTAATACAAATCTTGGCACAGTTGTCCGATTATTGCCTCTATTATTGCTTCCTGAAGGATAGCACTGGCTTATTAAATTTACTTTTGTGTAAACAAAACCAGTTTATAGTAGCTACACCTTAAGTACACTCTGAAAAACACCATTGTGAAAGGTGAGAACAAAAGAATAAAATTTTTCTAAGTTGTTTACATATACTCACTCACTTTCCATGGGAAGAGGTGAGTTGCAATTGTTATACAGCTTCAAAGTCTTTTGTTACAGTATAATCTAATTTTTGTGCCATTTTATCTGAGCTAATCTCTTTTTGGAACCTGTTTCTTTAAAGTTTGTTTATATTAGATCTCATCTAGTAGTGTTATGGTGACAAAACAAACTAAAGGAAATTAAACTGAAAATTATACAAGAACCTGATAGGATGGAACGAAGAAAAACAGACATTGCATAGGAATACAACATCCCTTTACCTACTTTATCTACAATACTGAAAAACTGAAAAAACTTGGAGTGCGTGATACTGCAGCAGCAATAAAAAAAACAAGAAACGAATTCCTGGTTCAAAACACAAGAAGCTTGGAACAAAACTTTTCAAGTGGTACCAACAAATGCATACATCTAATTTGCTAATATCAGGTCCGATTTTGAAAGAAAAAGCAAATTATCCAGCTCAGCAACTTGGAATTAGTGACTTCAATGCAGCAGTGGCTGGCTCCGAAGATTTAAAGATAGGAATAACTTGATTTCGAAATGTTTGTGGCGAGTCTGGATTAGTCAACAAAGAAAAGGCTACAGACTGGTTGTGTTCTGTATGGTCCATTTTTGAAAAATATGAGGCAAAGGATATTTTTAATCTTGAAGAGACAGGTTTATTTTATAATTTGAAGCCAATGTATTTGCTATTTGAGGAGAGTCTTTTCACAGTGGAAAATTAAGTAAACAAAGACTCACTGTTCTGTTATGCTGCAATTCAGATGGCAATACAAAACTTTGCCCACTTGTGATTGATAAATTTTCCAAGCCAAGATGTTTTAAAGAAGTTGACCAACTTCCCTGTGATTATGTGGCCAATAGAAGTGCTTTGTTGTTTACAGTAAAAATTTTTCAGATTTGGTTATCAAAAGTGGACAGAAGAATGGCTTCAGAAAAAATGAACATTCTGATGATTCTGATTGTTGCACAGCACATTCTGCTGTACAACAGGACTGTTCTTTTGATTTCCCATAACCACTTTCTTGTGGTTATTTATAACCACAAGAAAGCATATAGAGCCTGCCTGATAAAGTACTTGATCATTAGCATTAGTAGAGGCATACGATGCAAGAAAGCAAGCTTATGCAGCATCAGCCCAAAGAAAAGAAAAGAAAAAAACACACTTCCACATCACCCCTCCGTTCGTTTGAAATACCTGTCCAGCTGAGCCTTAAATTTATTTAGGCTACCAACTTCCATAACAAGGGATGGATGTCTGCTCCACCAACCAACTACCCGCTGGCTAAAGGCAAATTTCCACACATCTGTCTTTCCTCAATCTGAATTTATGCCCTCTCAGGTGATTATTCTGAGCAAGAGGAAGAATCCCATTGGCACTGAGCATGCTCAAACCATTCAAGCCTTTATACACCTCTATCAGATCACCTCGCTAGTGCCTAGTCAACAGACACTGTAATTTGAAAAACTTAACCCTTTCTTCGTAAGAGCAACCCTTTGTTCCATTCACTAATCTTGTTACCCTTCTCTGTACTCATTCCAGCAGCACTACATCCTTCTTGAAATGAGGCCTCCAGACCTGTATACAGTACTCAAGGTGTGGCCTGACCATTGCCTTATACAAGGGAATAATCACCTCCTTATCCCTTCTAGAAAAATTCCTGTATATCATTCACAAGACACCAAGAGCTACTCTTGCAGCCCATCTGCACTGCTCAGAGAACTTCATATCTGCCTGCACAATTACCCCCAGGTCCTTTTCATTCTCTACCACTGTCAGTGTAGTACCACAGAGTTGATACGTTGCTCTCGGTTGCTGTTTCCCATATGTAGTACTTTACATTTGTCAATGTTAAACTTCATTTGCCACCTCTCAGTTCATCTGCTCAACCTTTCCAAATCCTGTTGCAACAGCGTAGCATCAGTAGTGTCCTTAACAACCCTGCCAACTTTGTATCGTCTGCAAACTTGAACATTAAGCTTGATATACCATCATCAATATCATTTATAAATACAGAAAACAATAATGGACCCAACACTGAACCCTGAGGGACTCCACTAACAGCATTAGTCCACGATGAGCAGTGTCCATTGATTACCACTCTCTGTCTTCTTCCCCTCAGCCATCCCTTTATCCATAGCAGCAATTTGCCTCCAATGCCACACTGCTCCAATTTGTACAGCAGTTTTCCATGTGCAACAGTAACAAAAGCCTTTCTAAGATCGAAATATATAATATCAAAGTTATTCCCTGCATCAAGTTCTTTTGTGACTGCATCATAGTATCCAATCAAATTGGTCAGGCAAGACTTTCCCTTAACAAAACCATGCTGTGTCCGAGCTATAACTGAAGTCTTGTCTAGATGATTCTGCAGTGCTTCTTTAACCAGTGCCTCCATTAATTTTCCTGGAACAGAAGTTAAACTCACAGGTCTATAATTACTTGTGTCAGCCTTTGATGCTCCTTTGGGAATTGAGGTCACATTTGCACTTCTCCAGTCTATGGGTACCTCCCTTGGGTCCAAGGAAGCTCTCATAATTATGGATAAGGGTTTGCTTACTTCCTTTGCTGCCTCCTTTAATAAAACTGGATAGATTCCAACCACCCCAGGTGCCTTTCTTGTGTTTATCTTCAACAGTTTCTCCTCCACTTTACTCCCAGTTATTTCAAGATTCTGTAGCTTACTGCTAGAGTTGAATACACCTCTGGCATTCCCCTTGCTGAATAACTCCTCATGTGTGAATGTCGATGCAAAATATTCGTTTAGTTTGTTAGCTACTTGAGCAGGATCATCAACAGTTGAACCATCGATATCAAGTGGACCAATCTGATTCATCTCCTTCCTTCTAGAGTTTATGTAAGTAAAGAACTCTTTGCTGTTTTTCTTTGTATCCTTTGCCAAAGATTTCTTGTAATCTGCCGTCGCCTGCCAAACCTCCTTTGTAACTTGGTTACAGATCAACTTATATCTATCATAATAGGCTCCTGTGTCACATGTTAATTTAATGTATCCCATGCATTTTTCTTCTCTGCCATATGTCTCATTAGTTCATCTGACATCCATTTAGGCCTAAACCTTGAACAATATTTCTTAGTTGGTATGTAAAGCCTAGTAGCTTCCAAGATAAGTTCTTTGAATGCTTCCCATTTTGAATTTGCTGTTGATAACATCATCAGTTGGTTCCACTGTATAGAATTTAAATTCTGACTCAGACCATTGTAGTCGCCTCTACGAAAGCAAAAACCCTTCCCTTTACCCCTGATGGTAGTTACCTCTTTGTGTAAATCCCACTTCAGCACACTTTGATCACTGCCACCTAGTGGTTCCTTTATCTGCAGATTCTTAATGCATGAAGAATCACTACTGATAATCAGATCAAGAGTATTACTCCCTCTAGTTGCCTTCCGAACATGCTGATGTAAAAAACAATCATCCAATAAATCCACAAAAGCCTTGCTAGTGTGTGAGTGACCAACCCACAAATTCCAGTCAATATCTGGGAAATTAAAATCCCCCATTATAAGACTCTCTGATTTACTGGCCCACTCTATTTCCCCATACAGTTTCTTATTATACTCATCAGAGTCATTAGGCCTATAGCACACTCCTACTCTCAATTTTGATCTCCCAATACTTATGTCACACCAAACTGACTCGACACTGCACTGTCAGGCGATGACGACTGACTTCACTTCCTCGGATTTTATGTGTTTCTTAACTAATAGCATAACCCCTCCTCCCTTCCTATCCTATCCTTTCTTTACACATTGTACTCCCAAAATTCCAGTTCTGCATTCCTTATATCTGTGTGACACCATGTCCCAACAATATTTGCCTTTGATATTTTGAGCAATACCTAAAATTCATCAAATTTATTTACCAAACTCCTAGCATTGGTGTACACGCAAGTATACATGCACCTGTTCCTATTGTTAGCTACCCTAACACAACCTATGTGTTTACTTGTTCCGCAATGACTCCCAACAGTCTCTCAAATATCCTGCATCTTGTTTTCCAGGCTGCTGCTCATTCCAATAGAAGCAGTGCAAGAATCTCTTTCACCTCTGCCAGTGGCAACTGTTAATCTATTAGTCCTTGTATCCTCCCAAGCTAGCAGTTTTCCGACCCACCTAACATTGCCTCGATGGCATCAGCAAATATTCTTGCACCCTTTCTATTTAAGTGTATTCCATCCCTGTAGAAGCAGTCTCTCCTGTTAACAAGTACAGACCAGGAAGAAAAAAATTCTACCATTGGAGCCTTGCACAATCTTTCCAAGGCCGAATTGATCGACAAGGCTCTCATCATATACTCCCTCCTATCGTGTCTGGGCAGAATTGCAGACACTTTCAAATTCAACCCTAATTCATGGCTTTTTTTCAACAGTGACCTGTACTTGTTAAGTAATTCTGCTGGTCTCCTACTCTTAATATCATTAGTGCCAACGTGTACAACTATATCACCTTTTGTGCCCTTAAAAGATGATATCCGTTCTACAACGTCATCAATCTTTGCCCCTGGCAGACATACCCTGGTCCTGTTTCACCTATCCTTTTTACATACCATGTTCCCCGTTTCCCTGAAAATAGAGTCACCAACAACTACTAGCTCCTGTGGGACCGGCGCATTCTGCCCTGGGGATTGCCGCTGTGTTGCATGATGACCAAGTGTAAGCTCTGGCGTTGATGTGGGCAGCTGAGAGCTTGATGGGCCCCTCAATTTAGATCCTTCAAGGGCATCCACCCTGTCCTTCAAGCTCTCATATAGGCCCATAACAACGCTGAGTTGTCGCCTGATTTCGTTACACTCCTTGCATCGTGCACACACAAAGACATCCCCCATGGCAATATCATGTCCCGTACCCAATTGCTCCACATACATCATGCAAGCAGTGCATTTTAAACGGCTGTGATTGAGAGGGCAACTGCCCCCTCAGTTCTCCCCTGAGCCACAGCACTCCCATTAGCTTGAGCCTTTTGCTTTGCTGCTCTGGTCTGAGTCATGATTTCGATTTAATTTCAATAAAATTTCAATTTCAGTACAAAATTATAACCCTAAACTTGTATTCCAACACAGTTATAACGCTATATATATTTTTCAGTATCGAGTATTATATACGAGTTCCGTTTATATAACTTCCGTATCAAGTTATGTATTAATTAATTATGTTACGTTTGTAATCTAAGTCGTTATATGTATTTAGTTAAAAGTACAATTTAATTGACAGCGAAGTTTAACAATAATAGATTTTACTGATTAATTGACAATATTATATTATATACTGTACTATACTAAGCTTACGCTATCTAGTTGGGGATATAACGTTGTGTCGTATAACAATGGCGGCAAGTTACGAACGGTAAATGTACGGACACTTAAGTATTAATTAACTTCCAAATCTCGCTGTCTCAATTCAAAATAAACTAAGGATCCTGACTATGTCTATAAGCTACTTATAGAATATAATTTAATATAACAATTGGTCAATAAAGCGGCTAAATATGGCTAAAAAACTTCTCGTTCAGCGGAGCTGCAACTTGTAACATGTGGATTTGATAGTTTTATGCAATTACAAGGCCAAGTAAAGAATAAATACACCAGGTTAATCAGAAAATCCCAAAATAATGCTATACTACTAAATTTAAATCAAAAGTTTTAGAAAAACAATAATTTCAAATCAATAAATAAGAAAATCCACTTAGTGGCTTTGAACACTTCTGACTCCCACTAGCCTCGTCCTATGCTATATAGGAGGGAGGGAGGGAACAATTTGCAGCCAAATTGGAATGTCTTGAATGCTATCAGTAATCTTGTTATGGACAGTATTGCATCAAGTGTAATAATCAATTGCTTCAGAAGAGTGGCTTTGGAGGGAGTATTATCGAAAAACATGGTCTAGCAGACGAATATGATAGCAACATTGAGGAATGGAGGAATTTGAAGGAACACATGGATTTTGTTGGCAAATTTGTCGAGTTTTTGAAGGTACATGATGTAATTTCTAACACAGCAACACAACACAACACAACACCAGAAGAGCTGCTGAGCGCCAAGCAAAACAATGATGCTTTTGTTACCAACGACAGCAAAAGTGAAGAAACACACATACTGACATTTAAAAAATATGCCCAAAATGTATTGAGAATAACAAAGAATGTGTTGGCCTGCAGTAAAGTTGATAAAGAAATAACTAATGCATTTGATAATGTCGGTGCTTTAGTTAAAAATGCATATAGGACAAGACTGTGCAAAGAACATTGGTTTCTTTCTCTAAATTAGATTAATTTATCAAAAAGTTAATGGTTTGTGTGTCTCCTTTCATATTAAGATTAATTCTTTTTACTGTGATACTAAAATATTGTATGTATCAAAATATATACTACAATATTTTAATTTCCGTTAATTGCTTTTCTCTTAGTTTATCTTACAAATAAAATAAAATCTTTAAAAACTGTGTTATTCCTATTACTGTATTGTTAGACAAGGCTTTTGTTTTTATTATTTTTTATTTTATTAATTTGAATTAATTTATTTTTTATTTTATTAATTTGAATTAACTTATTTTTTATTTATTTTTGATGTAATTATTATTTATTATTATTATTAGCTATATGGTATGTGCCAAAAAAAAAAAAAATACAGCAAAATGTTGACACTTTTGAGGGACCTTACTACAAACCTCATCATTACAAAACATGAAAATTATTAGGTCCCTTGAACTTTGTATTAACAAGATCAAGGGACTAATACCATTAAGGCTTTTATAATAGATAGTATTTTGTTGGGCCACCATGAGCTTTAATTACCACCTTGCATCTGTCTGAAACAGAGCATATCAGATTCTTGATATAATTGCTACTTAGCTCATGGTACCAGATATGAATAATGGTTTCTTGCAATTTTATCTTGCTTGATGGCTTTTTAGCAGCAATTTTCTGTCCCATAACACTACAACAGTTTTCAACTGGGTTCAAATTGGAACATTTCCTGGCCACGACAAGCATCAGATATTGCAGTATTGCATAAACTTATTCAATTAAAGATAAAAAAAAATTATAAAAGAGTGTGTTTGAAATGTTACAGTTAGCATACTAGAAACTGGATTAAATGATTAAGTAATGTTGTACTAACCTTAATGCAGCATGGCAGGCATAGAAACATGATGATGGAAAACAAAATAATTTTCTGTTCCTTGAAAGAAGTGTCTGATGAGAGGCTTCTTCTCTGTGTGCCAGCTCCTAACAGAGGTAAGTGACTACCACGGCAAATGTCTCTCTGTCTCTAGTAGCTCTAAACAGATGCTTGATGTTCAGTCCTGTCCAATTCTTAGTGTTATCAAGCCACGATGTATGTCTTCTTCCAGGCTTTCTTCTTCCTTCCATTCTTCCCTCAATAATTAGCTGTGGAATTGCATGTATGCCATTTTTCTTTTCTTTTTGTCCTTCAGCAATTGATGGGTTTTTCCAATTCTCTGAAGGACACTCTCATTGGTCACACTTGCTGTCCATGGTATCTTTAGCATTCTTCTGTACATCCATATTTCAAATGTTTCTAGTTTTTTCAAGGTGTTTGTTTTCAGTGTCCATGTCTTGGCGTCATACAACAAAACTGACCAAACATAACATCTCATCATTCGGATTCTAAGGTGAAGTTCCAGAAATGGAAATGTTGAACTGGAATTTGGGGAGTACAATGTGTATAGAAAGGATAGACAGGATAGAAAGGGAGGAGGTGTTATGCTGTTAATTAAGAAAAACATAAAATCAAAAGAAGTGCATCCAGTTGATATAGATGAACAGTGCACTGTTGAGTCAGTTTGGTGTGACATAAGCACTGCGAAAGGAAAAATAAGAGTAGGAATGTATTATAGGCCTAATGACTCGAATGAGTACAATGAACAATTGTACAGAGAAATAGAGTGGACTAGTAAAATGGAATGTCTTATAATGGGGAATTTTAACTTCCCAGATATTGACTGGAACTTGTGGGTTGGTCACACACTAGTCAGACTTTTGTGGATTTATTGGATGATTGTTTTCTACAGCAGCATGTTCGAGAGGGAACCAGAGAAAGTAATACTCTTGATCTGGTTATCAGCGGTGTTCATTCGTGTATTAAGAATTTGCAGATAAAGGAAACACTAGGTGGCAGTGATCACGGTGTACTGATGTGGGATTTACTTAAAGATTTAATTACCATCAGGGGTAAAGGAAAGGGTTTTTGCTTCAGTAAAGGTGAGTACAGTGGTCTCCGACAGTTTTTAAATTCCGTATAATGGGATAAACTGACGATGTTACCAACAGTAAATTCTAAGTGGGAAGCATTCAAGGAATTAATCGTGGAAGCTACTAAAATTTTCATACCTATTAAGAAATATTGTTCAAGGTTTAGGCCTAAATGGTTATCTAATGAACTAATGAGACTCGTAATAGAGAAAAAAAATGCATGGGATGCATATAAATTATCAAGCAACTCAGAAGCCTATGGCAGATATAAGCTAGTCTGTAATCAGGTGACAAAGGAGGTTAGGCAGGCGAAGGCAGATTACAAGAAATCCTTGGCAAAAGATGCTAAGAAAAACAGCAAGGATTTCTTTACTTATATAAACTCTAAAAGGAAGGGGATGAATCTGATTGGTCCACTTGATATCGATGGTTCGACTGTTGATGATCCTGCTCAGATAGCAAACAAACTGAATGAGTATTTTGCATCTACATTCACACATGAGGAATTATTAAGGTTTGAAAATGGCAGAAGGTTATCAAATTGTAGCAGGATACTAAATGATTTTGGAATAACTGAAAGCAAAGTTTAGGAGAAATTGATGAAGTTAAACATAAGAAAAGCACCTGTGGTGGATGGGATCTATCCAGTTATATTAAAGGAGGCGGCAAAGCAACTAAGCAAACCCTTAGCCATAATTATGAGAGCATCCTTGGACTCAGGGGAGGTTCCCATGGACTGGAGATGTGCAAATGTATCTCCAATTCACAAATGGGGGGGGGGGATCGAAGGGTGACACGAGTAATTACAGACCAGTTAGTTTAACTTCTGTTCCGGGTAAAATAATGGAGTTACTGGTTAAAGATGCATTGCAGGATCATCTAGACAAGACTGCAGCAATAATTCAGACACAGCATGGGTTTGTTAAGGGAAAGTCTTGTCTGACATTTTTGATAGGATATTATGATGTGGTTACAAAGGAACTGGATGCAAAAATAATTTTGATATCATATATTTGGATTTCAGGAAAGCTTTTGACACTGTTGCACATGGAAGACTATTGTACAAATTGGAGCAGAATGGTATTAAGGGTAAGTTGCTACAATGGATAAAAGGATGGTTAAGTGGGAGAAGACAGAGGTGGTAATCAATGGGTGCTGCTCTTCTTGGACTAATGTTATTAGTGGAGTCCCACAGGGTTCGGTGTTGGGTCCACTGTTGTTTTGTATATTTATCAATGATATTGATGAAGGTATATCAGGCTTAGTGTCGAAGTTTGCAGATGATACAAAGGTTGGCAGGGTTGTTAATGACAGTAATGGCAGTGTACTACTGCAACAGGATCTAAGTAATTTGGGCAGATGGGCTAAGAAGTGGCAACTGAAGTTTAACCTTGACAAATGCAAAGTACTGCATATGGGTAGAAGTAACCCCAGAGAAACGTACCAAATGTGTGGTACTACACTTAAGGTGGTAGAAAATGAAAAAGACCTGGGAGTAATTGTGCAGTCAGATATGAAGTTTTCTGAGCAATGCAGACAGGCTGCCAGGGCAGGTCATGGGGTTTTGTCAATGATATATAGGAATTTTGCTAGCAGGGAAAAGAAGGTGATTATCCCTCTGTATAAGGCAATGGTCAGGCCACGACTTGAGTACTGCGTACAGGTCTGGAGGCCTCATTTTCGGAAGGATGTAGATTTACTTGAGCGTGTACAGAGAAGGGCAACAAGATTGGTGAGGGGAATGAAGGGATCCTCTCACTGAATGGGTTGAGCACGCTGAATTCTGATGGGATCCTTCCACTTGTTCAGATTACGAACCTAAGGGGGCATAAATTCAAATTAAGGAAAGACAGATGTAGAATAGATGTGCGGAAATTTGCCTTTAGCCAGCGAGTGGTTAATTGCTGGAACAAACTTCCATCTGTCGTTGTGGAAGTTGATAGGTTGAATAAATTTAAGGAGGAACTGGACAGGCATTTGGAGGGAATGGTGTGATTTTTTTTTTTTTGGCTGATGCTGCATAAGCTCATACACTTGCTTTCTTGCATCACATGCCACTGCTGCTACTACTACTACTATTGCATAATGCAGGTCTCATTTTAAGAAAATACTGCCTGGCCATTTCAATCCTTACTTTTATTTTCATATCCAGTTCATTTTTGTCATTGATCCATCAGCCTAGATATTTGAATTTGCCAGCTCTCTTTATCAGCTTTCTGTTTGAGGTGTTGGCAATGCCCCATTAAGGACCATGAGCTTAGTCGTGTTGATATCAATCCCAAGGCCCATTCTGTCACTTTCTTCATGCACATGATTAAGGAGTATCTGTAAGTCCATCATATCAGCTGTACAAAGTAAAGTGTCCATTTCTTCCATCCAATGCTCTCTTGATGATGACATCGGAGTATATGTTAAACAGGAGGGGGGGGGAGAGTACACATCCTTGCCTCATGTTTCTGCCATCAACTACAACAGATACTATTTGGTTCCTGTAGAGGTGTTTGATAAATTGGATGTCCTTTTCATCAAGGCAGGACTCCTCAAGGATCTTGATGAGCTTGGTGTGTTGGTCTCAATCAAAGGCCTTCTCAATGTCAATAAAACAAAGATGGGCATCAATCTGCTATTTGATATACCTTTGCATCATGACCTGGGCACAAAATGGTGCTTTTCTTGGACCCGGTCCTTCCCTAAATCCAAACTGCGTATTGTCCATCGGCTCCTCACAATTTCTGAAGATCCGATTTTGAATTATTTTTAGGAACATTTTGAGGACTTGGCTCATCAAGCCAATTAGTATGAAGTCTCGACAAGTCCTGGTGTTTAGTTTTGTGGAAAGAGGGATGAATGTTGATGTCAGCCAGTTCTGAGGGATGTTGCCGGTGTCGTAAATTCTGTTAAATAATTCAACAAGAATATCGGTTTTTGGAGTTGAGCAATTTGATTATTTCCGCTGCGATTTCATCAGGTCCTTTGGCTTTTCCCTTCTTCATCGATTTAATCATCCTCTCCTCCCCTTAAATCTTAGGATAGATGGTCCTACCACTGCATCATTGTTGTCATCATCTAGCTGACATTCACTGTCAGCAAAGACATCCTTTATGTATTTAGTCCACATGTCCAGTTTTTCTGATTCTTCTATTTAGAGAGTTTTACTGTATTCTTCTTTAATTAACATACTACACTGTGTTTTACAAAGACATTCAATAGGTTTAGTAGCATTCGCTAGCTTCTTATTTTGAGTTTAGCTGACCACTAAATATGGAGGATGCGGGCAGGTCAGGGAATGACCACCGCATATCCCTGAAGCAATATGGCCTTAGTTGCTAATGCTCCAAAAAACCAAATAACATAACAATAACATAACAGCTTCTTAATTTGAGTTTAGTAGTGATTTTTGGAAGTTACGACTCCCGGTGTTGGTGCCAATATTGTTGAAGTAGCTGCCATATGGTAATCGATAAGAAACAACACAACGTATATATATATATCTCAAACTGATAGTGTAAGGTATAACATGAGGCTAGATAGCTTAATACGAAGCACTGTATTAGGAATCTGTTAGCTTAGTACAGTATTATCAATTAATCAAAAATATTTATTAATCTTATTAACTTCCACTGTTGATTAAACTGTATTTAAATGGAAATCATGACCCAGACTGCAGCTGGGAAGCAAGGATCACAGACTAGCGAGGGTGCTGTGACTAGGGGGTAGAAAGGGGACGATTTTCCAATGGATCACAGTCTCAAAAAATGTGCGAAATGCTTGCTGAACTTTCTGAAATGGGACATACATGATCTGGCCAAGGAAGATGTCTCTGTGTGTACTAGATGCCTAGAGTGTCAAGAAATTAGGTGCCAACTCAGCGTTCTGATGTTCATATATGAGAGCTTGAGGTATAGGTTAAATTCAAACTCTCAGTTTCCCAGCTCAACAGCAGAGCTGAATCCTGTGTATCAGCCAACACAGAGGCAATCTCCGAGGCAGAATGCACTGGTCCCAAAGGAACTAGTTTTTGTTGGTGACTCTACTGTCAGGGAGATGGGGAATATACTATGCAAGAAGGATAGATGGAACAGGACCAGGGTATTTCTGCCAGGGGCAAAAGTTGATGACGTTGTAGAGCGGATATCACCTTTTAAGGGCGTAAAAGGTGATATTGTTGTACACAATGAAACTAATGACATTAAGAGTGAGAGATCTGCAGATTTACTCAAGTACAAATCAATATTGAAAAAAGTCACAAATTAGGGTTGAATGTGAAAGTGTCTGCAATTCTGCCCCAGACACAACAGGACAGGAGGGAGTATATAATGAGAGCCTTGTCGACCAATTTGGCCCTGGAGAGATTGTGCAAGGCTCAAGGGGTAGAATTTTTTTTAACCTGGTCTGTGTTTGTTGACAGGAGAGACTGCTGCTACAGGGATGGGGTACACTTAAATATAAAGGGTGCAAGAATATTTGCTGATGCTATCGAGGCAGTGTTAGGTTGGTCGGAAAACTGCTAGCTTTGGGGGGGGGGAGGACACAGACTAAAAGGTTAACAGTGGCTGCAGGCAGAGGCAAAAGTGATTCTTGCACTGCTTCTATTAGAATGAGCATCAGCCAGGAAAGCAAGATAATGGAAATTTCCAGGACTGCTGGAAGTCCTAGTAGAAAAATTAAATATATGGGCTGTGTTAGGGTAACCAAGAGTACGAACAGGTGCATGTATACTTGCATGTACACCAATGCTAGGAGCATAGTTAATAAATTTGATGAACTTGAAGTGCTAGTCAAGACATCGAAGGCAGATATTGTTGGGATATAAGAGACGTGGTGTCACACAGATATAAGCAGTGCAGAATCAGAATTTGGGGAGTACAATGTGTACAGAAAGGATAGACAGGACAGGAAGGGAGGAAGGGGTTATGCTGTTAGTTAAGAAACACAAAATCTAAGGAAGTGCATCCAATTGATGTTGGTGGATAATGCAATGTTGAGTCTGTTTGGTGTGACATAAGCACTGGGAAAAGAAAAATGAGAGTAGGTGTGTGTTATAGGCCAAATGAATCTGATGGGTATAATGAGCAATTGTGCAGAGAAGTAGAGTGAGCCAGTCAATCAGAAGGTCTTATAATGGCGGATTTTAACTTTCCATATATTGACTAGAACTTGTGGTTTGGTCACTCACACACTAGCAAGACTTTTGTGGATTTAGTGGATGACTGTTTTCTACAGCAACATGTTCAAGAGGCAACCATTGGGAGTAATACTCTTGATCTGATTATCAGCAGTCATTATTCATGCATTAAGAATTTGTAGATAAAGGAACCACTGGGTGATAGTGATCACAATATATTGATGTGCAAATTAGGTCCTTGAGGTTGTCATAGACATTCTCTCTGATATTCCAGACAAGCTGTACTTGCTACCTGGGAGTCTAAAACACTGATGGAACTGATATTCGGGTGACACCCAAGTCAAGTGGACCCAATTTTGGCGAAGTCCGGATGGTCAGTGGCAGCCAAATCCTCTGCTTGCACCTTCACAATGGTGGGACTCTTAGTAATCCTGGGTATAACCTCCATGCAAGTACATGGTGGGTGACCACCCAGGTGTGAACCAACGTAAGCAGAGGTCGAGGTGTGGCACCCACACCACATGGAGGAATGCCACCTCTCTATGTTATCAGGCAGTACAAGGTGGTAGATGACTCATCAACCGGTGAAATACCACCACTTTTGCTTATTGGAGGCTTGAAGTGGTGGAACCCATGTTTAGTCTCTAGAGCTAAGTTCCGGTCAACCCTTCCCTATCTCTTCCATCATGCAGTATGACTGATGCCTTTTGAGGTTATAATGAACATCGTGGCGAGATCCAATATTCCTTACATTTCGAGGGTACAGCTCTAAAACAGTGTTCGCAGGCCGGCCGCTAGTTAGTACACCGGACCGAACCTATTGGTAACTCTATAGGAGGCTTCCGGATGAGCTAGTGTATAATCTTGCTACCTCTACTCTGCCAGATAGTGACTGGAGGGAGTCCGAGTAGTGTGTATGCAGGGAGCATTGTCAAGGCCACGTTATGTCAAGGATCTGGGTATATTCTTAACATGTGTACGCCATATCCAAAAATTTCATTACTTCATACAGCATGTCCCACCCACTTGTGGGTGGGACATGCTGTATGAAGAGATGACTTGAAAGCATCCTATTGATCAGAGGCCAGAAAATTTTCTTATACAATCAGGAGTAAGTGAATAGACAAAATAAGAAGTTGGTCCATTTAATGAATCCTCATTTAACAAAAAACAAAGACACTACAAGTGAGGATGAACCTTACTTTACTGCACCAATAAATTATAAGTTCAGCTGAAAAAAAGAAAATAACTTAAAAGGACTACTATGGCTAATAATGCAAATTAACCTATTAAATAAGCATAATTGTGATGCAATATGTTTGTTTATTTCTTGGCAATAAATATTTTAGATACTATTTTTCCAAAATTTAAATATATAAACTTAATTAAAATGTATGCCAGTAGCATGGCAAACCACTGAAAATAAACTAAAACGAGTGAAATAAACTAAACTAATGAAATAATACAAAAGGGAAAAAAAATGGGGGGGAGTTATCAAGAAGAGGATACTGTAGAAGGAATGCTCCTAATATAATTTAGAGAAGCCTAAATATATGACAATTTGAAAGCCAATCCATTAAAATTTAATGGCGCCACCCCCTTGCTGGCACCAACGTCCGAATTACGTGCTATATCACAAAGGTTGAAGATGTAAACTATCTACAATACAGGACCAAATGAACTAAAATTAAACATAATAAAACAGACTGATCATTATGCTTCCCCATCTCAATGGAGGACCACAAGGTCAATATTCAGGGAATCACTGCATTTCAAACGTTAGACAAATCCATACAAAGATGAAACGATCCGCCAATGCAATGGATTTGAATAACGGTGGTCCTTACGCAGTGGAAAAATAATAACACAGAAAGTCAAGCACTCACATGGCAAAACCGTACCACTGACACTAAAATATATAGAAAAAAAATAGGATATAGAGGGCAGTACCAGCACAATGTTACCAATTTACATCACTACTACCATGTGAATATATTCTAAAGTTTAACAAATTTTAACGAAAGAAATAGAAGAAAAAAAAAAAAAATAACAATCATAACAATAAAATTAGTAATGCAAACATCAGTGGCAGCAAATATGCATATTCTCCCAAATTTTTTTTTTTTTTTTTTTTTTTATGTGAACCCCAAACACAAGAGGTATTAGAACCTATAGTACTTAGTACCGTGCTTGGGTTGGAGGTTGAGAAGACGAAAGAAGATATTTGTTGACATTAGGCTTGAACTTCTGTAGACTGTAATTTTCAGGAAATACGAATGAAGGAAGATTGTTCCAGAAAACGGCAGTTGAATGAATAAATGAGGAAGATGAAAAGTTGGTTCTGTGGGTTTGAGGTTGGACAGTAAATGGATGTTGGCTGGTGGCGGCACGTGTTCGGACTGTTTTGAAAGAGAGAGCGGGAATTATAGAAGCCAATTCAAAAGAACAGTGCCCGTGGAAGTATCTGTAGAAGAGGCATGCAGCAGAAACAGTACGTCTATGAGAAAGCGAGTGGAGAGACTCTGTTAGAGATGAATCATTAATTAACCTAACTGCCCTCTTCTGAGTGGAATCAAGAAGCCTGAGAGAGGTTTTGGGGGCACCACCCCAGATTTGAGAACAATATGCCATGGCAGGGCGGATTTGCAATTTACACAGAGTGAGCAGCTGTTTGGAAGAAAAGTAACGCCGAGAGGGAAAGAGAAAACCAAGTTTTTTAGATGCAGAAGAAGCAATATTTCTAATGTGCTTATGCCAAGAGAGATTAGAAGTCAGGGTAATCCCCAAAAGAGATATATCATTTTGCCTAGAAATCGGAGTGTCACCAAAGATAAGCATAGGAGCAGAAGAATCCTTTTTGTGAGAAATAAGAGAAGACTGAGTTTTAGAAGGGTTGAAATCAGTTAAGTTGTCTTCGCCCCACTGGAGAATTACCTGAAGATCAGCATTTAAGGAATTGGTAGCAGATTTTCGAGAAGTTGAAACTAATTGAGCAGGACAAGGTTTCTCAAAATGGAAAGTGGAATGCAATGTGCTATCATCGGCAAAACTATGGATAGGATTTCCGGTCAATGGAAGATGGTCATTAATATACAAGAAGAAAAGAGTGGGGGAAAGAACTGAACCTTGAGGGACACCAGCATTAATGAAGAAGTTAGAAGACAGAGAGCCATCTACCATCACCCTCAGTGAGCGATCAGAGAGAAAACTGGATAACCAATTACTAAAAACAGTTGACAAACCATAAGATGGAAGCTTGTTTAGAAGACCTTTATGCCAAACACGATCAAAAGCCTTTGAGATGTCATGAGCAACTACTTGTGTTTCACTGAACCTTTCCATTGAATTAGTCCATAAATGGGTAACATAAGCCAGAATATCACCAGTGGATCGACACTGACGGAATCCATACTGGCAATCATTGATCAGACGGAAGGTTTCAAGGTAGTTTAAGAGTTGGCGGTTAATTGATTTCTCCATTACTTTAGAAAGAGTAGAAGTAATTGCAATGGAACGATAATTGGATGGGAGGGATTTGTCACCCTTTTTAGGAACTGGCTGGATATGAGCAAATTTCCAAGGAGAAGGAAAAACACCTTTGGAATAAGAAAGTGAAAAAAGGCGGCAAAGAATAGGAGTAAGTTCAGGAGCACAGGTTTTGAGAACAAGTGGAGAAATACCATCAGGACCTGGAGCTTTCTTAGCATCAAGATTCATCAAAATCCTTCTGATATCCTTTTGACGGAAGACCACAGGAGGCATTGAATGGACCGTGTTGGGAATGGTGGGAGGTGTTTTACCAAGATCATTAATACATGAGCTGGAAGAAAAATGGGATGCTAGAAGGTCAGCTTTATCCTTGGTTGAAGTGACAACAGAACCATCTGGTTTGGACAGAGGTGGGAGCAGAGATGGGCAAAAGTTGCGGCCAATAGCTTTGGCAAAAGACCAGAATGCTCGGCTACCATTAGGGCAAGAAGCAAGTTTTCTACGCTTAGCCTGTTCAAATTCTAGTTTGGACTGATTAATAACTGCTTTACAATTGTTGCGAGCTTTGGTGTAGGCAGAAAATGAAACTGAAGAATTAGAAACAAGCCAATTACGATATGCAACATTCTTCTCTTGAACAGCCTTAGCACATTTATTGGAAAACCAAGGTTTAGATAAAGGACGAGATTTTAAAGTGGAGTATGGGATAAAGGATTCCATTCCTGCAAGAATAATTTCACTGACACGATCTGAGCAAACGTTGACATCAGAAGTTTGGAAACAGTAATCCGACCAAGGAAAAGAAGAAAAGAAGTCTCGCAGGTCATCCCATTTTGCATTCTTGTAATGCCAAACAACACGAGGTTGAAAATAGCCATGGATAAAGGTTCCATTGGAGAACAGACAATCACCAAGTTGTGATCTGAAGTGCCTAAAGGACCTCTCACTTCTACCGTGTACTTAGAAGGGTTGTTTGTGAGAAAAAGATCAAGGGTATTGGCTATATGATTAGGATTGTCCGGTATTCTTGTAGTGAACAATCTGTGCCATGTCATTAGTAATTGCAAAAGCCTCAGCATCTCATCCTGCTGGGTCGGTGTGGCTAGAAAACGGAAGCCAGCTGCTGTTGTGAACATTAAAATCACCAAGGAAAATTACCTCACTGTTAGGAAAGTTGGACTGGAGAAAGTCAAGTTGCAAAGAGAGAAAGTCAAAGAGCTCCAAGTGATTAGTGGAGTTGGGAGGACGCAACAGATGGTAGAGGCAACAGATGCATTTGACACAATGAGGTAGAGAGATTTTAAGCCAGAGAAGATCAAAGAGAGGAGATTCCAAATTGCCAAGTCTCTGACAGGGAATATCAGAACGGACATATGCACAAGTACCACCTTTGAGGCAAAAGGAATCATACAGCAAATAATTTGGGCATCTGAGATGAGTAGTAGTTGAATCAACCGATAACTGAGATTCTGTCAGAAAAAGTACATGGGGTTTGGCAGACTGCAAGTGGAAATGGACATCATTGAGATTAGAATTGAGACCCCGTATATTTGTGAAATGAATTAGGAAGTCCTTGGGAGGTTTAGACCTTTTCGCAGATAAGCTTGCTCTATTAGTTTGACAATTCATGGTGTATTCAATAGTAAGAAAAAGTAGGTGGGACATGCTGTATGAAGTAACGAAATTTTTGGATATAGCGTACATGTGGTAAGAATATACCCAGATCCTTGACATAACGTGGCCTCGACAATGCTACCCGCATACACACTATTCGGACTTCCTCCAGTCACTATCTGGCAGAGTAGAGGTAGCAAGATTATACACTAGCTGATCCGGAAGCCTCCTAGAGAGTTACCAATAGGTTCGGTCCGGTGTACTAACTAGCGGCCGGCCTGCGAACACTGTTTTAGAGCTGTACCCTCGAAATGTAAGAAATATTGGATCTCGCCACAACGTTCATCATAACCTCAAAAGTCATCAATCATACTGCATGATGGAAGAGATAGGGAAGGGTTGACCGAAACTTAGCTCTAAAGACTAAACATGGGTTCCACCACTTCAAGCCTCCAATAAGCAAAAGTGGTGGTATTTCACCGGTTGATGAGAGTCATCTACCACCTGGTACTGCCTGGTAACAAAGAGGGGGAGCGTTCCTCTATGTGGTGTGGACGCCACACCTCGACCCCTGCTTATGTTGGTTCACACCTGGGTGGTCACCCACCATCTACTTATGCATGGAGGTTATATCCAGGATTACTAACAGTCCCACCATCGTGAAGGTGCAAGCAAAGGATTTGGCTGTCACAGACCGTCCGGACTTCGCCGAAATTGGATCCACTTGACTTGAGTGTCCCCCGAATATCAGTTCCATCAGCGTTTTAGACTCCCAGGTAGCAAGTACAGCTTGTCTAGCATGTCTGAGAGAATGTCTGTGAACCTCAAGGACCAACTTCAAATGTTGCATAAAATAAACTTAATTAAAATGTATGCCAGTAGCATGGCAAAACAGTAGAGAGAAATAATAAACTAAACCAATAAAATAATACAAACGAAAAAAGAAGACTGTAATCAAGAAAAGGATACAGTAGAAGGAACACTCCTATTTAATAGCATCCCCTTGCTGGCAGTACTGTCTGAATTATGTGAAATATCACAAAGGTTGGAGATGTAATTTATTTAGTATATTTAGTCTTCTCTAAATTATATTAGGAGCGTTCCTTCTACGGTATTCTCTTCTTGATTACCCGCCTCCCTTTTTTCTTCTGTATTATTTCATTGGTTTAGTTTATTATTTCGCTCTACTGGTTTGCCATGCTACTGGCATACATTTTAATTAAGTTAATTTACACAACATTTGATGGAATATGCATATTTGCTGCCACTGATGTTTGCATTACTAATTTTATTTTATTTTTTTCTTTATTTTCCTTCTTATTTCTTTCATTCCCTACCTTAAACATTTGAACTTACCGTGAATCACATAAGGTGTGAAAGAAGGAAAATGACAGAAGTTTATCAAACTGTAACAGGGTGCTTAATGATTTTGTAATAACTGAGAGCAAAGTAGAGGAGAAATATTTGAAGTTAAACATAAGAAAGGCACCTGGGGTGGATGGGATCTATCCAGTTATATTAAAGGAGGTGGCAAAGGAACTAAGCAAACCCTTACCCATAACTATGAGAGCATCCTTGAACTGAGGGGAAGTACCCACGGACTGGATATGCGCAAATGTATCCCCAATTCACAAAGGGGAGATTGAAGGGTGACACTAGTAATTACAGACCAGTTAGTTTAACTTCTGTTCCGGGTAAAATAATGGAGTCACTGGTTAAAGATGTATTACAGGATCATTTAGACAAGGTTGCAGCAATAATTCAGACACAGCATGGGTTTGTTAAGGGAAAGTCTTGTCTGACAAATCTGATTCAATACTATGATGTGGTTACAAACAGTGGTATATTCAGGCCGGAATGCACCAGAACAACGTTCCGGTACTTTTTTCTAAATGTCATAATAGAAAATCATTAAATTTATACACCTAATATTCTGAAACAATGGCATAATCAAAGGGGAGGGAGAAATATCTATTTTACCCATTGCTACTAAAAATATATATTAATAGTAATCTTTAAAATAAATTAATAGATTTCTTAAAAATTTATTTAAAAACAAAAATATAAATTTCGCAATAAAACCTGAATGTTTCTTACTAAAGTACAATGTGTTAGATAAAGAGATCCAATGAATGAGATATACTGTGATGCGTCCAAATGCATTACAGTATATCTCATTCGTTGTTCTAGCGTTCGCCATGAGCTGAACACTAGAACTGGTTGTTCTATGAACCACAAGTCTGAAGTCTGATTCAGTTACTGTACAGTCGATGTGGCGTTATCATATAGTCTTCTAGAGAACGAGCATTCCTGTACTATTTTTTTTTACGACAAGCGTCCTGGTACTATTTTTTTTAGCAATATCATATACTTGGATTTCAGGAAAGCTTTTGACACTGTTGTGCATGGAAGACTACTGTACAAATTGGAGCAGAATGGTATTGAGGGTAAGTTTCTACAATGGATAAAAGGGTGGTTGAATGGGAGAAGACAGAGAGTGGTAATCAATGGACACTGCTCTTCGTGGACTAATGTTATTAGTGGAGTCCTCCAGAGCTCGGTGTTGGGCTCACTGTTGTTTTGTATATTTATCAAAGATATTGATGAAGGTGTATCAGGCTTAGTGTTGAAGTTTGCAGACAATAAAAAGGTTGGCAGAGTTGTTAATGATAGTACTGGCAGTGTGCTACTGCAACAGGATCTAGAAAATTTGGGCAGATGGGCTGAGAAGTGGCAACTGAAGTTTAACATCCACAAATGCAAAGTACTGCATATGGGTAGAAGTAACCCCAGAGAAACATACCACTGTGTGGTACTACACTTAGGGTGGTAGAAAATGAAAAAGACCTGGGAGTAATTGTGAAGTCAGATATGAAGTTTCCTGAGCAACATAGACAGGCTGCCATATTAGGTCATGGGGTTTTGTCAATGATATACAGGAATTCTGGTAGCAGGGAAAAAGAGGTGATTATCCCTTGTATAAGGCAATGGTCAATGACTTCAGTACTGCATACAGGTCTGGAGGCCTCATTTTAGAAAGGATGTAGAGTTGCTTGAGCGTGTACAGAGAAAGGCAACAAGATTGGTGAGGGGAATGAAGGGGTCCTCTTACCAAGAGAGGCTTAAGTTCTGCAAATTGCAGCGGCTGGAGACTAGGCACCTGCAAGATGATCTGATAGATGTATAAGTCCTTGAATGGGTTGAGCACACTGAATTCTGATGGGATTTTTCCACTTTCTCAGATTACAAACCTAACTGGATATAAATTCAAATTGAGGAAAGACAGTTGTAGAAAAGATGTGTGGAAATTTGCCTTTAGCTAGCGGGTGGTTAATTGCTGGAACAAACTTCCATCTGTCATTGTGGAAGTTGATAGCTTAAATAAATTCAAGGAGGAACTGGACAAACTTTTAAAGGGAATGGTTGTGTGAATTCTTTTTTTTTTTTTTTTGGCTGATGCTACATAAGCTCATACACTTGCTTTCTTGCATCACATGCCTCTATTGCTATTACTAAAGCCGCACCATGCAAGCAAGATACAAAGACCAGTAGAATGTATGATATTAATTTTATGCTGAAGACCTATATGCATTATATCAATTAATGATGAATGAACAGCTCCTGGTAAATGCACAAACTGTGAAATTAACTAAATTTTATTTATCATCAGAAAACATTTCTCTGCTTTATATAAACTAAACCTCAACTAAGCTTAAGCATATCAGCCTTTAGCAACTGATTCACAACATAAAATTTAAATGTGTGCTTCTACTATGCTTCTACTCTGCCATTTCTAACATGAGTACAGATTTGAGTGGGTTCCATATCAGGAGCACATCATCCAAAAATCTAACCCAGAGTTTGACCTTAAGAGCAAATTTGGATAGGATCTAAATTTTTCAGATCAGATATGAATAATGTAGATATCCATATTTGTTCTGAAAAGTCCAGAGAAAAAAAGGTTGAGCATGGAAAATCCACTCTTTATTTCAAAAGTATGTGTTACCTTTATATTGAACGTGTGAGTTGGATACGGTCAAATCACAAGAAGAAAGATGTCACATATGGAAGGAGGCATAGGATAATCAGTGTGTGCTTATGTCAAGATGTTTTGTCAGGCTTGTTTTCACTTTAGTGGGGGAGGGGGGTTGCTAAAAACATCAACTCAACATCAAAGCTTACTAATATGTTCCCATGTTCTACTGTGATTTGTAAGAGTCTACTGATAAGATCACAGAATTTTGAGGAAGTGAGAGTTCTATTGTGCTGTAAATATGAGGATTTGAAAATTTCGTGGCCTGATTATGAAAGAGTAGTGGTACAGTGTTAAAAATGTCAGTACTTAATGTACTGACATTTTAATGTAAATAACACTTCAAATAGTAACCCACCGAGTTTCATACAGTTTCAGTAATGTCTTTTTTTTTTTTTAATTATAGGTTCTGAAACCAACAAAGTTGTGTGAATGAGGAAAGATGGATCACCATGCATTCGTCCAATGTTTTGGAAAAATTAGGAAGTGGGAAACAGAATTTAAACAAGGGAGGGAGAGCCTGAAAGATAACTCACATTGTGGTTTGTTTTGTTTGTTTGTTATTTGGTTTTAAGGAGCATTAGCAACTAAGGCCATATTGCTCTGGGGATATGCGGTGGTCATTCCTGACCTTTCCACATCCTTTGTATTTGGTGGGCATGGGCTCGAACACCAGTCACATTGTGGAAGACCTGCAATGTCCAGAAGTTGTTGACAGTGTGCATGATCTGGTGAGTGATCGAGAGTACCAGTTAAATACAATGCTAGCATCTTGGACATCTCATTTGAATGTGTATATCACATATTACCAGAGCTTCTCACTATGAAAAAGGTGTCAGCATGATGTAAAATGCACAAGAGTTGTTAAGTGAACATTTACATAATTTTTAAGCAGATCTTGCAAATTTCACTTTAGTGGGGTCATCACAGACTGCGAAGTCTGTGATGACCATAAATGAGATGTGGGCCCATCACTTTTGCACAGACAGATACAAAGGAGTAGTCCAACCAGTGGAAACAAACAGCTGTTTTCTCCATCCAAAGAAACCAAATCGATTTCTTCTATTGGCAAGGTGATGGCATCAGTTTTCTGGAATGTTGATTGAGTGCTGCTAGTGGATTACCTTAAGAAAGGCCAGACAGTCATAGGGGCATATTACACAGACTTTGCAAGGCATCTGCATGGAAACATCAAGACCAATGCCAAAGAAAATTTAGCAAAGAAGCCTTGTTCCAACAGGACAAAGCATCTGCTCACAAATCTTCTGTCACTGCCATGGCTGCATTGCATAAATGCAGCTTTGAAATCATTGGCCACCCCCCCCCCCCCACACACACACACATTCAGCTATTTCCTAATTTGAAAAATTACACAGCTGGCATCCATTTTCCTACTGACAGTGGTATCATTCCTGCATTGGACCCATTCCTGGAGGCCCAAGAGAAAACTTTCTTCAATAGAATCAACACATTGCAACATCAGTGGCAAAAATGTATCAGCTCCAAAGAACTATACTGAAAAGTAATATGTTACGAGACAAATACACCTTTTGACATCATCATGTTGTTGGAATATAATATATTCTAGTAAGTACTGGTGTGTGGTACTCGTACGTTGTTAGTAGGTTGTGTGTAGGTTGTTAGGTACCCGTAGGTATAACAACTGACAACCCAGTTATGATGTTAACTCGACAATACGAGAGATGCCAAACAGCATACAATAGTTAAAGACTAAAATAAAATTTAGGGCTAAAACCTCAGACTACGGAATAGGTAACTAACGAAGGGGATGCATTACTTATTCAAAGTAGTACAATGGCAAGCAACCCATTGTAAAGGTATTCATAATATGAGATGTAATGAAAACAATGCCAATTCACCAACTTTGGTGATTTACTACATATAGAACTGATGCAATACACTAATTTGTATGTCTAGTTAGTAAATTCCGTGATCTGAGGCTTTAGCCCTAAATTTTATTTTATGTAATTATTTTTAATTTTTTTTTATAAAAATTTTGAAAATGTTAAAATGTTATTTTTTTTTGCACTTCTTATTTTCTACAAAATAAAACTTTTATTATTTCTGCTGAAAAAAATATTATAAACATAAAATATAAACGTGAAACTATTACTTCCCCTTTTCAAATTTCTAAACTTAGAAAGGGAACTAAGTTCTAACTCTCCAGGTGCCTCCGTAGCCAGGTGGGAAGGAGCAGCAGTGCGTAGCACACGCTTCTTGATTAGACCGGGGTTCAAGCCCATCACCACCAAATACGGAGGATGCGGAAAGGTAAGGTGATGACCACCACATATTCCTGGAGCAATATGGCCTTAGTTGTTAATGCTCCTAAAAACAACAAACAAACTAACTCTCCAAGTCAGTGCCACAAAAATCATGGCAGCAAGTGTGCAGTGAACAAAGTTTACCACTCTGTTCCCAGGGGTAAAATGCCAGATATATTTTTAAATTAGTAAATTTTTCTCTTAATTCTGATACTATATCAGATAACAAGATCAAAAAACATTTTTATAATGAAAATTTAAAAATGGAACTCACCGGGTAAATGGTTGCCAACCCTAAGTCTAGTGCCTACATAATATCTTATAATATTACATAGGCACTACAACTGGGGTTGACAATCTTAGAATAGTTAAATAAAAAAAAATTGATGATGATATGTCAGATTATATCCACTAATGTGGATGACTCCCTACACATATAGGACAATGCTATTGTTCAGTAAAAGCATTATTACTAATCCTTAAATTTAAATTATTTGGTAGGCACAAAATTTAAATTTAGACAATGCAAATCTCATGTTTATTTGACTCATTATCATAATAAGTACTTTTGGATTTTTTTTTTTACTTTTACTCACCACTATCAAGAGCTTTAAGTTCATTTTCCATGCTCTCTTTTCTCAGTAGAGGAGATATAAAACTATGAGCAAATATATCCAGTGCTTCATGAAAATGTTTTGGATTTACTTCCATATTAAAAACAGTCTATTAAAATAAAATTATAAGATATGGTTAGGAAATAATGATATGTGGTTAGTATCCATTAAGTTTAAAAAAAAAAAAAAGATATATATATATATATATATATATTAACACACTCATACCAGAAAGGTTTAGAAACAACAAATTAAATTTTTATCAATACTTATAACATTTACAAGCACAGTATCAACATTCAATTATCTGGTGATGTTTCAAAATTATTTCTGAATCCTATCCTCAGAACTAAGTGGGCTCGTAAGTCAAGAAAGGGAAAAATCACTAGGGTATAAATTACTATACACAAAATATGCAATCAAGCTCATGTAATAGCAATAAAATTTAATTTTAATATATTACCAATATTAACATAATTAAAATATTAATTTTAATACTAGCAAAGAAGAATTATTTTTCAAAATACAGTGAAAAATTGGTTATATTTCTGAAACATTGGCAATACAAGAGCTGTTCAATAAAGAATGATCATAATTTTTTTTTCACAACATACCTTTATTAATCATCCATATTTTGATGGTCCTTTTCGAAGTAGTCCGCATTTGATGAAATGCACTTATTCTATTTCTGCAATTCTTCAAAAACATCGTGGAAGCTATTTTTTTGATATGCATTTCAGAATTCTCTCTAACTCTAAAAGGAAGGGGCTAAATCAAATTGATCCACTTGATATCGATGGTTTGACTGTAGATGATCCTGCTCAGATAGCTGCCAAACTGAATGAGCATTCTCCATCTACATTCTCACATGAGGAATTCTATAGAGAAGTGCAGAACAGAAACTTATTAAACTTTAACAGAGAGCTAAATGATTTTGTAATAACTGAGAGCAAAGGGGAAGAGAAATTATTGAAGTTAAATATAAAAAAGGCACCTCAGGGGAGGTCCCCCCATGGAGTGGAGATGTGAAAATGTATCTCCAATTCACAAAGGGGAGGTTCCCCCCATGGAGTGGAGATGTGAAAATGTATCTTCAATTCACAAAGGGGAGGTCCCCCCATGGAGTGGAGATGTGAAAATGTATCCCCAATTCACAAAGGAGGATCAAAGGGAGACACGAGTAATTACAGACCTGTTAGTTTAACTTCTATTCCAGGGAAAATTATGGAGTCACTGGTTAAAGAAGATATTGTAGGATGATCATCTAGACAAGACCATAGTAATAATTCAGACACAGCATGGTTTGTTAAGGGAAAGTCTTGTCTGACCAATCTGATTAAATACTATGATGTATTTTAAAAGGAACTGGATGCAAAAAATAATTCTGATATCATATACTTGGATTTCAGGAAAGCTTTTGATTCTGTTGCACATGGAAGACTACTGTAAAAACTGGAGCAGTATGGCATTAAGAGCAAGTTGCTACAATGCATAAAATGATGGTTGAGTGGGAGAAGTCAGAGAGTGGTAATCAATGGACACTGCTTTTCATGGACTAAAGTTATTACTGGAGTTCCCCAGTGTTCAGTGTTGGGCCCATTGTTGTTTTGTATATTTATCAATGATATTGATGGTATTATCAATGATATTAATGACAGTATGCTACTGAAACAATATCTAGAAAAGTTGGGCAGATGGGCTGACAAGTGGCAATTGAAGTTTAACATTGACAAATGCAAAGTACTGCATATGGATAGCAGTAACCCCAAAGAAATGTACCAACTGCGTGGTGTTACATTCAGAGTAGTGGAGAATGAAAAATACCTGGGGGTAATTGTGCAGTCAGATATAAAGTTTTCTGAGCAGTGCAGACAGGCAGCAAGAGTAGCTCATGGGGTCTTGTCAGTGATATACAGGAATTTTGCTAGCAGAGATTAGGAGGTGATTATCCCCTTGTATAAGGCAATGGTTAAGCCACACCTTGAGTACTGCATACAGGTCTGGAAGCCCCATTTTAGGAAAGATGTAGTTGCCAGAACAAGTACAGAGAAGGGCAACAAGACTGGTGAGGGGAACAATGGAGTGCTCTTATGAAGAAAGGCTTAAGTTCTGCAAATTGCAGCTTCTGGAGGCAAGACACCTGCGAGGCGGTCTGATTGAGGTGTATAAGGTCTTGAATGGTTTTAGCAGGATCAATGCTGATGGGATTCTTCCTCTTGCTCAGATTACAAACCTAAAGGGAATAAACTCAAATTGAACACAGGCTGTTGTCGAATAGATGTGTGGAATTTTGCCTTTAGCCAGCAGGTAGTTGATTGCTGGAACAAGCATCCATCTGTAGTTGTGGAAGTTGATAGCTTAGATAAATTCAAGGAAGAAGAGGACAAACTTTTTGGAGCAAATGGATGGGTGAACCGGGATGTTTATTTATTTTTTTTTCCCTCTACCAATGCTAATGTCTTTACAACTTCTTCTGATGAGTGAAAATGTTTTCCTTGTAGCTCCTTCTTAAACTTCAGAATTAAAAAAAAAATTGTAGTGTTCAAAGTCTGTACAGCAAAACAGATTTGACATTAATGCTAAGTGCTTGATGACAGTATGAGCAATTGTGAGGTGTTACACTGTCGAGATGCAGCACCCACTCACCTGTATGCAGTTGTGATCATTTGTGATGAATGTGATCCCACAAAGTGTGCAGTACAGTTATGTAGTAAGGTTCATAACAGTCGTACAGCCTAGCACAACATGCTAGTAAACTATTCCTTGAATGTCAAAAAAGGGATGACCACAACCTTTCCTGCAGAAGCCACAACATTTGCTTTTTTTGGTGTTGGCGAAGAAGTAGACTTCCAAACAGAGCTTTGTTGCTTATTCTCTGGGTTGAAATGATGAAGCCATGTGTCATCCACCATTATCACCTCATCTTCAGTAACTGTCGATTGCAGCTCCTCTCCATGAAATCTTGCTGTTGCTTAGGTGTGCACAAACATGTCATATGCAAATGGTCATAGAGAATGCCGTGCATGCTTCCTACTAATATTCTCAACATCTCTGCCACTTGTCTTACTGTTATATGATCATCTTCTATCATGATTACAGAAGCAGTTATGGTTTCTGTGGTGACAGCAGTGGTTAGAGCTCCAGCACTGCTGATTTTTGCGATCGAATCACATCCATTTTTAAACATTCTAAACCACCTGCAAGCTGTGCTATATGGAAGTGCGGATTCACTGTAAGCCCTTTTAACATTTCATATGCTTCAGCTGATGTTTTCTTTAAAAAGAAACAAAATTTGAAAGTAGCATGCTGTTCCTTGCATATCAAATCAGGCATAAACTTGACCGATAGCAAAGGTCAATGTGCGCAAAAATCAACTGTGCGATTGCTATATGATGCACCTTAGTTTGGTCTTAAATTCTGTACCTCAACTAGAAATAGCAAGCAGAACAGTATTTCAAAACAGGGTGAATATGAATACTTAAAAAAATGAAATCAGCTTAATTAATTACACTAGCCAACAAAATTTTTTTTTTTGTCATACCTTCATTATGAAAATATGTGAATATGGAGGAAATAAATGCACTAATTCCGAAAATCATCATAAAAAGTCTATCACATCTACATCAAAATATGTACCAACATTTAATGTTAAATTAAAGGGACATATAAGTATAATTCAAGTTTGTAATACAAGTGTAAAAAAAAATTATACATTCTCTATAACTCATTTAACTTGGGAAAAAATATCATAAATCATAGTGAAATAGTTATATTGCAATAATATATAATCAGCATGTCTATTAATTGTCCTTAAAAATGTTTGGCATGTGTTAAATTAGGAAACACACTTCTCAAGTATGCAAATCCATTACCTTCTTTATGTAGTCCCTTCATTAAATTTTTCATCAATCCACGTTTGATGTGCGGGGCTGGAAGAAGAATCTTGTTTGATTGCACTAAAGGAATATATTTTACATTACACTGTCCTGGTATGAACTCGTCCCACTTGTCCCAAAATGTTGCACAACATAATGTTCTTCTGTCACACAGCTGTCCACAAACACAAAAAACAGCAATATTTGTTGACCCCCGCAGCAAATCAACAAGCAAACCAATAACTTTTAAGATCACTGCATATGTTCCAACCATAATCCTGGTATTTTATAGAATGTAGAACCTTAGACATGCTTTCATGGCATCTTTCATGATTGTGTTTCATGCTTTCACGTCCAACTGAATGAAACACAGGAATTAATGGAAATTCGTTGCCATTATGAAGCAAAACTGCTTTTAAACTTAATTTTGAGTCATCTATGAATAAATGCCATTCATCTGACTTATGTATGACACCTAGTTCTTTCAGAAGTCCAATAATGTCTTTGCAAAAACACATAATGTCCTCCATAGCAAAATATTTCAAAAACTTTTCATGTCTTTTTCGAAACACTGAAATCTTTGTTCCTGCTGTGAGTATATTCCTAGAACCTAACAGTTCAGCTTGTTCTTTTGGAAAATTTAAGTCTCAACCCAACCAAATCATTCAATTCACCTTGTTTGATTAAATGTACCTCACTACCTGAACTTACTGGCTGATAGCCGACGTCTTGTGTGGAGGCTTCCAGGGAATCCTCAACTCTCGAGGGGGCTGTTTATGTTTGGAGGTTAGATTTACAAACCTGAGAACATGTCATGATCAGTTAATACTTGGAAAACCTTGGCACAGCCTATAAAAGTCCTCACCAAAAACACTAAGTGTGCTCTATTCAAATTGTTGCATCGGAATTTGAACCATAAGAACCATAGGTACAAGACTGATTATGTTTATCACAAGAAAACCTAGGCCAGAATAGAATTAGCTTATATCTTTTAAAATAAATCAGTATGTCATACATTACTGACTAGATTATGTAAAATTGGCATATTTTGGTAAAATGTAACTCCCTCTATATTTAATAACTGTGACATGATGTGAAACTATCATGGTGACTTTCAAAATCTACACATAAAAATTGGTTAAAAACAGTATTTAAGTTCTTGGAGGTAAAAATTGTGTTGACTAGTGTTATTAGATATTGTTACCAGATCAATATAGGGGATATTTACATTGATTAATCACAGAGATCATCTCAATCCAGACTAGATGGGCATATTAAAGATGTTCAGTTTGGGGCGACCAGCAAATTCCAACATGGCCTTCCATGCATTCTAATGTGTGGGTGGACCTATAGGATTTCAAAGAAACACCAGTACTATCATCTGACTAGAATTATAAGAGAAAATCTTTCAAGGAGGCATAATTCATCAAATTCTTTAACATCTCACTATCAACAGAAAACACGGCATAAGTTTTAATGGACATTATTTCAACATATTCAAGGAAAAAAGATGTCAAGAAGTGGAACCGGAATAGCACCTCTAGGGCATACCCATAATGAATGCCCTTATTAAATATCATAACAAGTCCGGCTTAGCAAATTACTAATTAAAATTCTAAGGTTACTGTTGTTGCTTTTGGAGGTTTTATAGCGCAACAGCAGCTAAAGGCAATTATTCGTTACAATATTCATTAAAAGTGAGATATATGCATTATGTGGGATTTAGCATTATATTCTGTCATAGCATTGCATCTTTTTTAGGAAAGTAAAAACTGAATTGATATCAGATAGAGTCTCTAAAATTTGTTTCAAAGCAGGAGTGATTTGGGCTGTGTGCCTTGATAAGAACATGGTTTGCACTACCCCATTATAGAAAGAATAACACTAGCCAACACGATTTTTACCTGACAATTTATAGCACCTTTTCAATCAACTCTGGCGTTTGAACTGTTTTTGCTAGGCCCAAATGTTCATCATCTTCCAGTGATTCTGTTCCATGGGTGAAACATTTATGCCACTCAAATGCATATGACAAGACAGACCATTCTCCATACACTTGCTTCATAATTTGAAACATTTCCATGGCACTTTTGCCCAGTTGTTTCTAATCTAATGTTTGCTCTTTGTTCCACTGCCCCTTCACAACACAAACATAGGAGAGATGTGCAATTCAGCTCACACTACGTTCAGAAATGGCAGCAATTTCTGCTGACCTTGACTGCACTACTTGAGGAACAATCCCTCTTTCACTTCATATTTACCTGTAGTAGAGGGCGGCAGCAGCAGCACTTGTCTCATAACATCAGTCTCGTTTTCCAACTGCTGCACTGTGTATAAAAGAAAAAAAAATGTTCCGATTATTCACTCTTTTACTTCAAGTCTACTTCTAGTAGATGGTATCACCAGCACTAGTCTCATAACATCATTCTCATTTTCCAATTGCAGCATTGGGTATGAAAGAAAAAGAAGATATTCCCATTATTTAATTTACTCAATTCTTTAAAAACCTATATCTCAATCATGTTTCCACAACAGATGTCTCTTCTAAAGACTTTCCAACCAACAAAACTAATCTCTCTCTCTCACTCTCTCTCTCTCTCTCTCTCTATATATATATATATATATATATAATTACAACTATAAGAGGGTATTAAGTACCCTCTTAAATGTAGCCTATAAAATAGAAGTATTCAAAGTGAGCTTTTAAGCCAAAAGAGCAGATGTATGATAAGACTTTTCCTACTTTTTTCCTAACTTTCCATTATTATTGCATAAAAGATTGAATATATATATAGATATTCAAAGTAAAGTAAGTAAAAGCTGTAGAGAAAAGAGAAGAAAGTTTAAAATATATATATTCTTTATAGTTATACAGGTAGTTCCCGACTTTACGAGCTAATTCGTTCCTAGCGCATATGCTCGTAAAGTGGGAATTTATTACCCATAGACATAATGTTAAAATTAGAGATTACGTTCTCAACAATGAAATTAGTTAGCTAATAGTTTATGTTTAAACAATGATTGATTTATCCAAAGAAAGGAAAATGTAGCCTATAAAATCAAGCAAATTATAATAATAAAGAAATTATTTATGACTTACAAATGTTAAAGAATGTTTATTCTTTATCATCATCGACTAAATGCACACTGGTTGATCACGCATTATTGGCTCGGCACTCGTTGGTTTGTTGCAAAAGGAGTCATCTTCTTCAGAAATGCTTCAAGAGGCATTTGTTTCCAAGATAATCTTCTCTTTTCTTTATAAATTTCAATAACATGCATAAGCATTTTTTAACGGAGCACACATATTGCAACTAACACAATTTGCATGGAGTAACAAGTTTACGAAGCTTAAAAAAAAAAGGAATGAAGAGAACATTCTGAAAGTTTATTTATGTTTTTTATACGATTGAAGATTTCAGTGAAGGGGAAACACATTTCACCATAATAACGTAAAAACCCACATAATTCCAGTTAAAGATATTATCGCAAATGCAATAAGATTGAGTTTACTACCTGTTTGTTTATAGGTGCACTATAGCCCCAGGAGCTTATGTGCCATTAAATGGCACATAAGCTCCTGGGGCTATAGTGCACACACACACACACTATTTATAATTAGACATAACACACACACACACACACTACATATTTATAATTAGATGCACTAACAGAAAAGCCCAATAAACGGAAAGTGCAAATCGTTTTTATTGTTTTATGGTAGTGACCTCCAAAAATGTGTTTTAGAAAAATTGGTTCTTATAACAGAACATATGATAACGATGAAAGTGTAGTGCATTTTAAATGATTTGAATTAGTAACTAATACAATTTACACTATAAAAATGACCTTTTGGAGAGTTATATAGTGAAAATTTCCAAGGTTGTGGAACGAATTACCAAAAAACAATGTGTTATTGGGTTCACATTATGATATTTTCACGATACGATGGCATCTCTGGATCAGATTAATATCATAAAGCGAGGCACACTGTATTGCATAGCTACGCACGTGGTTTGAAATACGGTATTTATGAATGTTTAACAATCATTTTTTTGCAATTAATGTTCATATTTTTGATTTTGTTGATACTTGATAAAAAAAAAAAAAAAAAGCTCGTAAACCCAAGAACTCGTAAAGCAGGAACTACCTGTATACATATACCGAGTGGCTATAAAATAAGTTTTCCTATTCAAGAGGGTGTCAAAATGGTTAGAGTTAGCACTGAAAATCGGTGGGTATGTCATTTAGGGTATGGGGAAGCGATTTGCAGAAGAAAAAAATTTAGTACAAATTTCTGCCGCCAGGGGAAAACGGCACTACACATATGTAAAAATTGTCATTTACTTCAAGACTTGCTGTTTAAGAAAATGATCTCCTGCTAGGCAAAAGCAGATGGGCCAACGCCACCTTCAATAACATTTTTTGGCTCTTACAAAAAAGGAACATGCTCTTTTAGTAAAACTGTTCTAGCAGAATAATAGTAATGCTAATGCAGCACTACGTGAATATCGGAAAATTAAAGGTTTGCATAAAGGACCTTTGATGTCAATGGGGCTTCGAAAACTAATAAAGAAATTTGGAGAGACCGGGGAGTTAGGTGCAATTCCAGGCACAGGATGACCACGACCACGTATCGGAACGGAGGTAGTGGATGAAGTGGTGGTTGCAATGGCCTGCAGGTCAGAATGCGAAATACTACCAGTCAGTAGTGCCAGAGGTGTGTCAAGAGACTTGAACCTTTCTTTGTCTACTACACATAAAGTGCTTAGAACGATTTTATGCTGGTTCCAGGACAAGATTCATGTAGTGCAAGAACTAAAGTCTTGTGATCAGCAACAACGAATAGACGTTGCTCTACGATTTCTGGCTCGTATGGAACTTGATGATACATTGGCTCGAATGAGCTTGTGGTCTGATGAGGAACATTTCAATCTTCGTGGGGCTGTAAATACACAAAACTGCTGAATATGGAGAATGTCTCGTCCGTCTGCTGTGCATGAAAGACCACTACAAAGTCCATATGTTACAGTATGGTGTGGATTCACAGCAGTTTATAATCAGACCATTTTGCATTGAAGAGTCTACACCTCGTGGCCCCATAAGGTGTATGGTAACTAGTGCATGGTACTGCGCTCTTCTAAAAGATCACATTATTCCCGCTCTGCAAGAAAGGCAATGCTTGGAGACAGTGTTCATGCAAGATGGTGCCCTCCACACATTGGTCGACAAGTGAAGGAACTTCTCCGTTCAACATTCGGAAATGATTGCACCATTTCTAGAGAACTACACATAAAGTGCTTAGAATGATTTTATGCTGGTTCCAGGACAAGATTCATGTAGTGCAAGAACTAAAGTCTTGTGATCAGCAACAACGAATAGACGTTGCTCTACGATTTCTGGCTCGTATGGAACTTGATGATACATTGGCTCGAATGAGCTTGTGGTCTGATGAGGAACATTTCAATCTTCGTGGGGCTGTAAATACACAAAACTGCTGAATATGGAGAATGTCTCGTCCGTCTGCTGTGCATGAAAGACCACTACAAAGTCCATATGTTACAGTATGGCTGGCCAGAACTGCTTTCCGCAGTTCTGGCCAGCCTGATCAGCAGATCTCAATCCCTGTTATTTCTAGCTATGGGGGATACCTGAAAGACAGAGTTTACTGTGGCGGCATACAGATGCTTGTCGATGTGAAAGCAAGCATTAAACAGCATGTAGCCAACATCCCCAATGAGATGCTATGTGAAACTGTGTCACACACAGTCCTCTGTTTTCGGAATGTCATCCCAAGTGAAGGAAAGCACATAGAACAATATCTGTAGATTTCTAAGTTCTGATATTAAAATCTAATCCTAAGTTAAGTATTCCATCTCATGTTTACAGT